>NC_135503.1:12625853-12925853 GCF_052857255.1 Amblyomma americanum | reverse complement strand
CATATAAATTATGAGGTACACGATGAGTATAAGAGAAGTTTTTCTTACATAAGGATGAAAACGCTACGTGGTGCCCCTTGCAGCACCTAATGCATGATGAAAAATGTTAAACTTATGTAGGTTTGTCTCACTGTGGGAGCCACCTTGCCCAGTTAATCTTTTGAGCAGCAATGTTCTCACTAATGTATTTTGGCATTCTGGAGAGGTACGGGAAGTAAGAATAATAAGAACCACACTAGCTCAATATGGTGGTGCGCATCTTTTGGGCTTCTTAAAAGGAGATGCCAAATCTTCTCCTACCCTTCTCCTTCCTTCATGTTTTTCAGGTGCTCTTTTATTGTTGTTGGTAATTCTAATTAGTGGTGTCAACCAGCGGTTATTTTATAGGGGATGTTTTGGGTGGCCATTTTTCTTCTTTTCAGGTGGAGTTTCTCAAGAAGCAGCTGCACTCTCCATGCGTGGCAGCCTTCCATGCTGAGTATGAGGACACCGAAGGAGTTTGCGAGAATAGAACAGCTTTCTCACGCATTGCTGCCATTCGATATAGCTTGGGTAGGTTTGACACACAGTTGGCATTGCTGCTGTTTCCAGCCTGCCCTTATGCTTGCTTTTCTGTCACCCAGATGGTGCTTCATCACACAAAGAAAGCAGTGGCAAGACTGAGGGTAAATATATATGCATTTTTTGTGAGGTGAAATTGTGCATAATTTGCAAAAAAAAAAAATGAAATTCAGCTACACATGGTGCATCTTTGCTAAAAGGCCAGCTCCTTGTGGATGTTGTGCAGTTATTGCTTGATAAAGTGAAATGTTAAGAAATTTAGCTGCTTGTCATGTAAGCTGTCATGCAGCGAGTATGACTTTGGACTGGAGGAGAAAAAGTAATTGCTTGTTATTTTTTCATCACAGCCACAAAGCGGAATGTTTCCTCCATCCCTGGTACTCCCGAGCCATCAGGTAACTTTATTCAGTGACATGTAAATTGGTTCCATTCTGTGAATGTACTGTGACAAGGAAATACCTTCTTTTTTAATTTTTAATTCAGAAATTCTACTGTGCGTGTTCTCTGAAGATTCTATGGGGCTGAGTGCCCTTCCAGTTGGGCTTTGCACTCATGTCATCTACACGGGATTAAGTTACGTACCTAAAAGCAAGGAGCTTGTGCCTTTTGATGGTGAGTACTTCTGTCCATAGATGCACTTTGGCCTAGGAGTTCATGGCATGGCTTTAAATTGTTATATATCAGGCTAAATACTGCATTTGCTAAATGCTTGGCTTTTTTTTTTTTTTTGAATAGCTGCACTTTGGTCCAGGAGTCGGCAACATGGCCTTGAAGTGCCTAGGACTGCATATGCCTGATAATCTGCATATTTTTCACATATGGGTTGTCATGTGTCTACTAAAGATGGGGACAAGCACTTGTCCAGGTCTCTCTTCATTTGTGCCGCATCTGTCCTCCTTGCACTATTGTTAATCATGAACCTTCATCTTGCCCAACTATCAGCATTAAGGCAACATACCCAGGCTATGGCGCACTTGGCCACTGAATTGCGCTCTGCCGATAACATTTGTAGCACATTGTCACAGTCATTTTTAACACGACACTAGTGCACTATACTTGCAGTGGTCCCACCTGTTAGATATGTACACACCGTTTTTGTGGTGAGGAGAAAAATAGGCTTCCGCTGCGCCCTCCTGCTGGTTTTTTCCTTATAACTAGTGAATCTATGCTTCTAAGCTGGGTTACCTTGCTACCTCAACTGTGCTCATATGGCCTGAGCAGATCTTGATTAATAAGATCATCGCCAATGACTCCCTACACGCTGTACACCGTCTGTAAATGGCTTACCGGCTCTTGCTCAGATTATAGGACAATGTAGATGTTATGAGGTACTCATACTGCAGCTGTTTGTCTGTACTGCAGTGTACTGCAGCCTAGTTTGCCATTTCTCAGACTTCCACAATCGGTACGACAACCTTGTCTCTAAGCATGGCGTTCCCGCTGATGGTGATGGTTAATGTACTGACCAGAGCTGAAGCTAATGGCATTTGCGAAGATATTGGCAGATATGCCAAGTGGCCTTCACAGAGCAGTCAAGAGGGCAAGACTTGACCACCCAAAGCTTCCCCCATGGATGTAATGGGTCTCTACTTCTCCCTTCCTTAACAATTCAGTTTTCCCAGCAGATGCCATTGAGCCTCCCTTTCTAATTATTAAACAGTTCACTCGCTCTTTCACTCACATACTCACTCCCCTAGTCACTCACCCATTCAGTCTGTGGGTGGGTGGGTCGGTCGATGTGTCGGGTCTGTAGGGTCTGTCAGGTCTGTCTGTCTGTATACAGTGCCTGGTAAAATTTCACTCATGAGGGGCTCTCAGCTGCTAAAATGGTAGTTGGGCACTTCAGGAACTTAACTGTGATGCTGAACGAATTTTTTGCTTCAGAATTTAATGAATCAGAAATGAATTACATTAGAACTCAGAAAGTGTTCATGATAAAAGTTACAGTACTACTGTTCTGTCCAGTGGGATATCATATGCTTTTAAGCCATTGCTTTTTACAGATGCTTCTGAAGCATTTAATGATAGCAGCATAAAAGTATAGTAAGTGGGAACAAAACTTTATTGTTACTGAGAGTTTTATATTTATGTAATTTAAATTTAAAATTGGGCATTGTATCCATACATGCTTATTCAGTGTAAGCATCATAGGGATTCTGTTTTGCTTTTGTGTATTGCATGGTGTTGTGAACCCAACATGCAGGAACAAACTTTACCGACAATTTCGGTACTCCCTAGTGCAGAAATTGAGCACAGCTTGATTTTGTGATATATAGAGGCAAACAACTTGAACGATGCTTAAGCTACCCCTAAGAGTACAGTGCGAAGCTTTGCCGTTTTGTCGATCGCACTGAACGAGCGCTCCTTGGTGGTGGACAGCAGCATGGTGCAACCATTGACCGGTTTCAGCTTCTCTCCAGCGTTTGGCGCTCCCTGCGAGAGAATTCATTGCAGCTTGCTTTTCTCATTGCTTCAAAGAGGAATGCTGAAGCCACAAAGGATGCATCTTCGTTTGGAGTGAGCCACATGCTCTGCACATTCAGAGTAGTGTGCATGTGCCCTTTCCCACATGCTAAAAAGCGTGGTCTCCAGAAATGGCCCCATAGACGCCCATGCCTGTACTGGTAGACAGTTTGACCTCAGATCCATGGCCGACTTAAGCAGTCTTCTTATTTAGCAATGCAGAGATTTGGACATAATCAGCCACACTTGTGTGACGATTTCATAAAGCAATGATGGCCGAAAAAAAAATGTGGCTTTTGTGACTAGCACTTTTGTGGTAGATCTTGTATCTATTTGGACATAATCAGCCACGCACTTGTGCGACAATTAAGGGGCCCATAACCATTGCACAAGGAATTGCCTCCCTTGGGCAAGGAAGCGTGTCATTTTTCACAAAGCCTTCACGGTGTGCCTCGTGAACCGGAAAACTTGATGGAGTATCTGCTTGCTACCGCCACACACTGCAGGCGCTTTTGCGCAGGTGGTTGCGGTGCATGCTGTAAGCATGACTGCTATCTAAACATGTTTAGCCGGCGCACGCACACTGAGCACGTCCCCTCTCGCCTGCCTCTGCTGTACCCTCCTCCTCCACTTTCCATATTATCCTTTTTCTCTTCCATCACTACCCCCACCACCATTTTATTCTTGCCCTACTTTCATCCTTCACTATGCTCTTCACTTTGCAATAGCTCTTCCAACCATTGACTCTAGAAATGATGGCTTGCATTATCAATAAGCCGTCTTCTTTTTTTAGCAATGTAGAGATTGAGTGAAGGGTGCTTGTTTTTTTTAAGCAGTGTATTGCTGCCATGTTTGTGCCCCATTCTTTTCTAATGGCCTGGAAAATTTCATAAAGCATAAAGCATTGATGGTCAAAAAAAAAAATGTGGCTTTTATTCTCGTGCCAAAGTAGAATTTAATGAAAGATTTCTATTCCTGTGCCTAAGCCAACGAATAGGTTTCTGCAAGTTCTTGTGTACATATTTTTACTTTAATGTTGCTGTGACAAATGTTGCTGCAAATTCATGGGGTTAATGTAAAGGTGCATGTGCTTCTAGAAACAGTCTTGTCCAGAGAAATTAGAAGTGGGGATGATGTTTTTTTGCTCTCTTGCAGAGTCTGCCTTCAAGCATTTTCTGAACCTAAGAATAGATGCAAGGCTACTGGCTGCTGTTCCATTTGCTGCAATATTGGCTCTGCAGAAGCCCAGGGACATTGAGTCTTTCTCAAGTGCTGTTCGTTCATGGCTAATCAAACATGATCTCGCAGGCCTTGCTTTGATTGCAACCCGCAATGCAGATTTTGATCAAGTGTATGCTGTTACCAAGGTATGTTCACCTTCTACATATAATGGTTAACTTGAGCAGTTTTAAGCTGTTAGAATGGGGATTGCTTTGCTGTTCCTCACTGATAAATTTCTGGCACTCATCATGCTAGGTAAGTTTATTACTTTTGTGACCGCACTTAAGACAGCAAACCTTAAAAACATGGCTTGCTTACCAGATCACCTAAGCATGTCATTGTCTGACATACTGTACTCTGCGACAACTTTTCTTGGCAATGCAGCCAGAGCTGCCAAGCTGAAACAATCCCTCTCATCCTGTGCAATGAATATATATAGTCTCTGGTTGAAGTTAATAGTTTCCTCTTAAAATATAGTATATTGCAGTACTTGCAATTTAAGGTATTATTCTAACATAGGTGCAAATTTTCAATGTTAGTGGGTCACAGAAAAAAGTTTCTTTGACTACAACAAGTTGTTTAGGTCACGGCCGGTCTCAAGGGGAGTGCGCGCTCTTTTGTACGGCTTCCGCACTGAGCGCGCGGAAAATGGGGCTCGTCTATGCGAGTCACGCTCTGTGCCGCCGCTAGCGGCGCGGTGACCCTACCGTTCGCGGGCCACTCGCGTCTGTGGTGGCTGGTGGCTGGTGGCGCGCGCCCAGTTCCATACTTCTGAGCGCTAGTTAACGACAATCGGCTCTTCGGAACAAATAAAAAAAATCACAAGCAGAGGCACAACGCAGGCATGTACATTATGGAGATAGAACCACAGAGGATAATTGTTCAAATAGCGCAGGCTGTTAAAAAATACCGACAAATCACCCTCCCATTTCAGGAATCAAAACGACTAAGAGCAGGCATTGCGTAGATCAATGCACGATTTATACTGTGATAAATTTTGTTCCCATGGTAATCAACTGTCGCATATACTCAGTAGTGGCTAACCACAGGTGATGGTTCCAGCCAAAGTAAACAAGCTTTGAAAGTATGCACACAATATAAATGGTTGTTTAATCAAATCGGTAGAAATCGTGGGCTCTTAGTGAATCATATGCGTATATCACCTTTCCAAAACAGTATGTAGCGTCAATACCTTCAAGTATTACTGACGCACGTCTAAACAAAACACTAATTTCACTACATAACGTATTTGGCGCAGCAGATCGGCCCTTAAATAATTTCTTCAAGGGGGCAATTTCTATAGGCTGATGATGTCAGGTCAGTGATGTCACGTTCAAGTTCCAGAAAACAAAACTAGTACAGTGTAAATATTGCAGGGATTAATTGGTTAAACCCGCGATTCGCACTCTGACAAATTTATTTCACACGGTTATCACTTGTCGCGCATTTTCAATGAAAGGGTACTGCAGATGGTGGTTTATGGTGGAGCGGATGTAAGCACGCGATAATTGGTGGATGGACACTCATCATGGCGAAATTCTAGGTTCCTCTCCAGCTGAATCACACGTACAACATTTCTCAAAAAGTATGTGGCGTCGGAAGCTATTAACAATGAATGTGGTAGAAAGCAATGAATTCAAGTTGTACATGTGGCATAGGTGAGACTGGCACGTAAAATGTACGTAGGTGTATGCTATAAACCACCAAGGATTTAACCGAACTTGAATTTTCTTTCTCCTCGTATATTCAGTTTGCAGTTCATTTTAAGCCTATTCGGTTAAATTGGCAATTACCTAAATGCGATACTGATTGCTTTTTTTTCTAAATGCTGATGAAACTATTCAACAGCAGTCTATACTTCCATACTTTCTCAAAATTTGTTAAACGGCACCTTCAATATTTCCTTACCTTCGATATTTCCAGAAATTTGTACCTTACCATTTTCCAATATTCAAAATTTTTGTTCGGTAATGTTGGACATGGATGTTTGTGCATAATGTTAACTAACATAATTTTATATTCAAGGAAGAAAGGACGGGTGTGGGCTGTGAAACTGATTCCAGCTACGTGCATTATTGTCTTTTTCTGTAAAACAAATAGTTTATTGAGGTTTTTTTTGATGTTGTTCCCAAAACCAGATGGCAGCAGTTTAATTAGTAATTTAGGTTGGAATTAAGTAGGAGTGCATTCCTAGGAGCCAAGTTTAAGTAGAGTGAAATAAATGGTTAGTTTTAAGCTAAGGTTGCTCAAATGCAGGTGAATTTATAGCACTTGGGAAGGCATATTTGTTCCATCTCGAAGTCTCTCAGCCAATATAACTGTATGATAACAGAGCTAATTTTCTTGTTTGAGTCGTGTTTATGGTTGCATCTCACTCTGCCAGCCAGCTTAAATTAGTAGTCGAACAGACAGTGTACAACCTTTGTGAACAGTGACTATGGGCTGTTGTGAACATAAAAAGGAGTATAGTTGGGATATGTGGCAGAGTATTACTATACGGTACAGATTCACATCACCTTTGTTCATAAACAATATGCAACTGGAATACATCAATGCACTAAGCATGTGCAGGCCTGCGGATTGAGTATATGCTAGCCTGAATAGATTCAAAATAGTTTGCAGCGTTTCAAAAGTGCCATCAGTGAGCGAAAACACCCACACGGCGCAGAATTTAACATGCGAGCGGCCAGTCCGCCGGCTGAGGAGCGGTAGGGTCGCAGCGCCACGATCGCGCAGCGGAGGCAGACAGGAAACACCCACAGCGCGCAAGCCGTACAAAGCGCGCGCCGCCGCCGCTACTCGAGCCCGGCTGTGTTTAGGTATGTCCAGTTCAAAGAAACTTTCATTGATGGCATCAGCTGCCACAGCAATGGAGCGAAGCAATCTCGTAGCGAGAAGCATGTGAGGTGGCTATCCTCACAGTTAGTCCCTGCCTCTGTACCTTTCCCTTCATTGCCAAGAAAAGCTGTCATCAAATATAGGCAGCTGTTGCTTGCCCTGCTTGTTCGTTGATTTATGTCTTGAATAAATGGTATAGGAGGAGTAAGGCGCACAATTGTGTGCTTGCCAGACTGGTGAACCAAGTAAAACAGATGCATGCAATGATATTTTTATTGTACTCTTCCCTCCTAATGCTGTCACATGGCTGCCTGTAGTGATATTAGGATTTTAACTCTGCTCAGGCAGTATCTCGGGTGTCTTGTTTTTTTCTCATTGTTGTCTGTATACAGTCCAGAAATTTATCATGTGGTCTTTTTTTCTAGTGGCAGTTTCTGTGGCTGCCAGATATATTTTATCTCCATGTTTGTTAATATTTTTAAATAAAAAAAAATGCCATTCAACACCATCACTTTGAGGACAGTTGATAACTGGTAACACTGTTTTCTTTGAAGGTGCTTCGTTGGCAATTCATGAA
The DNA here is from genome assembly GCF_052857255.1 of Amblyomma americanum. Classification (NCBI taxonomy): domain Eukaryota; kingdom Metazoa; phylum Arthropoda; class Arachnida; order Ixodida; family Ixodidae; genus Amblyomma; species Amblyomma americanum. The sequence continues at coordinate 12,918,193 of NC_135503.1, read as the reverse complement.
CTCAAAGTCCAGGCACCTGCAACTGGTCTTTGGTGCACCCATTCATGTTGTCACCCCAGCACTGATCCACATTGCAGAGTGAGTAATATACTTATTGATTGTCCTGTGCAATGGCAGGATGTTGTTGGGCTCGTCATGTGTCAAGGGTCCCTTTCCTCATACTCTGCAGTCTTTTGATGCATGTATAACTGTACTGTCTGTTCCAGCCAATTTCTAATTTCTTGGATTATAACTTTTGGTGGCTTTGGTTCTTGTAATTTCAGCACTGTCAACTATTTCATTATCACCCACCATGATGCAATGGAACAGTCCTGCCAGCTTGAGACCATGCCGGCCAAGCAGTTTGGGAAACGTGACATGGTATGGTTTATGAAGGGTTAAGTGCCCTTTTGAGTAGCAAGTATGATAGAACTTTTTGATAAATTAAACAAGGCTTGCTTCTACTTCTGTTGGATTAGCTAGAAATGCCCTTTCGAATCTTTCCTATAAAGCAAAGCTGCAGTAACATATTGTTATTGTTGTGTACATACTTTAGTGTATAGTTAGGGTCCTTCGTTTTCAGGCTTCATTTTTTTCTTTAGTTTCAGGAGGTAGAAATTGGCTGATTTTTTTAAGCTTAATTTACAGTAAGACTTTGGTTATTGAGAAAAAGTTCAATAAGTAGAGTTTCTTTGGGTCTTTTTTTGCAGAAAAAGTCATTTTACAATAAGCGCTCATTTTTTTATGGGGGGCATAAAAGGGGTCTGTTTATTGTTCATTATTTCATTAAATATAGGAAAACAGTAGGTTGCACTAAAAACTAATTAATCAGATATTTACTCTTCTCATTTACCGCAATTATATTGCCATGTGTTAGCATCTCCTGTGTAGTACTTCCATGTCCGTGCAAAACCTGAACGGCCTGTTCACTGCAAAAACTTTAATGCAACATCATGATGATAATTTAATATGCACTATAGCCTTCTAGATGAATGTCATTAACTTGAGTAGTGCTTGGTACAGTAATGTCAATGAGATATCTGCTCAGTATCTGCGTTCTAACTTATACTGAAATGAAGCCACATCTTGAATTAAGCGTGTTAAGTGGTTTAAAATCATCAGTAAGCACCCTTTTAGAATAAGTGCTAGATATCTGCTAATTCTCGTGCAGTGTCTTCAGCTATGTGCACTGTGATGTATGTGCTATGTGTGTATGTGCTATGTTTGTATGTGCTATGTGTGTATGTGCTATGTGCATTTTCGGATAGAAATCAGGTTTAGCCCATATTTTAAGAAATCTGCTTGGAATGTACGAATCTAGTAAAATCAGGTTTTACCAGAAAATGAAAGGCCCTGTGTATAATATGGAGACCCACTCTGAAAAACTGTTTACATGTTCTTTTATAATATAGGAAGCTGAATATAGCCACATGGATTGGAGTTAAACCCTCAACAGTAGTCATCACAATGCTTGTTTGAGAGAGGCTTGAAGTTCTTCTTATAAAAGTAACTTGTAGCCAGCTGGGCTTTTGTGCCGCAGCAAATTTTTAATCAGCATGGTTAAGAAATGGACCATTATTGGCTTTGCAATAACGAGCAGGGAATATGGGGAAATGAAATGGTTGCAGGCATCATCTTGTCACCTTTCAATCTCTCTATGTCTTTTCAGGTGGAGACAATAAATCTTGCGAACAAAATGGCACTGGAGGTGCCATCGGCCATATTCTGCATGTCACTAAGCCTTGCTGTGGTGAATGTGCCATTGATCTCTGTTAGCCAGCAGGGACTGGTTTCATGCAGCAACAGGACACTCACTACTTATGACAAGGTTAGCATAAAAGCTGGAATTGCCCTTTACAACGGATTACAATACAGAATCGGCCAGTTTCATTTTTTTGTATTAATTGTGGCATGCCTGTGATTTAGAGTTCTTACTCACTCACAAAATAGAAAAACTACCTCGAGTTCACAGCTGTTCTCATGCTGCATGATTGTTGCGTGGCTTTTGCAGGTGTGCCCTCACAGCCAAGTGGGCACAGTTGTGGAGAAAGATTTTGCTGGTGTGTATCAGCGAAACGACAATGCAACATTCTATTTTGAAAATGAAGAATCTCTTCTTGAAAAGGTAGTGTGATCCATTAAAGCTGACAGTTTGCAGTACAGAATACTCTAATCAGCAAAAAAGACAGCAGATGCAATTCGTTTTGCTTCGCTTCTTTTGCACTGTGCCTTCAGTAAATCAACGCTTCTATTATTGAAGGGCATAACTGTTATCCTGTACTTCCTTGCAGGTTCACGTAGCGCAGAAGATTTATCCACTGAAATGCATTGCAACATTTTATACCGACTATGAAGATGTAGCAGGAGTTTGCAAGATAAGAGCACCATTCTCCCGACTGAAACAAATTTCAAAGGCATTAGGTGAGCAAACGCTGTTTGTCTATTTTGGTGAAATTTAGGTTTGTCCATTTACGGCCCATCCATGGCACTCTTTCCAATAGACGTGTTAAACTGACCAGCCCACATTTTCTTTTTCTAACTAAGAAAAGTAGTGTGTGCCTGTTATATGCCTTAGGATTGTATGCCTGCCTAATGTCAAAAGTATTGGTCAGTGTGTAATGAAACAAGTCCCAGTCAAGTGAAATGCAAACATTAAAATGAGATAGCAACTGCGAGAGAACAGTTCGTAGCGTAGCAGGTTTTCAGTTTTAAGTTGTGATGACTGCTTCTTTGAGTAGTAGTTACCAAACCAAGCTTGTACTCCTTCAACAGTCAATATTAATGTTTCTATGTTCACATTTCATTTTATGTTGACAGTACATTATTAATGCAACAGTAGTAGCTAAATGGCTTCTGTATTCCAGATAAATTAGTTAATTATGTATTAAGTTATTGAGTCAATTGCTTTTTTTTTTCTTTCAGGTTACCATGAAACAAAAAAAGAACCTGGTAAGCTTTGAACTCTATTTGATTTCCTGAGCATTGAGTGACACAGCCTCTCTTTACAGTTCCTGTGCTTGAAACTCGAAACACATCAAGTTCCTCCCGTGAGTATTGAAACTTTACTGGATATCAGTGGATTTTTCTACTTAATGAAGAACCGCATGTTGCATAACGAAATGAGACGCATAGTACTTTAGACCATATTGAGTACTTCATGTGATCTTTTGGTGTGTAGTAGCATACCATTTTTCAAAGTGTGGGATGAAGCTTGATTTTGCAGTTTTCATCGGCTCCATGAGTGCAGCATCTTTTAGGTTACAAAACATCATGTGGATTGCTTGCAGATGTGTTGCTGCATTTAGTCATCCTGATTGCAATGCCCAACCCCATCTTCTGGCCCACTTTGTTGTTGTTGTCAAGTTTCCTTGTTTGCTTTGTTTGTTCATTTATTCACTTGCTGTATTTATCACTCTCGGCAAAGATTCACAGTTAAATACAGGTATTATTAGCAGTGTGGCACTTCTCAAGGCAAAAATACTTTCAGCAGCAAATTATTTTTATAACTGACATAGTTATCAAACATCTGTCGACTGAAAGAGAAGGACCGTCACCCCTTTTCATGCAGGTGGTTCATGGCATCCAAAATATTCCTTGTTCATGAAACACTGTTCTCCCAAGATGTGTCCTTATATCAATGCAAGTCTGGGCTACTTTTGCGGAAAAGTTGTTTGAAGGGAAGAGCACTAGAAGCAGTAGAAGAAGTGGCACCTTAGTGCCACTTTTGATGTCATTGTATTTGTTCAGTTTTGTTTTTGTTGTAGAATGGGACATTGACAAGGGTATCGGACATGCTTTTTGGGTATACGCTGAGTATGTCTAATTTTTTTTGTGTGCATTGGTACAGAATGCTAATTGTGGGCTATTAATGTTGCATATAGCTGGAGTCTAAGACTGCTTCATGAGTAGCAGTGCGGCAGCACTTGCTACACTCACCAAAAGAGCACAGATTTGTGGTTCTGGATTAGAATTTTCCTTTCTGATCTCAATAAAGTGTGTTTGATGCCATCTTATACTTTTTTCCACGACATGCATGTAAGCAGATATGTAGAGCGTGTGGAAAAGCGGAGAGCCCCTGGTTGGGCAGGTATGTTGCGGAGATGATGAGGATTCATGTCCTCTGCCTGTCACTGTTGTTTCGGTGGCATTTTGCATGCACTGTATAAAGTACATGTACTTTATCCTACACACTTTACACACCTATTCTGCGTTACTGCATTGAAAGTGGGAGATGTGATGCGTGAATATCCTTCAGCTTTGCTTTAAACACTATTGCATTAAGCATTCCTGTCAGAATGGAGGCCAATCTTGAAGCTGATTGTAACGTACCATATTTACTTGAATAACAATTACATTAATTATTTTGTTGTCTGAATAAGTTTTGCTGATGTATTGTTTCATGAAATTAATGCTCTTCCAATTTCTGTAATTTTTTTAAAAAGTGAATTTATTATATACGTAAATGTGGTAGTTTGCCAACTGGGAGCTTTTTAAGCGTATGAACAAGAGGTTCAGGTCATCCCAAAACTGCGTTCATGACAGAACGTGCAATGCATCGTGTGAAACTACTGCTCTGATAAACTGCTAAAGTGTGATCTACACATGTAGTCTATCAAATGGCTGCACTAATGATTGTATGTGTGCATAAACATTTATCACTACATTTATCATAATTCCAACTCATTGCAGGGTTAAATATCTACCCATTGTTTAGGTATCAAGTGTGCTGTATATGCTCTGGCCCAACCTGGTGGAATGCCATTGAAGTATTTATGCCTGTTCAGTATGTCTGAAAATTAATTGAATGCTTGTTTATTTTACAGGGCCATTAGTTTGTGTGATTGCTGACCACTACCCAGACTTCGACAAATTTCCTGTGCAGTATTGTGATTACCTACTGTATGTTGACCCTCACGTGCGAATCAGGAGGAATTCTTTCCATGATTTCATGGGCGGTATGTTTTCACTCATCTGGAAGCTTTCCGAAAGGCTGTCTCTTATATTTAGAGAGATTGTGTAAGAGAAGATGCCCAATCTAGTGTAACCATGGCTTCGTGTGGCACCTTCATAAGACTTTGTTCGAACAAAGTGCTTTCTGCTGCATCTTTAGCTGATGCAGCTGATGATCTTTAGCTAGACCTAGATTAGAGTCTCAAGGTTGCAAATGTGTCAGTTTTACTGAGAACAGAGCTTGGACTTGCCAGAAAATCTTGTAAAAGCAAAAGACATAGTAGCAATGTTCCTCAAATTCCCGTAACTGCACCCATTCAAGTGAATGCTTCACTTACCATGACTGGTTCATTGCTCTCATGTTTTCAGTTCAACAGCCAGGTATTATCCTGTCCAAGTAAGGAAAGGCAGTGCTGCTGAGAGAAGAGGTGTGAAGTGGTGCTCTGTTTTTATGCATACCATTTTGCTTGTGTGAAGGCGTCGTGCACAGCAACACAGAGGCGCAAACCAAGCCCAAGCTATCGGAGTCATTTATGCTTTTTCAAATGGGGGGGCCACTATATATCATAGCATATATATAATGAAAGGTAAACAGCATGGTGGTGCCATCTGTCATTGTATATTGTAACAAAGGGGCCGTTTAGTTGGCAGACTGGGTGGCAGTTTCGCTTGTTTTTTTTTTTTTTCTGAGAGTTTGGAAGGTTACACTGCATAAAAATGATTTAACATGCCCTGTGTTTGTGAAGGTGTACTGCAGGAGAAAATGGGGGCTTTATTTGTGATTTTCTCACCTATGCAGTCATGCAGTCAACTAAATTGTTGCGCAGAGAAAACATTGGTACTGTTTTTGAGGAGCCATCTATCAATAGCTTCTTATTTTTGTTACTATTCTCTTATATTGTCTTAAACTATGGCTTCTTGGGAAACATTGTTTCGGCTGCGGCCTAGACAGAGTAGTCAGGCTTTGTAATTTAATGCGCAAATATATGACAACTGTAATTGTTTTTCTGTTTATAATATTGATTATTATATGTACTGAAATGACAATGCTGATATTCTGTGCCAGCTCTGTTGGGAAGGAGTATATAATTTTTCTGTGTATGACTTCTCTTTTGCCAGGCACGTTCCAAACTTTTCTGCGCTACAGCTCACAACCGAACCTGCTGGCAGTTTTAGGATTCCTTGTAACAGATGAAACCTGGAAACTTCAACTCTCAGACAGCATTAGTTATGCCACCAGCTTGACTGCTTGGCTTAAAGAAAAGAAACTGAAGAGCTTGGCTTTCATCATGCCTGTTGTGACTGAGGCCATTGCAGAACATCTGCTTGTCTTTGTAAATGTGAGTTGCATACCTGTGCTTTATTGGCAGGTGCAGTGTGCCCTTGCTTTATTTGTAATATTTCATTGCTGCTTTCTGATTATATTGCAATGGTAAATATAAACCAGGAACAAAAGTGAATGAAGTACTGCACTGTCTTTTGCGTGACATATTTGATCTGATCTATGTTTTACAGTGCACACAAAGAAACGTTACTTGTTGATTTGTGGTTGTTGTCGATCCGATTGTCTGAGAGTTTGCTGGCACATTTACTAAATCAATGCTGAGGGAAGGATAAAATAAATAATAAATAATAATAATAAATAATAGGCATAATTCGCATGGAAATGTTTATAATAAAGTACCCTGAAAAAAAAAAAATCTATCTCGCATAGTACCTGTAGTCAACCACTTAGTTTTCTTAAGTTTCACCCTTTTCTGCGATAAGTTCTCTTTTGTCGCATATTAGGGCATCTGCGTAATATCTCCTGAAGTACGTCTGCTCGCAGCCTTTGTGGTTTTGAAAGAATTATTTATGTGGTAACTGTGCCAAAGCAGAATGTGCTGTGTCATTTGCCACATGTGCAAGGCTATCAATTCAAGACTGTTCTTGCTGCACTTGAGGAGCATTCCTGCCTGAAAATTTGTTGAGTTATTTGCACCGCTGCCAGGAGTTCACGTTGTCAGTGAATGTGCACAGGGTTAGCAGTTCATCTTAGCTAGACTTCATATTTTATTTCATTGTGTTTATGGGCAACTGAACAGCCTCCAAACCATTCAGCTTATAGAATTCAGCCTAACAGTGTGTGCCTGCAAATGACTTTACTGTACCTCCTTTGTCAAAAATATACAGCCCACGAGATGTACATCTGGGCCTTTCAGTACAGCTCATATCGCTGCATCGCTATTTCAAATGCTGAAGTTGAGCGACATTTCCATCCTTGACCCTTATGGAGCTTAGGAATACCAGAGGCACTAAAGCAAACCTCATGGCCCGTGTTTTTTTTTTTTTTTGCAAAGGCTGTACAGCATGCTTTTTTTTTATTTGGTCAGGTAAGCAGCATATCTACAAATGGCTGCAATTATAATAATTTGGTTCATTATTGCGAAATGAGAAGGAATGAGCTTCGTGTTGTCTTGACACTTTCAAGCATGAAACGCTTTTAGCCGTACTGCTGACGTTCTTTTTTAGACTTAGCTTCGAAATATTTTTCACTCTGTATTTAAAATCCTTTAACCTTGCACTAAAACCTCTTCTGGCGTCTATATCTGCCTAGGTACGTAGTTTCAAGATAGTGCTGATATGGCTGTTTTACAAATTCTGGATGAAAAAAAGCTAACTCAGGCCTATTTTTTTGCATTTTGTAAAGTTCCTGCTGAATGTAGTTTTGCACACCAGCTGATGTCTTTGCTTTATCCAAAAGCACATGGAGGTAGAGACCTGCATTGATTAGTGATGAGTAGTGTGGAAGCAGAACTTGTGTATCGTCAGGTTTGATTATGAATGCATACAAGGCGCTTCAGTCACTGACAGTTGAAGGCACTGCCAAGGGAAAATAGCTTGTGCTTAGCCATTTCTTACACGATAAAGAAACAGCCTTTCGTTTTCTTTTTTAGCTGTTGAAGAAGAGTAACCCGGATCTGAAACTTGTACTTGCTTGTCCTGTGACTGAAAAGCCCACTGCCTTGATTCCATTTGTCGAGTAAGTTGACATATCGGCGAAAATTGGAACAAAGAGATATTTTCACTGTGAGCTGTTTGGTATAGGTCAACTGATAGAAGATTTCAGGGTGCAGACAAAATAGTGATAGCACAGGTCTTTCTTTATCTTTTCTGCCTGGGGTGCTGCTCTGTCTCATCAGTGTGCTGTTTTCTTTTATTGTGATACATAAGGTTATCGAACTAGCACAGGGTAGAGACCGAGTGCTTATAAAAATAAGGACCATGTATACTGATGATTTCTAGTAATTAGCGGTGTCACAAAATAATATGCTCCAGGCTAGCTTTGATTCTTCAAACATTATATATTTATCTAAATTTGCACACTTTGGTCAGCAGTGCATAGCACATGTTCTCAAAATGGGTTCTGCAGAACTGCTGGGTTGCTTGGAGTGCTTTTTGATTCCCCGAGCACCTATATATATGTATTCTTCAGTCTCTTCTTTACTCTGTGTCTTCTGGAACTATAATCAATTTGTAATTGCTTATATAGAAGACTGTTTCATGACATAGCTGATTATTAATAAAATGCAGGCATTTTGTGAAGGGTCAAGTGTCTGCAAGCTCAATTTTGCGTGCATGTAAAGCAGAAAGATGCAGATACCAAGACATTAGACTTCCTCGGGTTTGAATGTTGTTGGAGCTCCCGATGGATAAAAAGATTGAGAGCACCTGCTGTATAGCAAGTCAAGAGCACTCTTGCAATTTGTGCTGGTGTAAGTATGTGCAAATTGATTTTTTCTGTAGGAGTGTGGACATGCTAATATTTATGACGCACCGCAAGGCACCAGAATCCCCATGCCGGATAACACTGCCATCGACACGGTCTATATTGCAAGATGAGAACAATGACTTGGTGAGTGAGATATTTAAGCATTCTGAAGTGTTCATTTATTTTTAGGCATGCCTTCATGACTAATTCTCTTGGTTCCTAACCTAGCTATACAACGCAATTATAATTGAAAAAAAGCACTGGCATTAAAAATCTTGCTGTTGCTTGCCAGGAAAAAAATATTGTTAATAGAGAAATCGGCATTTGAAGAGCTGGATCTCCTTTATTTTTCTCGCATGCCAAGTGTTGCAATGAGGTTGTTATTGTTGTGTTCTCAAATTCAGTTTATCTTTGTGAATGAGAAGGCACCTAAGTTTCTCAGACACACCCACCCAAGTGCTGTGCAGCAAGAAGCACTAAGAGAACACATAAGCACTTTGCACTCACGATGCATTTTACCTCTGCCTGCATAGACCCAGTTAAAGTGAAGCAGTGGCCAGTGCCAGAAATGAAACCAAGCTTTGGTTTCATCTTGGCCATCTAGCTTTGTGTGCAATTTTGTTTAGCTGAAAGTCAGTGCACGGATAATTTAGCTGCAGTTTGTGCATTCATTTTCAAGTCTGTGCTATTTTTTTTGTCTTAATGAAGTTCTGTGAAAGTGACCGCTCTTGCTTTCTAAGAAGTCAGAAAAGGTGTAGCCTAACTTGGAGTTTCTTTTGCAAAGACCTCTAGTGCATAGATATTTGAGGAGGGTAAAGGTGTCCTAATTATTAAATAACTTGTTGTATAATATCTCACTGTGACTGGGGTCTGGCTGATTACCGGGGCGTTATTTCCTCTGTATTCTCTAGAAGAGTTGTACAAGGATGACGGTCTTAGTGACTGAATGGTCACCTGTATTGTTCTAGGCGGGATCATCTCTCTTTATGCAAGCCTTTGGTGACAAAAAGCATCAGCCATTGATGTGTTTTTCGCTCAACTTTGCAACACTGAAGTTTACCGTGAAAGACAACAGAACTGAATTTGGTGCACCATGTGAACAGGAAACCTGGGTCAACTACTACGAGGTAAGGAGGTGATGTAAGGTTCAATATGGGTCACTCAAAGGCTCTTTCCTTTCAGACTTGTCCTCGACCTGGAGTGTTTGAGGGCTTCTTCACTGGATTCAAGACCATGGTGCAGTTTTCAGAGAAGGATATTTGGACTTACGAAGATGAGCACACAGTTTCCTGGAAAGTAAGTGCACAGACCTTTGCGGAGCTGGGCTTGGCCACAGCCTCTGACAAAGTTAGTGAACCCCATGCAGGATATCCTGTATTTGGTGCTGCAATGGCACCGCTGTATATACATGTACAGTAGAAGCTCGATACGATCCCTATTGATATGAATTTCGGGTTGATATGAATTTGCCCCGGCCAGAGTGCATTGTGTGTAATGGGCAGAAATTCAGATGTTACGAACAACCCCCTACCCCTAACGAATGATACGAATGCGTGAGCCGTGACCGCCTCCTCAAACACCAGGTACTTGCGGCTTGTACATCGCAGACACTGCAATCACCACTCCGCGGCGCGGACCCCTAGCAGTGGGCAGCAGCATGCGACTAACCCACAGTGTCGACGTCACGAGTCAATGGTAGCGTGTGGCTTTATGTAAACCCAGTCAGCTAAAAGCAGATATTTATAAATCCTGCATACGAATCTTGGTTGATACGAATATTTTTCATGACGGTGTGTGATTTGTATGATCGATTCTACTATATATGGGTGTGTTCAGATAAGAACGGTACGTAATCGAGGTCCCATGACTATTTTTTAATGTGATAGCATTATAGGCCCCATTCACAGAAATTCCAGTGTCGGTGTTATCGGTGTCAACGTTGTGCACAAAAAGTCCTGGGCATGATTCTGGCAGTTGGTCCCTAGACAGGAATCTAGGAGGTAGGTGGGCCACTTAGGTTACATGGCCTTGTGGCATCATAACAACCTGCCCACCGGATTGTGAGCAAACTGCACACCATGGCAGGCGGCAGTTAAAGATTGGTTGCTTGGGAAGCGCAACCTGGGCCACACAAGGCCCACTGCTGGGAGCACCTGCCATTGCAAGACAGTGGCGAATCACTTAACCACCACTCCTCCAGGAAGGGTGTGAGGACTTCCAGGGATCTATGAATGGAGAGAATGACCAGTTCAGCATACATGGGAATTAACTCACTATGCTATAGTTTCATACTCTAGAAAACAAAAAAACACATAAAAACACTTTTGCAAAAAATAGCAAACATGGTCTCAGCACAATGCTCTTGCCCACGCTGCTGGACACCATGTGCGGAGTTGTGCGATGCATGTGCAATGGATTGTGACCACTGTGATTGCGACTTTGCAAATTTTCCGCTGTAACACTTCACTAGCGGACGTTTTGCATATTTCGCGAATGCATCATCCATCATGGAGCACTACATATCCTGGAGGAATGCTGCATTGCTACATGTGCGAGCATGCATATGACCTATCAAAATAAACAAAATGACATAGTCAAGGCAAGCCACCGTCAAGCACCTAGTTTGAGAGTGTAGTGCAGTCGCTACGATTAAACATAACTAACTGATCTGGAATGCTTATTTTATGCTAGAAAAACTTTTGAAGAAAACATTATTTACTTACTCAAGAGTAAGGCACATTGGGAATGAGAGCACCCCCTTCACCCTTCGAGGGAGATGAATGATGTTCTTTCGCTAGGAACTTCTTTCAACTTTCTTCCCTTAAGGACTGCTGTGTGACACAACATGTGCCTCACTCGAGGTAAGACTATCTTGGTTGAAGGGAGTTGAAAGTTGAAAGGAGCTCAGCAATGCCTGTGGGACAGGGGTATTAAACCTCTAATTTTATATCTTGCAACAATGTAATGCAACACTCCAGAAGAGCATGTTGTCGGGCAAGTTGGCTTTGCATGATATAGAAGAAGTTAGCGCAAAACTTAGACGAAGACAGAGAAGAAACACACAAGACGACAGACGAGCGCTACTACCAACTGTTTATTGGGTCTTAACACCCGGAATATATATCCGAAAAGACAAGCATGCGCAGACAGTTGGAGGCACACACGTCATACACCAGCGCCGTGACGAGGCGAAAGGGAATCCAGAAAATCACATTCAGAAGTATAAATCTGTAAGGAAGGATCACTCGCGCAGCGATCAGATAGCCTTTTAATGTGGAAGGCCTCCAGCACAAGCCTCGCTGTGACAAAAACAGCGATCAGGTATGCTCTGCCTTTTCTATCGACATTGAAGATTTGTTTTATTCGATACCACATGCTGAGTTGTTGGCCTCTGTTAGAGAATGTATCGAAAGCTCGGGGGCGGTGGCGTTCCAGAACAATGCCGGCATTTCAACTGATAATTTTCTAAAGCTTTTAGAGTATTACTTGAATGTTACCTTTATCTTACATGACAATCAGTTTTATCTGCAGCGCAAAGGTATTTGCATTGGTTCTTGTGTAGCGCCAATTTTATGTGATATTTTTTTAGCTTTTATCGACCGCTCTTTGGAAATTGCCTTACGTGATGGTCTGGTTTTAAAAGTTTTTAGATATGTAGATGATTTTTTAATCCTTTTAAGGGCTGGGACCTTTACATCCCTTGACCCGGTTGTTTCTCAGATTTTAGCTGTTTTTAATTAATTAGGACGAGGGTTGGTTTTTACGCATGAATTGCCTGATAATCAACAGTTACGGTTCCTGGACTTAAAGCTTAGGTTCTGTAATGGCCACGTGTGCTGGATGTACTCCCCCCGTGCCAACAAAGGGTTGTTGAGATACGACTCTTCACACTCAAAAGTTGTGAAAAGAGCTATTGCGTCACTCTGCCTGGAGTCTGCCCTTCTTAAATCGTGCCCTCATAGCATTCAGGAGAGTGTCAATAATCAGGTTTCCCGCCTCTTGGCGGTAGGCTTCCCTGGTCCGGTTATTTCTGCTATTGCTGAAACCCTCCTGCAAAAACAAAAAGGCGCTCAAAAAAGAAGACCGGATTTCTCGACATCAAAGCCGGTGGTTGTTCCATATGTGCACCGAGTGTCACACAACCTCAAGAAGGTGGCCGGCAGGCACCACGTGCCCTTAGTCTTCTCAGCCCCCAACAAGCTTTCAAAGCTTTGCCGACGCATTTCTGGCCCTTGTGAGAGTGGCTGCAAAAAGAAACATGGCATTTCTTATGTCAAATGCGCTACAGGGGTGGTGTACAGCATACCATTTTCTTGTGGGTCTTCTTATGTAGGTCAAACTGGCCGTTGCATTAATGACCGGCTACGGGAGCATGATAGAAATTTAAAAAACAACGACAGAACCGCTAATATTGTGCGGCATATTTCTTCCTGTGACAGCACGTGTAGGGCACGATTTGAGAAAACAAAGATTCTGGGCAGGAGCGCCAATGTCACAGCGAGGCTTGTGCTGGAGGCCTTCCACATTAAAAGGCTATCTGATCGCTGCGCGAGTGATCCTTCCTTACAGATTTATACTTCTGAATGTGATTTTCTGGATTCCCTTTCGCCTCGTCACGGCGCTGGTGTATGACGTGTATGCCTCCAACTGTCTGCGCATGCTTGTCTTTTCGGATTTATATTCCGGGTGTTAAGACCCAATAAACAGTTGGTAGTAGCGCTCGTCTGTCATCTTGTGTGTTTCTTCTCTGTCTTCGTCTAAGTTTTGCGCTAACTTCTTCTATATAATGCAACACTTTTTTCTTGATCTAGAATTACCAAGTGCTAAAGGTCTTTCGGAGAAGTTTTAAAGAAAATAAGCAATGATGTTGTTTTTTAATTCTAGATGATTTCAATGCCGAATTAAAAACCATCTGACTGGTCTAGAAGTGCAAATTTTATCCAAAAGTAGTAAGTGTGTTTGATACTGAGAAAAAACTTCAGCCTCAAGTTCTCACTCTTTCTCGTCCCATTATTGTCCTAAAAACTGCCCTTACTAGAATGCATTACTTTTTCAACAATGTGGTTTTCTTGCTGTGAAATTATAGGAGCCAAAAAATGTTTTTACACTGTTTGCTTCCAACAGATATGTTTGCATAAATTACTGAAAAAAATATTCTTGTTTCATGAAATTTTATTTTTTTTTCTCCAGGGATCCAAAGATGTAATTTTGCAAAATCTCAAAAGCAATGTTTCCCACCTCTTGTGATACATGACTAAAAAAACAGAAAAACTACAGCGTTTCTTGCAGAGATAAGCACCATTCCTTTGTGTCGATATATTCCCCTGTTCATTTGTGGTAGCCATTCTCCTAGAGCACTTCTGTATCACCAGACGATGTGCATGTCATGGGCTGGGAGGTATTCAGGTTTTATCGTTTCTACACAAGGAAGGTCTCCATATATTGAGGGCCCGAGATTCACAATTTTAGCTTATTTCTTGGCGTCAGACTCTTGCTACAAAGCATGAGGAAGGCGCTTCTCAAAACCTGTTTTAAGGCCATTCCTATTAGTAGTATTATTAGCTCCTTGTTGCTGTTATTATCCTTTCCAGGAAACACCATCTTTCATTTTGTGACATGTTCTGGCAATGAATGATGCAGATGAGGTGGCTTAGGGTAAACTGTACAGGCTGACAGTACTTTCTTGCATGAAAAATTGACTGTGCCCATCACATCCAATTTTTGTAAATCTAATGTTAGGAGGGAAGTCAAGTTGTTTCTCATGTTGCAAGATGTGGGCTCCTGACTATTTTTTTCATTGTATGTTTTGCTTTTGCAGCTGCTGTCCTATTTGCAGTCCAACCCACTGACATGCGTAGCTGCCTTCAACCTCGACTATGAAGACCGGAGGGGCGTTTGTCGGCAGCCTTACTCCAGGCTTGCAAGGCTCAGCAATGCTCTTGGTAGGGTTGATCTGTAAACAAGCTTAGAATATGGAAAATATAAAAAGCTTTGCCATTCCCAACCTTGTGTTTTTTGCTTGTTCTTGGAGTTGCGTGCTAGCTTCCATAATTCTATTGTTTATTAAAGCCCATGCTATACTGCAAGCAAAAATCTGTTGTTGCTTTTAGACAAAGTCCACACTGAAGACTCATATAAAGGTAAACTCATTTCCCAGAATTTGTATAGCCTCTTGGTGTCGCACTATGAACGAAAGTCAAAATTCCTTTTGCTTGTTGTCATTCTAGCTTTCAAATACAACAAGAATACACATGGTAAGGTACCTTCTTTTTCTTATTGTAGGTTTCAGTATAACTATGGGACTAGAGTCTTGATTTGGGCTTGTTGGTCAGCGCCAGTTCTGTTGTCTTGCATTCATTCTTGCCTATTGGCGCTGCTTCTTATTATTAACTATGGGAGCCCACATCGTTAATTCAGCTCAGTGATTATTTTACTTAAAGTCTTAGATGGAACATTCACATTAGTGGATAATGCCTGGACTTTTGTGTCTAGGCTGCTTTAGCAGAACTAACATATTTTGAGAGTAGCCACTGTATGCGGAGTGAAACTTGCAGTCAAGCCTACTGCACCTGAGATCACGGCTAAGCCTGGCGGTCCTGTGGCAAGAACTGAACTGGCTAGCCCAAGTCCTACAAAGCCTGCTGACCGAGGACGTGCTGGTAGCCCATCTAAGAATGGTGAGCTTAGTAACATTTATGAGAACATTTTATTTTACATGACTGGCTTGTTAATGAAGAGCACTAGCTGTTGAAACCACGGGAACAGTACTATATGTAAAAATTCAGTTTCAAGGGCACAGACAACATAGAGCTGTAGTTAAAAAGATGCTAGCAACAGCCTTGGGACATTAAACCCCCATAAACCATAAACTAGCAGCAGTTTTAAGACTTCTGTGTGGTACTCAGTTTCTGTTTGGTGCAGTTTTCTTCAGGTGCTGGTAACAGCTTGCCTCTTCTGTCTGCTCACTTCAAATGATTATGTGGATACCATGCTAGTTTTCAAATGAAACATTGCAGTGTCTAACTGAATGTCATGTAAATTTAATGAACTAGTTTTAAGTGTTCCTGAAGGAATACTGCTGGGAGCCTGCCATTATTTATTTATTTTTCTATTTATTTCTTCATACAATACTACAGGCCTTATTATGGCTCAAGCAGGAAGGGCATACAATTAATTCATGCGTATGTTCCCCTGATTTCTCTTGAGTTAATTCTGCAGTAGTGGTCGTTTCACAATGCTTTGTTTTCCTTCCAGGCTCCTTGGTCTGCATTGTGTCAACTGCTCCTGAAAGATTCCCATATGACCTTTGCACACATCTAATCTTCAGTGCAATCTCTTATGATACAAAAAAGAACATTATCAAAGCTGTGAAAGGTGAGTTTTTTTCACAAAACTACTCTTGCTGCATAACAGGGCTGAGTAATTGGTTTACTGCATACGACTTGACTTGAAAATCTAATAATGAATTTTTCTCTGCCAAAGTAATGCTCTTCTTGAGGAATGCTGTAAACTGATGGCACCAGATTAATTCTGATAATGTGGGCCTCATATAGTATATTTGCCCAAATCTCAGTAGATGAGCATTTCTGCATTTCATATCCAGAAAAGGCTGTGGGCACTAAGCAGTATGGCTGGTATTATAACTGAAAGTGTGTGTGTGCTGAATTGCAGAATAGACAGAACACACAGATATGCAGGACAAATATATGAACGGAGATTGCATGGGGCTCAAAATAGGGCTACTGTCTCTTGTTTTCTAGCATGCTGTGATAACGCTGCAGTTGGATCCGGGTAAACTAAATTGGCTGACAGCACTTTCTGCCCAGAAGGATTGACTCTGCCCATGCATCCTCGGTAGCAAAAGTGGTGTATAACACTTGCATTTCAATTAGACTTAACTGCTGCACTACATTCCAGCAGCAGCAAATGTCCAGACAGATGATGAGGTGGCAGTTTTCATCCAGAGCCATGTCATTTCGCTCGTTTCGATGCGTGGAACTCCAGCATGGCGTAAGCGCCGAAAGGTGCCACAAGAACAGTTAGTCATGCTACTGCAAGTGTTAGGTGTAAATTATGGCAAGTAAATAAATAGTAAATACCACTTTTGCACCCGACAATACCTGTTGCACATTCCATGCTGCCAGTTTTTGCCATGCGGCATTTATAGAGCATATGCAGGTGTGCTTTACAGATTATTGGGCTGTCCATATTAATTACTACTGCCCTATGCTGTTGCATGGAAGGTAATAATGTTCAACAATATGTGGTTCTTTTTTCTTTCCTGTATGTTTTTTGTAGTGTGCTTTGTTTTGATGGGAAGGATGGTAAATTATTTGAATATTTTGAATTTCAAGATCACTATTATAAATTGTTTGCCCATGCAAGCAGGAAGTAATCAAACAAATCCTCTGTGCAGGTATTTCATCTAAGGTGCTCTGCAATTTTTTTTAAAATTCATTTTGAGCTAGAAGAGTGCTTTTTTCAGCATAGCATTGTTGGCGGTGTAATGAATCAGAATACAGCTGAAGCATGCTAGCTAGCGGACTAGTTAGCTAATATTGAGTAGATAAATTTTTAACTATTGCTTTTGTCTCCTTATTTATTAGCCCACCATAAGTAATATCCATATCAGTTTTTAGAATTTTGAAAACTGTTACCCTTTGCGGTGTGGCCCAAAAAATTTTGGCTACATAGTGTGAAAATACATGTGCTTTGAGAAGCTTGTAGGCAAAGCAACCCCTCTAGTGCACGTAACTTGTCGAAATAGCTAAAATTTGTTGGACCACAGCGCCAAGGGTAACCGCGTTTTCAAAATTTCAAGAACTGATATGAATAATATTTACAGTGGGCTACACGCCTCTCAATAAATAGGGAGACTAATAGTAACAGTTTAAAATTTTAACTACTCGGTATTAGTTGACCAGCCTACTAGTTAGCACATCTTACCTCTATGTTTATGCGCTATACTGCTGACAATGCTGTGCCGAAAAAGTGCTTTTTAACTGGAAAAAATATTGTTTAAAATTGCAGACTTAGGCAAAACACACTGTATGTGTGTGTATCACATCACTCGAAAGCATCGTCTGGCTATAGGTTATTAGCAGATGTCAGTGGAGGCAGTTAACAAATTTGTGCTATTGACAATGTTCTTGCAATCGTTGAGGTGGGTCGGGTTTTACTTTCTTGTAGTAAAAAAACTTAAGTAAAATCATCTCTACCTCCAGCGGCCGAACTGTTGGCATTCTTGCGTCTGGCAAGACAATCATCAGCCGTTACCGCGGTTCTGGTGGATGTTATGGAAAGTGGACTTTTGGGACCTTCCAATGCAAACGTCGTTGGACGGTTTGCGCAGAGCTTGAGCACGTGGCTGCATGAACGGGGGGTGCAAGGGGCAGCCTTGTTTTCTTCCCTCTATGCTGATATCAAGGCCTACGATCATCTTGTCTTGGTAAGACTAACTGCTTTCATTGCTTCATTGTTGCCTAGCCGGCCATCATGTCACGTTGCTTTATGACTATGCTTGCAGACTGTATGGCGCCATTTTCAAGATAAGGCTTCATCAAGGCTTAAACTTATAGGAGGGATTTACTTTGAGCACTTCAAATCTACCTCATCTCTGGAATCTTTAAGCAGGTTTGTGAAGCTTTGGTTTTACATTTTGTTTGTCTTAATCTGTTTTTTGACTTCGCTTGCTTTAGATATGAACTGAAAAACCCAATTTTTGTTTTCTATCTATGCACTATTGATAATGATAAAATGATATGTAGTTGCATGAAATTTGTAAGTTTCTGTTTGAGGCTTTTTCATAATAAAACTGCAACAAATGGCTAAATTGATTGCAATAGCAGAGCTTGAATTAAGATTGAACTAATGTGACTAGCAGCCTAGTCTAACCTTCAAATTTCAGTAGAACCCCGCTGTAATAAACTCGGACATGGTAAAGTGAAACAGCAGGCTCATTTCATTTTCAACTGTGCATTTTTTTTTTGCGTTTTTATTAAAGACATCTTTAATATGAAATTGTTATAGTAAAAAACATCTGGCCATGGCGATGCACTTCCCATGAAATGATGACATCGCGGCACGCGCATAGTCTAGGACATCTCAGAACCCTAGTTATGTAACGGGGTAATCACGAGGCCAACGTTTCAAGGCAAATGGATACTGATAACGATGAAGCGGTTTTTTTTAGATGTCTTACCCACCATGCCCATGAGGAGAAGCCAACTTTTCAAAGGCCTTGGGGCCATGAGGCAAAGCACATGGTGCACAAGGGAACAAAAAAAAAAAAGTAAAGCTGGCTATGAACGTAATAAGAAGGCAACGCGGGCCACTGAGAAAGGACAGACAGTAGAAGTACAGTGAGGAGTATGGAAGGGAAGAAAAGGCGCGAACGTTCACAGCACCTGGCAGCGCTATGCACGAGGCAGCAGTGGCAAGAAGTGTAGGTACGGCAGCAATGGATGGGTGGTTTTGCTGCACTTGACTGTGTTGCACGTGTTTAACTGTTTCCTCTTAAATGAAACTGAGGCTGTGGAAGTTGACACTATTCACACAAAGCTTTGGTTTTCACATGGAATCAAGCACATCGTATTCGTAGCCGTATTTTATTACTGTAATTGCAGTACTCCTCAAGTCTTAAACCAATTTGGAAAGACGCTAACATAAAATGGGATTATTGAAATTAATTATCACATAAAGGGACGATAAGAGCAGGATGGACGGTGTTTCTGAGTGTTTCCTTTATAAACTAACACTGTGTGCTTATTTAGTAGCAAAATAATATTCAGACAGCATCCTCATAGCCATGCCATCGCCAACAACTGATGTAGTAACGACTGATATAGTAAAGATTTTTGCTCGTTCGAGTGACTTTAATTTAGAGGGATTCTACTGTATCTTAATTTGCGCTCACAGATACTATGTTACATGCAGCAGATCAGTATGAAATGCTAGAATCGTTGTCACCATTTAATTTTACAGTACACCCATTTGATAGCTTCTTTCACCATGAAGGATTGTTTTTTTGTAGGATAATTTCTGTATCTGTGAGAGTGTAGCAGTTGATGCCAAGCTTTGAGAGATACATGTTATGAAATGTGACTTGTGTAGTAGTGTGAGGACTTTGCAAGATAAAAATTATGGGTGACAATGTTACTTTCTTCATTTAATGTGGTCCTTTGATAAGCACTGTTTGCTGCTTGCTATCAGGCACAAAATTGGGAAGTTAGCAGTCATGGATGCTGGAATTCTGCTCTATAAGCTCATTAACAGAGGCTAAGGCAGTTAGGACTAAGAGCAGCAAAGTCTGCTACTGCAAGGGAGGCAGAGCAAGTATGCTGCTGCTGTTTTTTTCTTAAGATGTCTTTCAGTGAAATTACACACAAGTTCTTGGTCTTTGCAGCAGCATTTGAAGTAGACCGCAGTGATGGCCTAGTTGTCTGAGCATCCACCTCACATGCGGGAGGTGCAGGGTTCGATCCCCAGTCCTGCCCGGTACCCGCTAGTGATACAGTGGGTACAAGATATCCCCTGGTCTGGTGCTTAGCTTATTTAGGTTGAAATGCTTGGGAAATGGGTCTTTGACCCACCTTGAGTAGAAGAAAAATACCTTGTGCCATGGCACTCTTTGGCCACAGGTGCCCTTATGCCATGAAAAAAAAATCTATCATCAGCATTTGAAGTAATGTCTTTCAGTTAAATTACAAGTTCGTGGTCCTTTGCAGCACTTGTATTAAATATTGCTACTCGCTGTTTAACATTGTTGGTCAAGAGAAATGCTGCGTACTACAGTGCTAGGGCAGCACTATGAAGCATGAAATGAAAGGGGAATTCATCTAAATTCCATTTCTGCAAGACTTAAACATTGTATTCACAAAACATTTTTGCAGGAACGCTGACCTGCTACTCCTGCTGACGCATCGGATTGTTGAGCCAGAAACATGCAATGTCGAATACCCCTTGCTTTTTTACCTAACAAAAGATGATTACAAGTTCATGGTAAGCTTTGTTAATTTTTCAGCATAGAGGAATTAGCTTCAAATTTTAGTACCAAAAGCACAGAACAGGTTGACACATTGGTATGAAATGTTAGTCTTTTCCGTTTTTGTTTATCTTATTAGTTTTTGTGCATACCTATGCCCATTCGTTTTTGTTTTTTCACTTCAGATTTTCTGGACATTTAAAGCATTATCTGTGTGAAGTATGGCAGTTTATCGGTGCTAGCTTTAACTACTGAAATCTTCATGATCACTTTCAAAATTGCCAAACTAAAGAACAACTGTTAGCTGATATCCTTTTTTGTCTATGATGCGTTACCGAGATCTGCATTCTGAAATAGTTTGAGCATTGGTGTCACTTTTGCTTGACTTAGTACCTATTGCTGTGTCAGTACTGTGAAGGACATTTCTATATGCTTTCTGCTCATGCTATTGCATTGCGTCGAACACAACACATTTGGACCAGAAACCTCGTTCGGGCTAGTTGGTCTACTGATATATTGACTATGTGGTGCAAAACAAAGGACAAGGTATAAAGGTGTCAGCCCTTGTTGTTCTTTGTATCTTGTCCTTGTGTGTTTCATGCCACATAGTCAATATAATACATTTGAGATGTCTGATTATGTGTGTCAAGTTTGTTTAATATCAAGAGTATTCTCTATGCCGCATCTCTTGTTGTGACATTGTTGTGACTGTAATAATGAGAAATGCTTTTACTACCTTATGCTCTTCATATCTGCAGAAATCTGTGTGTGACCTGGCACGGTGCTCTGTCTGCCTCTCGCTGAACCTTGCTGTGGCAACATCGGCAGTGATGCACAGCAAAGCTCACTTTGGGGACGCATGCCTGCGACGTAGCTTCGAGGGATATGACCAGGTATGGTGGCATGCAGTCAGCAGAGCAGGCTAAGATAGCAGGCTTCAGGCTTTTTAGCAGAGCCTTGTCATGCAATTCTTAAGGTGGCAGGAGGTGTAATGTAACATGTGAGACCTTTAGATGGTTGTCAATGGAGCCTAGTCATTCAATTCCTGAGGCAATGGGAACTTCATTGCTGTGTATAAAAACATGCAGTGCTTGTCAGTGGAGCCTCATAGTACAGTTAATTAAGGTGGCTGCTGCTATATTGTAGTGTATAAAAGCTTCCTGGTTACTGCAGACTTCCTTAAGGAGTTTGTCTCTTAGATATGACATGTACAAAGTTTTAATTCTGAAGGTTAGGTTATGAAGATGAACTTTGTAGCCTCTTGTCACAACATTGGTTGTGTGCTGTGGGTGCCAAGTAACCTTGAAATTAGTAAGGTTTTTGTGGTGCTATGTTTTTTCCAGACTTGCCTAGCTTCAGCAAGCATGGAGAGGGACCATCATTGGGACATGGCACTCAGAAGGAATGCCAGCCATTTGCAAGCTTTTGAAGATCATACCAGCCTGACCCACCGGGTATGTCTTTTATCTGAGCTATGACTGCTAGCTGCAGTATTAACTAGACGCTGCTGTTAACTTGACAGCATTGCTGAAACCAGCTCAGGTCACTTTTTATAGACACTACTTTGACTGACGTAACCGTGTATGACTCTGCTATTGAGATGTCTACATATTTTTTTTATACCTTGGCGTAACTTTCTGAGGGTTTGCTATCATTTTTTGTATTGTTGAGGCTGCTGAGCAATCACAGAACAAATTCTTTTAAGCAAAGTTCTGGATGGTATCTATTTCATGGTCATTGGCTGCAATGTGCAGCTAATCATTCATACATTGAAAACTAAATTATACAATATGCAGCAACAAAATGTATACTTTATGTAGTATCCTTTATCTTTAATCTTTAATATGAAAAGCATTCAAATAAGCATTTGGTTGATGGAGTTATTGTATAAATTCATGTAAAGGCCACACCTTAATTTAAAATTCATATCTGACTTTTGAAGGTGCAGCCCATACAGGAATAAAAAAACAACATATAGCCATATTATTCTCATCTAGTCCAAAACGAGGTGTGGCCCATACAGTGGTGTGGCCTATGGCCCTTGCAGATATATTCCCTTCCTACTTGAGATGATTCTTTGTGTGCCCCCTGTTTGATACTCTTTGTTGAGAGGACAGGATTTAACAGGGGGAGTCAAAAGCTTGGTTGCCCCCCTCAAGTGAGAAATTTTACATGGGAAAACAATATTGACCCCATTTTGTCAATGAAAATGTCCAGGCAAAACATGGTTCAAATGGCTTCCCCCACCAACTGCCCCTCCAGAAGCGACCCATAAATGCACACCTGTTTGTTGGCATCAATTACCTGTTGCTTTTGAGCATTCAGAACATCTAATGTAATGAACTGCCTGACCATTTTCTACTTAACCTCTAAATGCTAGTGGCCAGAGCTGCTAAGTACAGTTCTTTGTTCACTGTTTGGCAGGAGCCTTGTGGCCACTGCACCACAGTCATACTGGTAACAGTAACAAAATGTAGCTCTTGTATTGCTTTTTTTCTGTTTTGCCAGTCATATTCTAAGCTAAGACATTTTAAGAGATAACAGTTCTTTGCATAGCTAGTGTTTTACCGTTTTCTGTATGATGGTGGTAGTCATACTAAGAGGAGTAATTCTTTGTAATGATGCACAGGTCACATCGTTCTTCAGTATTCATTCGACGGGCTGTGTAGCAGCTTACAGAGCTGACCTTGAAGACCTGTCCGGAAAGTGCCCTGGCCAACCAAAGTATTCAAGACTTCTAACCCTTGCAAAGCTAGTTGGAAGAGATACAGGTGTGTAAGCTTTGAGTTAAGCATTCACAGCACATCCAAATAGGAACAATGCCTCTCCGGCAAAGTGTATGCAAGTCACACCTGCGTGACTAGGCTTGCTTTGTTTCAGAAAAATTCCAGGAGAAAGGCTCTGAAGGACGTAGCGGAGTTGAACGGCCCAGGGCAGAGAGAAGTAAGTTTTTACAGTTTCAAAGCAAGGGCCTGAGAATTATAGCCATTTTATACGGCACTGGAAACACGTACTTCATGTGCACGTACAAGCACAGATGTTAATGGCTCGTAGCTCTAAATTTTTTATCACAAAGCCGTACTCATCTCACTTGTCTGTTTTTTTGAAAATTTTTGTTCTGTGTATTTGATGTGCATTCTCCTTGTGCCAGCTTAGTTGGCACCTTGCTGAAGCACAAATATTCAGTGAAATCTATTTTAATTAACTTCAGGGCGAGTACAGTTAAATGTTGTTCAAGTAGAAAGCTACTAATGTGAAAAGGGAAAAAGTGGGGTTTTAACATAGTTCATATGCAAGCATGTGTTTAGCCTCGTTGGCTTATGTGCTTTGCTGGGTCATCGGCACATCTGGTGACAATATTAGACCTGGCTTAAGCTCTGATTGAGGTTAAGCTGATCTGATTGTTCGTGCCACAGATAGAAGTTCATGAAGACGATGATGTGCAGTTCACAACGCGAGAGTGTGTTGCAGTATAACACGACGCGTGATCGACTGCGGCGATGGCATAGGGCTCTCGTGCAGTGACTAGCAAAGCTGATCTGTTCGCGACACCATGGGTTTGAAGTCCAGTCGCGGCAATATTTATTTTATTTCTCCATCTTCAAGGTCATGCAAGCCACACGATTCTTGGTTGGATTTGACCCCACGAAGTAATGCTTTCGCACTAAAAACAGGTTGCTGGTCATGCAATCAGATCTTGCTGAAACTGCTTCCTAAACCCGGTGAATGGGTTCAAGTATATCTAAAATAGTAATTGAATGTATTCTTCGTGCTTAGGGATGTGTTTTTATTAAAACAATTAGTGGTGCAACAGCCTGAAATTCTCGACACCATTCTTTAGGTGCCCACTGCTTGCAGAGAATGTGCTAGGCTTTCTTGACCTTGATTGCTAGCACTAGCAGTGTGCAAACATTTCTGGTACTTTCTTCATTTCCACTAGGTCCTTTGGTCTGTGTCTTCAGGAACCATCACATCTCTGCCCGGTTTCCTAGAAGCCTTTGCACACATCTCGTGTACCTGAGTGTAGCGTATGACATGCACAAAAGAAAGCTCTATGAAGGTAAGTGTCATGAAAATCTTCATGAGGCCGTTTTTGTGTCCACCTTAGAAGCAGGAAAGATTCTCTTTACATGTATGTTTTAAGAAGCCTTTTTGCTGGCACAAATGTTAAGAGTGTCTACATTGTAGCATTTATAGCCTACAGTACAAGTAAATTAAAATACTTGGGTTGTGGTCATTGAGTTGAGGCCCCTTCACTGTTATGCTTATGTCCATCTATGTATGACGTGTTTAAGGGAAGATGTCAGGCAGCATTTAGAGTGCAATATAGTGAAGAGAGTGGTACATCTATGCCCTACTACATAGTAGCAATGTCTGTAGTGCTAACATACACACAGTGGGATTGAAGCACATGTAGTTGTTCTATGAAGCCTAATCAGTTTGCATGGCTTGGTGCAGGAAGCGACCTGGATTCATTCCTGCAGCTTCGAGGCCCTGCTGCTGCAATTGTAGCCTTAGAAAGCTCAGTGGCTAACACACTGCAGGCAGGACAGCACGAGCACATGGACCCCTTCCTCCAAATCCTGGACCAGTTCATTCAAGAGCGTCATCTAGATGGCCTTGCTCTGATCTCCACTCTTGTCTCTGACATGAGCAACTTTGGTGACCTGGCAAAGGTGGGCTTGTTTAAGACACTCTTAACCGGCTATAAATAGTTTGAAAAAGTTGGGTGAGAGTATATGAAATTATGTATCTTGAAGGTAGACAGCACTAGACAGAACTTGACCTAGGTATTCTCATGCTGATTTAAATATTATGCTGTTAGTACGAATTGATCTAAGTCAAGCCTTTTGTCTAAGCTGCACCGATTATTCCATTTTGCTGCAATTTCACTTCCTTGTGTCTTCCCGCGCCCATTGATGGTTTCACTTGCATTTGCTGTACTAAAGTGCAGTTCTGCAGCTCATAAATCTGCAGACAGAGGGTTACTGACAGTGTTTGTAGTAATGGTTATGGGTGTGGTTATATTTGATTTGAATAATTTATATGAATAATTCACAAACAATTCAAGCTCATTAAATATCCCTTTGAAAGAGCCTTCGAGATTTATAAAATTGCTTTCTAAGAGATTACATTGGCCACTGCTACTGCTGTCAGTCATTTTTAAGCATAAATATGATCAGACAACAAGTTACTGCTAGCATAAAAGCCACCTCTTTATCTTATAAACATTATTGCACCATAAAAATTCATCATTCTTTCTTTCTTTTGGGTCACAATTAAATGCTGTGATAAAGAATTTGTAGCAACCACTGAAACTTTTAGCAACTCTAAGCCTAAATCTGGCCACGGAGTGCCGAGTCCTAGTCTGCCATTGCCCGCATATAATCCCTACTGAATGGAGATTGGCATGCCACTGTATGTCTTTTGTAGCTTATGACTACTGCATGCAATGATCATGTACACATCTGTTGTGCTTAATATTTTGCAGCCAATTTCTGAAGAGAGCTAGTTGTGGACCAGTCTGTTGAATTCTGTGCTGGAGCATTGCTTGTACTTTCCTCTCTCTCTAGTCTCGCATCAATGTGTGCAATTTATATTTGATGGCAAAGTGTTGGTGCTGGGATGCCAATAGTTGGAGTTCATTTTCTTGTGCCTTGATTTTTATATCTCATGTAGCAGTCAGTGCAAAGTATGCCTTAGTTTTAGGCTATGCTGCTGCAATGGGTTCCATATGCCTTTTTCGTGAGGTAGTTTAGTTTCATATAAGTGTTGTGATTTCTTCTGGGCAGTGTTTCTGATCTGCGCTTGCATATGATTTATGCCAGCATCAGACAAGCTTTGTTGTTCTCTCAGCTCACCTCTGAATCTATTTGATATGAATTTCTCTTTTGTTCACTAGTAATCAGTATTTGAATTAACTTGTGCCATGTGTGCTCAGGCAAACACAAGCCATCCTGTAACCATGCATTGCGGCATTTTTGTCAATGAACCTGCCTTTTTACTGTAACATTACCAAATTGTCTAAAATTATTTTTGTAATATGTTAAGATTTCTCCATATACTGATACATGTGAAGTAAGAAAACTCAGCAAATGCAAGCTGGTGGTGCTTGAAGCTAATGCTCTTTTTCTTTCCTTTCTTCTAGAGGTTGTGGAGCCATTTCCAAAGTAGCAACATGAAACAAAAATTGCAGCTTGTGTTGGGTGTTCAGCTGCAAACAATCAATCAGAGCATTGTTGACAGTCTAGTAAGGTGTGTTACACTTTTTGCATTGTTCTAATTTTGAATGAAGGCAGTAGTATTACAGCATGCAGAATGCAGCAAAGGTATTGCTTTACACCGTGGCATGGTGTAGCGTAATATATTATATATAATAGTTGTACATTGAAAAGAGCAAAAAATTTTACTTAGGAAAATCATGCTGAACATCACCCCAATAGCCTGCCTTTCTAGGTGAGAAATTTTACTTGGGAAAATTATGCTGAACCTTGTTTTTTTTTTCCTATAAAAAAAGTGACCCCTACTCCCCCTCCATTTCAGGTAATAAATTTACTGTGGAAAAACACGCTGAACTCCATATTTTGGATAAAGAAGGGCAAAAAATGTGCAGTGCAGATGAACTTCCCCTCCCCCTAACCAATACCGTTTCCAAAGAGGGACCCATAAAACTGCCCCTGATTATAAGTTGAAATAGTGATTTTTTTGGTGAAATTTTATTTTACAGACATTCTTTTGGCCTAAAAATCGCTTGGCAACTGTAATGTTGCTTTGTGTTATGTTACCAAGTGCACCTGTTCAGGATACATTTTTTTATTCTTTAATAATTTTTTTTGCAGCTCATGTGACATTTTAATATTTGTAAACCACCATATTATTGAGCCTCCATCTTGCAAGGTGTCTCGGCCCTCTCATATCCCAGTCACAAAGCACCATCGGATGATTATGGTAAGCAGGGCAGTGTAAACCTTTGTTTTTGAAGTATGCCACATAAAAAAGAATACAGTACTGCATTCTTCATTTGTACTAGATTCTGTACAGTTAAACCCGGATTAGTAATGAAATCGAGAAAAGTCTGCAATTTTTCGTTACATGCAGATTTTCAATAGATTCAGTTTTCGCTTGAAAACTCGAAAGGGCTGTGCAGAACGGAAGCCAAAATGGAAAATAAATGTAGGTGAAATGGTCTAGCAAAAGTTCAGCGTAAACTACCATTGTGTGAAGTCGTAAACATATAAACATTTCGCAGTTGTGATGATGGTGCGGACGTCGCAGTAGCCACCATCATCTTCACGGCTGATCATTACACAGGGGGGTGTAGGATGTGTCAGATTAACCCGCCTCTTTCCACATACTTGTTGCACGTACTTAAAGACTCATCCACTTTTGCCCTCGAAAACTGACTCTTTGCCTTGCGTTGCTGGCACTCTAGCAAATAGACATTTCTAGGAAATTTGTTGTAATCAAGAAATCAGTTTTTTCCTTGTCTTTCAGCATTGAAAGTTGGCAGCTGTGTTAGAAATATGCTTTAAATAGCGAATATCGACAATGCACAGTGTTTCAAGAGAAAACCAGTAACTACAAGCGTGAACTATATTCTGCTGCGTAGGAAGAGGGTGTTTTCTGTCTCAATAGCTTCTGCCCCACTGCCAGAAAAAGTTGCCACAGAGTGTAGATTCTTTTTTTTTGTTTACTCCATACGTATTGTAAAAAATAAGAGCATTTTATTAGAGAATCTTTTGCCGTAAATGAGGTGTTTACCATTGCCAAAGATTTTAATGAACAGCAGGGTCAACGAAAACTTGAGGAATTAAACAGCTTTTGCCTGTTTAAGCCTTATGCAAAGCACAGGATTTATTGAAAACATGAGCAGTACCTTTGTCGATTTGTCTGTCTTTCTATAACCTGCATGTCTGTCAGGGTCTGCTAGAAATTGGCATTGGCATTGGTCGCACACGTGGTGAAACATGCCTTCTTGTGACTCGGCACTTTCTAAAAGTCTTCTATCCAACAGCAACGGGTTGGCGATAGCTCGTCGAAGAAGCCTGTCCCCTGCATATCTGTAAGCCTGGCCGTCCATGACTACAGACTGCAGTCGTTACATGGAAGGTTCATGGATGACTGCATTAATTCGAAGTGGGTCAACTATGAGCGTGTAAGTGGCATAGAGTGCATTTTTCAAATATCTTCATGTTATAAATTTATGCAAGCTAGGTCTGTGTTTATATTATCGGCATAAATTTAGCACAGCAGGGAAAGATACAAAGTAATGCACTGCAGAGTGTTGTAGAAACGAGGCTGTTGTGAAGGAGATACGGCTTGACAGTGTGGTAGAATTTGCCTTGAGGTCATGCCACCAGTAATATCAACCAATGTGGCTGACTAGTACAGGCAAACAGTGCCCAAATGGCAATGCAGTCACTTAAATGTTATTTTCAAAGCTGCCAGCCATAACAGCTTGGGTAGAGGCAGTAATGAGGCCGCATTTTGAATAGAAAAACATTGGCGGGAGGTGTTGAAAATTGTTGTTCATTTTCTTCAAAGCTGCATGCTCTGTTGCTAGGCTGCGTGTAATGGCACTGCTATCAGCAAAGGAAACTTCATTATAGCTGCCTATAGGGCATCAAAAAGACATGCGGACTTCTTGCCCTATTATGGCAAAGATGCAGTGGTCGATAGCTGTGGCATAATTTTTACAGGACATGGAAACTACTAAAGGCTCAATTATTTTGGCAATTTTAGCATGCAGCCAAGGCTTAAATCTAGTGCTGTGCACTTCCCTGCATGGCCTGCACAGTGCACCATTCAATTTTTTTTGGCTTCCATGTCAAAAAATTTTATTGGCGCCTGCACACTTTGTGCTGGTGATGCCTGCAGTTTGAATATGGGATATTCCAGATTTTTTTTGCTTTTGCTTTATGTTTAGAGCTTACCATGCAGCAAAAACATGGCTTAGATAGTGCACCAAGTAATCTCAAGAGATGTGGCATGGTAGTGTACAGGTCTTTAACACATTTCTGGAAAGTATGCAGTAGCTTTACTGAACTCGCATTCCATCTTCCTCCACACCATAACAGAGCATAGAATCATAATATATTATTGTAGCAAGTATATTGTGAACTCGCATTTTAGACACGAACATTAATAACCATAATTAACCCATACCAGCTTGTTTGGTGCAATCTGGCTTGAGTTGATGCTGTGCCATAAAGAGTCAATTACTAGTGCTACTACATGTTAAAAGTTGTGGGCTGATGGTATTGTAGACGTATTCCACTAAGTTCAGTCTCTCATGCACAGCTACTGAAAGGTGCAGCTGTTTTTCAGACATGTCCATCAAAATCTGGCTCTATTGAAAAGGACCAAGAGTGGGGAGCAGCCTACGTGAAGACTAATACTACAATGCTGGTCTTTGAGGATGAAGAGACAATTGTTGATAAGGTAAGCTGTCGGGGACTATGTGCTCTATTCTTAATTTGTACAGACCTGACATATTCACTGAATTTTGCTTCTGTCACCTGTGTTGCTCTGGGTAATTACATTCTCACTTGTTAAGGACATTATGATGAAAAAAAAAAAAAAACCAGGCAAGCAACTGCTGAATAAGCGTGCTAAATTATTTTTGTTAGAAAAGTAGTGTATATCTGATTTGATGATTTATCACTTCTACCTCGTAACTCGCTTGTGTGGCCAGCTCATCAACGCTTCGAGAAATGAAACTTTTACTCAGAACATTAAGTACATAGAGTTGTGCGCATTTTTCTTTAACCTTAATTTGTATCTTAGTCACCAGCTGCTGTTTGGTTTTATTTTAGACAAATGTATCATGGCTACGTACAAATAAAACCAAAGCTGGTGTGCATGACTGAGCCATCATTAGGGATGGGAATTTGGTTAAGTTAATCGTTCTGAGTTCCCTTCAAAGCTAGGATCTGGTAAAAAAATGAAGATCTGCTGATGCCTTAACACGCTTGCTCCCCAATCCAGTTCAGCAAGCAAGCACATCAAGCGTGGTGACTCTGGCAAGAATTCATTCACATGTACTCTTTAATACAAGAGTTACAATACTGGCACCTTCCGGAACCATGAATAAGTTTTTTCCTCTCCCCCCCCAGAAAAAAAAAGCCTTCGGTTTCAAGCTACACCCAGTATCCATTTTGGGGTCTTTTCCTGCGACAACCTTTTGGAGGGCTTTGTCCTGCTTGCGGGTGTGGTATAGTGTATTAGTGTATATAGTGTAATATAGTGTATTGGGGCATTGTTTGAGGTAAATCAGCTACTAGTGGGGATCGTGTCCAACAAGCGGCAGTCTTCAAATGAAGAGAATAGCAAGCAGTATTTCACACTGAATTTCGATGGCCACCTTCAATATGAAGGCACATTGGGAGTATAGGAGGCGTGTTTCAGAGCATGTATTTATTTTGTGTGTTATGGTTCCCACGGAATATTGCAGATCCTTTATTCTGAATTTGCAGAATTAAAATTTTCCCATGTGAAGGGCCCTAGCTACCACTTTGGGTCAGCGGTTGGTTGATATGATCCTTACTGCTTTAAAGCATCCCATGGGTGGGACAGAGTTGAGAGCTCATGCTTACATAAGAACAATTGGCATGCATTTCCCCCAGTCTCCTTGATCTAATAAATGTTTGTAACCAAAAGATGATGTGGTGCTCCCTTTCCTTATGAGGGGCTAGAAGGCCCAAAAGAGCACTGACCCAAGCAGTTGTAAATAGGGAAACTACACCTGACTGGAAAGGGTTAACCCATATTTGTACCATAACCTGGCTCAATTAATTGTGCCCATTACATAGTGTGAAATGTAGATTTGTACTTCTTTCCAACAGGTTGATTCATTTTTAGAGGATTCCCCTCATGGATGTGTGGCTGCATTTCATGTTGAGTACGAGGACTTTATAGGTCGCTGTGTTGCACGAGAGAGGTACTCTAGGCTTCAGTCTATCTCCAAGGCTCTTCAGCGTAAGAAATGTAAGCACTTTTTGCTCCTTTATGGGACTTGGGTGGTTTAAACACAGTCAATTGGGCCAGCATTGCCCAAGGTTTTAATTTGCTTGCATTGACAATTTTTTTCCAATTCCGTTAGTTCCAAGACAAGTGGACCACAAACCTGGTACAGAGGAGCTGTGCGAGCGAGGTAGGAGTCCTGTTCTCTGTCTCAACCTTAAGCTTTTGAACCTGCTTGTTGAAAGTTACTTTTTCTCACTATGACAGGAGGGCCGAAGGAAAAATGCCACAAGAGTAAGAGATTAGAGCTTGGTCGCTTTGTTACGTGTTGCTTACTTTCTCTTATTTTTCTTTTGGCACAGGGTTGTTGGTCTGCACTGTATCCATGAAAGCCAGAAATGTGGCCAGATTGGGCCAGCTATGCAGCCATGTTGTGTTTTTGGATGCAGTCTACGACTACGAATCAGAGGACTTCTCCGTACTAGGTGAAATTTGCTGGTTACAAGCAATCAGCATTTATCAATTGTCAGTTTATCAGCATTTCCTGTTGACAAAAGGAAGCTTGCTATGTTCTTTAGTCTTGCACACTGTTCACTACCAAACATCTATTCTTTAATGAGACTTCCACCACTCTTACAGAGCAAGACATGAATGCATTTCTTTCTATCAAGGGCAGCAAGCATCTGGCTGCCCTTTCTCCATTTGTAATTACAAAGGATACTTTTGAAACCAAACAGAAAGAGCATGTCCTCAAAGCTGTGAGAGGACTTCTATCTCGTTATTCAAGCTTGGATGGCATAGGAGTGTTCTCTATGAAAAACACGCAAATGGAACTTCTGGTTCAGTTTTTCAGTGTAAGTCAACGCTTTGCAATTATTTGTTGTTATTACAAGTAATTGTCTTTACAACAACTGAATTATTTTGTTGCTCAACAAAATTGACTTCCCCCCCCCGTAGGACATGAAGGCAAATCAACGCAGTAATGATCCCAAGAGAATCCTCTTGGCTGGGCTTGCCTACAGGCATGCTGCTGCTTACCTGAGCCGCTTACAAGGGTGAGTTTCTAATCACCTCTCTTATAATTTAATTGTTACATCATACCATTTTTCAATATTTTTTCAGGATATGTGACATTATCGTGTTCATGACACACCATTATACAATGGCAATGCGATGCCGGATTTCTACCCCAACCTTGTACATGCTCACCATTGATGATATTTTGCAAATGGTAAGCTTTCTGATGGATACACATTGTGCAAAAGTGATGAATAAAGGTTCAGTAATCAGGTTTAATGTAATTCTGCGTTTTAACTTGAAATTGTTTGTGTTTCCTACAGAAAAAAGTGATGAAACCAGCACATGGAATGACATCAGCGACATGCGTTTCAATCAACCTAGTAGTGCGAGCATTCAAAGGTCCTGGCAATGGTGAATTCAATGATGCTTGTGAACAGGAAGCATGGTTCAACTATGCTCAGGTAATTGAAAAAAAAAAGGCTCTTTAGGGCTTTATACATAGCCAACTTATTTTGTAGTGAGGGTGAAGATAAGCAAAAGTTCTTTATTGTAGACTTTGCTATCCAAATTCAGTGTGCTTTTTCCCAAAGGTAATTAGGGAAGTGAACTTTTGCAGAAATATGAAATCAATGAACAAGCATGGCAAACATGGAGGAAAGCATCATTTTGGCATGAATTTTTTGACATAATGACAAAACACAAGTTTTATATCGCTAGCCAAAACACAGTTGTATGTGGTTTTATCAGCCTGTGTACCTGTGGCACCTTGTCCTTATTATTGTTTTCTTTGTTTATTTTTATATTAGATACAAACCAACTTTGTATTTTGTAGCTCATTATTTTGCATGTGATATTCCTCGTTGAATCATGTTAGCTCATCACAACAAGTGAAGTTGCATGTTTGGTCTCAACTTCTAATAAAGAAAATTTCTGATAAAGATTTTTCTAATAAAGAAAATACCCATAAAAAGGCCCCTTAAAAATTTATTAACCATGCCAAGTGCTCATGTTAATGCTGTTTTACTAATGAAGTTTCTGCATTTTGTTTTAGTCAAGCACAGTACGTAATAAAGTATGGTGTGTGTAGCTGAAGTATTTACTTTTTTAAGTATTTGAAGTGTTTCTTGCAACAGAGCAGACAGTGATAGTAATAATTTTGAGTTTATAGTACTAACCATCCTTCACTGTGGTGTCAATTTTATAGGTCTGCCCTTCAGAGGACATGGCACTTCACACCTTCCACAACACTTCTGTCTACTGGAAAAACAGCACTGACATGTTAGTATTTGAGAATGAAGGCACTTTGACTGACAAGGTACTTTACTCTTTATTTGCCTTTATTCCAGTGGTCTTTTGGCATATCCTGACAGGTGGCAAGCTGAGTTTGTTGAATAAGAACTTTTGTCGTGGCGAGTTGGTTCATAACAGTTGAGAGTTTGGAATGTAAACAATTGTGTACAAGGCGACTTAAAGGAATATAGAAATGAAATGAATTTTACAGCATTTTTCTGAGTCTGCAGGCTTTGCACAAGGTTAAAGGCCGAAAAAATTAGAATAATATTTGCTGAAAAAAAATTTTTTTGAGATATAACTCTCACATTTTGTGCAAATAGTTATAAAAGCTTTAGCAACATACATAAGAACTGTCATCCACTAAATCCTTAAAAAAATTCTAAACTTCTTGCCGGAAGCTTTATGTCACCCTTAGACGGCTAGCCGACTTGACTGTCTGAAATGCAGAGTGTACCGGTTCATGACGATTAGCATGTTTATTGAACATAATTTTTTCAATGGTGGCTTCATTCTCTTCTTTCTGTGTGGCTGTACTTCTCGATATGTGAGAGCTATGTATGTGTCTGGAGTTTGTTTTCAATGACAAAGCTATTAATAAACTGTAGGAAGCAATGAAGAGCTAACTTGGCTTAAGTATTGAGTGCTACATTGCTCAGTGTGCAAATTGGGCCATGCGAGATTATCTTGGAATGCATGTCTACAGTGCAATCTTGGAAAATGTCCCAGGTGTCACACTTTCTGGCTTTGCATCCTGCTGGCTGTGTGGCGCTATTTGGAGCTGACAAGGACGATATCGCTGGACAGTGTTCCTTATGGGAACCAGCTCCACGAGTCAAGGTTGTCAACCGGCTCCTTTTCTACGTGCCGAGTAAGCGTAGTTCTTGATTGAGTGCTAGATGCTTAATTGCTTGCTATACCCATTAGCCAAGTGGTATTAAATTATTATTTGTTTTCATCAATGCTACTGGTGGCCAGAGCACTGGTCTTGAGATTCAGAACCCATAAAATGCTTCAGCAGTATGTAATGAAACTTTATGAGCAAGTATAGTAGCATTTGCATTGAAAGGGAATCAACAAGGATGCTTTCAGCCAGGCTCAACTGAATGTGCTTGATAAGCTTAAGCAGGAAGTCTGTTATTGTCGAACTGAGGCAGAGATGTTGGAGCTATGTGAAAGTGTAGTTTTTATCTTTCTTTACGCAGTGTCCCCTACCGTACATCCCATATTAGAAGACAAAGGCAAAGGTGGTACAACAGAGCCCACTGGATCTGAATTGATCAGCGACCAGGATGCCAAAATGACTAAACGTTTCTTCAGATCACCTACTGGAGGTATGTTGCATCATTGTTGTATGAGGTAGCATTGTCACTAGTGTAGTGTTTGAGTTGTGACCAAGTTTGTATAGCTGAACCTCTATATACTGAAGCTGTAATATTGTTTCTTAATGATGTTTCTGTTCTAACTTTAAGGCAATTTTTTATTGTTTTTTACCCGTTTTTGTATTTCAACACTTGAAATGACCTCACGCATTTTTGTAGAGCTCTTGGTAGACTAGTGTCTTCTCATTAGTCGTTCGTGAAGGAAACCTGCAAAGAATAGCGCAATCAAGGGCACCAGATTTTTTGTTTGGTGTAATATGATAGTGGTTGCACCAAATTGCTTGCAGCTACTGTCACATGGCATCATGTGTATTTTATCATGATTTGTGAATATTAACCTGCAGTTTACAATACACGAAGGGTTCACGGGCTTCGTGAGGCAGTAATCATTAAAACATTGATGGCTATGCTCACAGTAAAAAGCAACGTACAAGTGCCTATTGCTGTTTATTTTGAAAGTAAAAAACTTTCATTGCACGAGTGCAGTTTTTTACTGCCTCAGCAAATAGGTAATGCAGTACCAATATTCTTATACTCTGCTGGCCATGGTCCCATCATCCACTTTGTTTATACTTGACTTTGGTGCTTGTGCGTTGAAAAGCATGCACTGTTGAAATATCTAGTCTGATGTTTTTTCTTTCTTTCTGTATTGAACAAAGGCACCTGATATGTGCATGTAATATTTAACAAGTTTGGGCAATTAAAACATGCATAAAAATTATTTTTGTGAATTCCTAGAACGAAAATAGGGGAGCCTAAAAAATGTCTCTTGTCACAATTTGTTACTTAAAAGAATAATTGTATATGAGCGCTAAAAGCAGGTGTTTCATGTGGATATTAAAAAATGGCATAAGACAAGATTTCTTGCTGGAATATCAGGAAAGTTTCAAAATAAACAACAGAGAATAGAGTTGGTGACATTACACTTGTTTGCTACTTTTCAAAGCTGCATGCTTTGCTTGGCACAGTTTTCCGTGAACTAAATTAAGTCATGAATGTTTATTTGCATGAACATTCCGTTAATGTTGACCCTGCAAGATTGCTTAAAGAATGGCACTAATCATCATTGTGATTGCTGAAGAGATTACCACATTTCCTTTGTAGTACAAAGTCACGTGTTACTAATTAGCCACCACAGTGGCTCAGTGGCTATGGCGCTCGGCTGCTGACCCGAAAGACGCAGGTTCGATCCTGGCCATGGCGGTCGAATTTTGATGGAGGTGAAATTCTAGAGCCCATGTACTGTGCTGCGTCAGTGCACGCTAAACTTGTTTTTATCACTAGTGTGTGTTGTCGTGAGCACTTGAGCCAAATAATACACCTCTACACACAGCAGAGAACTCTCGATCACGCTCGAAAGTATACAAGCTCTGTCTTACAAATTTTTCAAACTTGTGCCCCCCGTTCACATAAGCATGTGCAAATGTGGTTTTAGAAACATCTGTTGATCAGACTCTTGTAGACGTCGCACAGCTATCATGGCTGCATCCAGTCAGCTGCGTCACTTAGGTGGGTCAGTAAGCTCCCCATTCAAAGGGTTTCTGCATCGATTCTGCATATAGTAAAACACAGTTGTGGGGCTAGGTGGGAAGGGCCAGAGGAGTAGCATTGGTATTTACAAATGGAAAAAATGACAAGAGGCGAGGGAAAGGTGTGAAGATGCTGAAATTCAAATTTTGAGTGCAGGCAACTCCACTTCTACAAGGCCCACTCAAAAACATATTGCGGGACCATATTCATGAAGCAGCATCCTTTAAAATTCCAGGCATAGTTTCTCCGAGAGATACTTACTTGAAATTAGTGTAATAAGCTCTACTGATTGGTGAATGCTTAAAAGATTTGCTCAAGCTCGCTCAAAAGCACACTGCAATACCTTCTTTCACCTGCCTGTTTTGTGATAATGGGCACGTTTTGGAAACGTCTGCATAAGTATTGGGCATGTCGTGCAGGTGTGCTTATCTGTGCGTTCAAGTCTGATCTGCTAGCTCTGAAGATTGCACAGGAACAGTGCACGCACCTGGTATACATGGACGTCGAGTATGACACACAAGGCCAGTTCTTGATAAAGAACCGTAAGCCACATGATATTTTCTTTTGTAAATCATGCAGTTCAAAAATGTAACCACTTTTGATGTCTGCTGGTGTTTTCATCCTTTCAACCAGGCACATCATTTGAGAACTTTATGTCTTCCAAACTGACCATGAGGCAGTTGTTGTTTGTGGGCCTCCCACCGAGTGTCATTGAGTACCTTGATACAGAAGACAAAATCAACTCTTTCATCACTCATGGGACAGCTTTCCTTGATGATGATGCACTTGATGGCTTTGCTTTCTTCTCGGATGCATCTACGAAGCCTGGAAGGCTGAAGCAGGTGGCAGAGGTAAGCGAAATTTTTACATTGCAGGGATCTCGACTGCATTAGTCAGTGAAGTTTTAAATGCTCTGGTCTGTTTTTTTTTTTACCTGTTGCCAAATACAGCGCAGAATCTTGGTAATGCAGTAGAATCCTGCTAAAGTAAACTTTGATATTGTACAGTGAAACTGTGGTCCCATTTCACCTTCCATAGACAACTGTACTTTTTATTTTTGTTATAGGAAAGATTTTTTTTCAAAGAAACAGCTATAGTAAAGAGTGTCTGGTCGTGATGATGTACTTCTCGCGGAATGATCACAATGCTGCACGAGCGAGGCCAACATTCCGGGGAAATGGATACCAAAAATGATAGAACTTTTTTTTTTTTTTGAGATAGCTTCACCATCAAGCTACGAAGCCGTGAGAAAAAGCTAAGTTCTGAAAGTCTTTGGGCCCGTACGGTGCACGAAAAAAAAAAGTAAGTTGGCTATGAACGCAGAAAGAAGGGGGTGCAAGTCGCTGAGAAAGGAAAGACAGTAAAAGTGCAGTGAAGAGTAGGGAAGGAAAGAAAAGGGTGAACGCTCATAGTAGGGCAGTGCGGAGCATAGGGAAGTGGCGGCAAGAAACGGAGGCAGGGCGGCACTGCGTGACAGTACCACCGCGCCTTGACTGTGTCGCACACGCTTCTTAACTACTGCCTCTTAAACAATGCTGAGGCTGTGGAAAATGACGCCGTGTTCACTAAAAACTTCATTTTCACATGAAATCAAACTCTGTTTATATTCGTAGCTGCATGCATTGTATTTGTGCAATTGAGGTATTTCCACAAGAGTAAACAAAATCAAAAACATGATAACATAAAATGTGGCAAGTGAAAATATTTATCACATAAAAGGACAGTAAGAGCAGGATGGAAGGTGAGTGTTACTTTTATGAGCCAACACTGTGTTTAGTAAGTAGCCAATTAATTACCAGAGAGCATTCTCAGAGCTATGCCATCACCAACAACTGATATAGTAAAGATTTTTGCTGGTCTGGAGTCCCTTTACTATACAGGGGTTCTACTGTATACATAATCTCACAGGGTGGAAAAAAGATTCGTATGTGCCAAAATTTTTGATTGCAAAACAAACAAAATCAGTGTGGTCAAGCAAGGGAAATGCATTCACACAGATCCATTTATGTCCGATTGATGGGACTTACTTACAGCCTCGTGCCATTGATCGGTGCTTGTGGTGCATACCGCATGACTGGTGACTGCAGCGTCAGCAGTGTGCTGGCAGTGATGTGTTCGCGAATGTGGTCACTGCTCCTTCATTCATATATCATTCATAGTAATGTAGGAGAGTGTTTAGGGTACTTGAAATTCTACACATTGTGCATAATGCGCTTGGGCCGAGGAATTTTATGGAACTGTATCATACTAAAGCTTTTATCAACTGTGATTGTATTCTCAAGATTCTGTTGTAGCCGAGCAAATCTGTATACTTTTGTTTCTAGACATAGTGGTCGGCATATGTAATGAACTGTCTTATTACAGCTTGCCATTTAGTGTATATTATGTCCTAAACTTCTAGCCATAATTTGATAAAAATATGGTTTTGCATGTTTAACGCCTATTTATATTAAGCCTAATAAGTCTGCTGCAAAATTTCATGCATTTTAGGAGCAAATTATGTTTTAGATGAGTTTTATTACCAAATTACTGATAAACTATTGAGGAGTTATGCAAAGAAACTAGTAGGGCTTGTTAGACCATATTGTCACCCCTGTCAAATTAGGAGCTTGTTGCCATTAGATGCAGTACTAGAGTATGGTGTAATTAATGGTTACTTTTGGGACGTGAACACTATGCATGTTCATTAAATTGAAAAGAATATGACATGATGTTGCACTGCTTGAAATCATCAGCACTTTTCTTTTTAATGGAGTGCTGATGCAATCTATGATAGCACTGGGCATGTGCAGAGTGTTAACAGCATCGGTATGTGTGTGCTACACCGTTTATAATTATTTTTACAAAATCTGGACAAGCATATCTGGACAGCCATAGGAGTTGTAGAATTCAGAGTACTGTAGAAAAGAGTGCTGTAGTTGTTTTTCCTAAAAGCATGCACAACATAACACGTCTTGTCCACTTCTCACTTTTACAGGCTACAGTCAAGCAGTTTAGAGAACACAGCCGTCCTCCACATCTCCTGATGCTTGCTGTGCATGTTGGAATTGCTGCAGACTTTGGAAGCTTCATGGAGTATGTTCTTGAGGAAATATTTGTTACCAAGTGAGCTTTACGTCGTGTTAAAAAAAAATGCCATGAAAGGATTTTTTTTCTCTTGCAGAGTGTCTGATATCTTGGTGCTATTGGCCCACTCTTATGAACCATCTTCGGTGGACTGTAGAGTTGAATACCCATCTGAAAGCTCTTTCACAGAGAAACTGTTTCAAGTTTCGGTGAGGTGCCTTGCTTGAAGGTTTGCTGCTTTTTAAGCTGTTGATAGTTTGAATGGAAACCTGAGACCTATTATGGTTTTCTCTGCAGAAAAAACTGTTTGCGAAGTCAAAAGAGAAGCGAGGACAGGCAGCCTGCATGTCAATCAATCTGGCCGTGCGCCAGTTTGACATAAAAGATGGAAAAAAGGAGCTAGGCAGCAAGTGCACATCTGAACGGTGGGAAAATTATGCCAAGGTGTGCATTCTGACTCCGTGCTCCATGATTTTGCAATTGCTGCTCGCTTGTGTAGCTTGGTGTGTGTGTGTTGAGTCCAGTAATTTTGTTTCTTTTTCTGGAATTTGGCAGACGTGCCCAAATGTAAAGATTCATACCCAAAGAGGCAGCCAAAACGTTGCTGCGTACCGACTAGATGGGACCAGTTTCCTGACCTTTGAGGATGAAGAAACTGTTTCAATCAAGGCAAGTTTTCTCTCACTTTTGTGCATGTAAGAGATTTGTGCACAGGCAGCCAGAACAATGGTACATACCAACTAGAGGGCATTGGTTTCCTGACATTTGAAGACAGAGAACTTGTTTCAATCAAGGTAAGAGCACCGACCCTATTTCCTGCGACACCACTGAAGGTGAGTTGTGCTGGTGGAGAATTAAGAACGCACTTGTTCACACAGCCATTTAAGAAGTACTAAAAGCTGAGGCAAGTTGCCGATTTGGTGAATCTTTTTCATGAAGTGAATTAACTGTGAATTCATATATCAATAAGCATTGTAGCTGCTGTGATATTCCTTGCATGTTGCAAAGCTTGCAGGCTTGATGCCTTCAGTGCAAGCACATGATGGTCATGCAATGCATACAATGACCTGTGAGTTATTCTCTCAGAGTTTAGTGGAAAGATTCCCATCATAGCTCATATTATGTGCAGGTTCTTCGCTACCTTCAAGGAAATTCAGCACCCTGCATAGCTGCTTTCCGTGTTGATGCCGAAGACTCTTGTGGTGCATGCACAGCACGTGAGAAGGCTTCACGTCTTATGGCAATCTCCAGGCTTCTCTTCCCTACCACTGGTGAGTTACATGCATTGCGCATTATCAATGAACGCCTCATATGCTATGCTGCCTTGACCCCAAGTGTGCGAGTTCAGTGCAATGCAATATTGGCTGCAATGCAATCAAGAAGAACCAGATTGGCCAAGCATCAGCCGCTACAGTGAAAAGAAGTATAGTTTGCTTTCTTGTTGGCATCATAGATTTGAAGGTAATCTTGTTGACTTCTCCTTTTGACAGAATGCTCATCAAGCACCGAGGGGACGCCTTCAGGTATGTACATGCTGAGCGATTCGCATGTGTAGCCTGCTTACTGAAATAGACAGGGGTGCCTGCTTGAGGAGGTGTTTTGCTCCCAATATAAGAAAATTTAAATAGTATTTATATCAGCCACCTTGTGTCAAAACATCCAGAAATAGAGCAAAAGTGAAAAAACAATTGGGGTTAGGGGGAGAGGAATAAATGTGGTTAGTGAGATGTTATACCAGGTGTTTCAGTAAACTTCAAAAGTTTCTTAAAGGGAAGTGCTTGAAATAGAAAGAAAATCTGTTCAGGAACAAACTGTCAGCTGTGGCTTTGAAAGGGATGTAATTATGTAGCCAATTGACTAAAACATGGTAATGAACTTCTAGTGGTCTGGTGGTTAGCGTCTATAGTGACTTTGTAGTCACAGACGAAACCATATCAATTTCTCAACAAAAAAGAAAAGTTTTCTACAGCTCATGACCATGGAGAAATCTGGTGCTCTTTTTACATACAACTGATACAGTGCATGAGAATGCACTAAAAGCTCAGTGCCAATGTGGCATTGGCTGGATGACACTATGTTGCAGTGGCTACAGTGCCTAGTTAGAACCATGCACTATTATACTACGGCATGCACTTTATCACTCTTGAAAATGATTCCACATAGTTGGAAATGATTATCCTTTCTTCTTGCACCAAGCAACGAAGCAAAAGAAAGCGCATACCACAGTACAATAGTGAAGACTGTTTGATTGGGGAGCTGTAGGCAGTGCAGATCACTAAAATTGTTCTTCACCTCATGCACTCTGTTTTAGTTTTGATTTCAAAGAATCATCAGATGTCCTCACTCTGCAGGACATTAGAGAATGGCTTTTTCTTTGTTTCAAAAACTGGTGTGGTATATTTGGTTGTGAGTTTGCCATTGGCCTTAACCTTCTGTCTATGCTAATTATAAAAGTAATCAGTGAAAATTATTTAATCGCCTAGATAATAAGCAGGACTTTCAAAACTACTGCTCTCCACTATTTCTATAGAAATTTTTGAAAGTGCTCACTGAGTGCATGGTATTTGTCAACATGTCATGATAGATAGCTTAGTCTCAAAGTTCAGTGCCATTTAGGAACAAAAGTTTTCAATAACGCATTAATCAGATGCAAAATATGGGTTTAGATATCAACACCTTGTTGGCGAAGATTATATGATGACCCCTTAGCTCTACTTTCTTAACCTGCACGTGCAGCTCTTTGAAGAAGGGGCTACTTCAGTTTGCCTTCTCGATTAACTAACGCTTGGTAGCTCGACGAGACATGAGCTAGTCTCACTGCGGTGGCTCATTGGCTTTGGCGTTTGGCTGCTGAGCTTGAGGTCGCAAGGTCGAACCTTGGGCATGGTAGTCTCTTTTTCATGAATGCGAAATGTTAAAATACCCTTGTGCAGTCTGATGTCATTGCACCTTAAAGAACCACAGGTGGTCAAAATTAATTTGGCGCTCTTCACTATGGTGTCCTTCTTGGCTCAAGTGCAGCTTCGAGACGTTACACCTTGCATACCACCTAAGCATGTTGCGGAAGTACTATATTAAGATGTAAAGATAGTCAGCAAGTGTACATTCTTTCAGTTTGAAAGCACTTGATTTTTGGGGTGACTTAATATGCTAACTGTTTCCTTTTACAGTTCCACCAACTCGGACGCCATCCGTAGTTCCAACTTCTCCAACCGAACTGAGTGAAACACTAGTTCTAACCTCTGCAGCCAAACCGAGCGAAACACCCATGCCTAAGCAGACTGCAGGAAGATTCACCCACACATCGCAGACAATTGGTTAGTTTGTACTTATGTCTTTAGCATCTTTACATTTACTCAGGCACAAATCTGTGCCCCAATGTTTAAGAATCTGTGTTCCTTTCATGTTCTATAGTGCTGGGACGAATATTGAGGGCGATCGGGATTACATTTAAGAGTGGTGCAAGGCCTTTGAGCTAATTTGTGAACTTGTCAGCCAGTTTGCATTGGCACTTGCATTTTGTTCAATCCTCTTTCAGACCATGGCAGCATGGATACAGAGCGTAGATCAACAACAGAAGTTTCTGTAGCATATACTCGTGGACCTTCACGTAGCCAAAGGGACAGTAAGCATTTTACTTGTCTTTTTATTGTTGTTGCAACACTTGACGTGTCTATGAAGCTGTCAGCATGTAGAGTTTACATCAATATAGTCACCCTTTCAAGGATATCAGATATGCATGCAGATTTTTACAAAATTGGAGCTTATTTAGAAGAGAAAGTAGTGTAAACATCAAATGCAGAGGTGACTCAGCGCATGCATTTCTCCGCTATAAAAAATACGTATTGGGATTAACAAGTCAATTGGCTGAGCTTTGTAAATTGTTTATGAGACTTAACACCACCAAGAGTGGATAAAGCA
This sequence comes from Amblyomma americanum, assembly GCF_052857255.1. NCBI lineage: Eukaryota > Metazoa > Arthropoda > Arachnida > Ixodida > Ixodidae > Amblyomma > Amblyomma americanum. The sequence goes on along the minus strand of NC_135503.1, from coordinate 12,874,359 downwards.
GGATATCTGGCAGCTTGGAATAGTTTTCTAAAAGGAATGCATGAATAACACATAAAAGAGTTATTAGGCATTCCATATGACCTTGTAATTGCATTGTGCATTCTTCTGAGCCTTATTTCTCCCCTAGTGAGTGTGCTCATTGTAGTTTAAGTGGCACATATAAGGCAAAGGGCTTGCAGAGTATTTCTTACATGTCATCGTTCCTCTTTTTCAGGAGCTGTTCTGTGCATTTCCGCTGCATCAGTGTCTGAAAATGAGCTTCTTTTGCACTTTTGCACGCATATTGTGGTAACACGCCCAGAAAAGATGTTTTGGAATGCTGCATTCAGCCCTGATCGTAAGTACCTTGTTGATGCTAAAATAAAACCAAATATTGCTGCCTTTTTTAATGCATACGTGAGTGTTTTTGTCATTCAGTACGCTTTTTTGTAGGATATGCAGGGCTTTGCAGCTGGTGAATTTTAGTTTAGTTGAGATAGTCCAGGGTTAAACATATTTCAGTATGTTCATAAAGTAAATCAACCATTTACAACTATAGGCACACAGGGCAAGAAGGGAAATGAAATATGGTCTACTGTATAACTAGCTGAAAATTTTGTCTTGATTTACCTTTCCCCAAAACCCTAGCAGATGCTCGAAACATAAAAGTAATTTATGGATGTTTATGCATGAAGTCTAGAAAAACCATTTCTGGCTTTCTGTGAGCACTGAGTTTGCACATTAATGAAGCATGCCTAAGGCACGGCCCTAATTTTACGGGTGAAAAATTCTAAATTCTGCGGATGCACAATAATGAATCCATGAAATCCCGTGGATAGAGATTTAAGAATCCATGAAATTTCATGGAAAGCATAAGATGCATGAAAGAAAGCACATGCCTTGCATGCTGCAGAGGTACCCCTTCTAAAACTGATAGTGGCTGTTGTAACTCAGCGTCAAGTAATGTTTCCTTTAAATTTACTCAAAGAATGGCGCTTGTTTGATGCAAACTCCCCCTCTTGTTATATTTGTGCAGATAAGGTACATTAGTAATTTTCCCGTTGTTTTGTGGTTCCTACTGATATCTATTACAATTGTGCGAAAAATACTGAAATCTGCAATTTTTTGCAGAATCATTGGAAACTATAGAGGCCTTGAGCATTCCTACTTTTCCTGCTTCATTAATTCCAGTATTTCACTTTACTTTGTTTAGTGTTACTTGTCATTATTGTTATTTGTTGTTTGTAATTATTATTTGTTTACTATTATTTACTCCCTTTTTACTAATATTTATATTCGTCATCTTAGTAGTTACGTATGAAGTAAATCTATTGTTTTCAACAGGTGGTGAACCAGATCGGTTCAAAGGTACTGAGCTGCTTCTTTCGATGGGCATGGCTCATGACATTCTCACTTTTGAGCGTGGTTTTGCCAGATTAGTACTGCGAGCACTTGTCAGCATGAAGATGGATGGCTATGCACTGTTTTCTGGCCCCAACACAAACCCAGATGCCTTGCTGAGGACCGTAAAGGTAAATGCAATGCCTGTTTGCTCCTTGACAACTTCTAGGCATTTTTACTACAATTTTTTTGGCTGATGACAATTTTTTTTTTGCAGGACATTTGGCAGGTATTTGACGAAAATAAAAACCACAAAGAATACACCTTGGTGGTTGGAGCTGTGCGAGCAATATTGGACAAAGTTATACGTGAGCCGGACCTGTGAGTTTGCTTTAGTTGAGCGCGAGGGATCAGAAAAATGAAGTGGTGCTGGGATAGATAGAAAATATAAGAAAAGTAAAGGCGGTTAGCCAGATCAGTAAATGTAACTCTCTCTCTCTCTCATCTCTCTCTCTCTCTCTCTCTCTCTCTCTCTCTCTCTCTGTGTGCGTGTGTGTGCGTGCGTATCAATTTTTCTTTGTGCTGAAGCAATTTTTGTTTTATTTTAAATTTTTATTTTCATCACTACTTACACCACATTTTGAACATGTGCAATCATAGTGCAGTAGCAAAAATAACGACAGATTAAGACTTATTTATTTCCTCAAGTCTTGTCCCTTGACATATTTACTGTTACTGAACATATAAAAATCGCTCACAAACATATAAATTCTGAAGGTGTCACTGCTTGTAACAACTACAAGTACCAGTTATGCTGCGAGAGACTGTGCATGAAATTAATGTTTAAATGAGAACTCATTACACTATATTGTCTTAACAGATTCTGTTGCTAAGGCACGAAAAATGTTGACGGCAGGTATCGAATATTTGTAATGTGTGATTGGCTCTTGAAGGAAACTACAGTTTGAAAATGTAGTGCATTGCCCAGTACTCAATCATGCCTCTTGCTCCTTACCACAGGGAATCTGACTACATTGTTCTTCTCCCTGATCGCCTTGAAACACCAGCTAATTGTATGACAAATGCCTCATACTTTGTATATGATGATCCCATATTGCTGGTAAGTAGTGGAGGAGTTCTGCTGTAGATAGTTATTGCAACAAGATAAAATTAGTGAGCAAAGCTGTGCAGTAAACAATAGGTAACACTGTTTACAGACTGGCTAAAGAATTGAATTGAATGCTGAGGTATGTGTTTTCTTGGTTCAAAGTGAATTTGAAGCGAATAGTAAATAATTTCAGAGCGAATATTTCGAATACCTCTAGCAAATTAAAAATGTTCAACGGCACAAAGTGCCAACATATGTGTTGGATGTGAGACTGTGGCCTCCAACTACTGCTCTTAACAGCAATTGTGTCGTTGCACAACTGTTGCTTTTAAGCAGTGACTCCGTGAACACCTGCTAGGCGTGCGCACCTAGATTTGCACCGCACGCCTAGCGCCACCCCGTGTCAGGCATTCAAAAGGGGCACCCATCTTCTTGTGTCTCGTACTAGCTGCAATCGATTCATGCTGCAATGAATGCGTTAGTATTAGTGTTCCCCGTGGATGAAGCAGCCTCTGCCGCTGATGCGTTGAGACTATGGGAGCAGGTATCATAATACAGTCCATCAAACCCTCTCCACACACCCCACCCTTTGACTCTGATTGGGGTCGCAGTGTCTCTCTCGCCATCTAACTGCACCGTGAAGCTTTTTGATACTGGGATGAAATTTTGTTACTCCAGCAATGTCCTTTGATTTGCTTCAGATTGGTTAACTTGAGTGCATATTACGGCTGGGTGTAAGATGTTCATAGATAACACTGAGAATGGGGTAGTATGTGCAGCATATAATTCAGTGCTGGAATGTAAGCTACAGTAATCAATGTTGTGGTTTTCAGAACAAATGGTTGAGGAGCAGAAATTCCAATGCAATGTTGGCCATATCAATATTTCTTCCTGTGGTTATCTACGACATCTCCAAGCATGACAGCAAGTATGGCACTTTCTGTAGTAAAGAAGAGTGGCACAGCTATGCAATGGTTTGTGCATTTTCTTAAGCCTTGAAATTTGATTTGAAATTCAGTTCGACCTTTGAGTGCCCTTGAACGCCCAGTTTCTCTAATACCTCTACTTTCACTACATCTTGGAGCTTAATTTTTTATTATTTATAAAATGTGCTTGATATCTGGAGACTGCGGATTTAATGATAGTCATTCACAAATGCTGGAAACATGCTACAAGCTCCATGATTTGTCTACTGAAGCATTGATAAATTGTTCACAGCACATTTTTTAAAGTACATTTTCTGGCTGTTGGTAGAACATGCTTGTATGATTTTCTTGTGATATCTTACAACCTTTTTGCTCACACCAGCCTGTCTAAGCCTGAACTTTGTCCTGTTTCTTTTTTAAACAAGTCGTGTTTCAGCTACGGATTCAAGAAAGAATATCGGGACCGTTATGACCCTATACTACTTCATAGTGCTTACCAGCTTATGGTCTATGAAGATGAGATGACCATAGCAGACAGAGTAAGTAAGACTATCACTTGGACCTTGTGCCTGGCTAAATATTAGCTTTATTTTATAATCACTAGTAATCACCATCACATGCACCTTAGTCTGTGGGTCACTTTCTAATTGTTCTAGACTAGTCTGATAAACTGAAACATTGAAATACCACATGCCACTATTTTGCCAGGAGTTCTGATCTCTGCATGAAACCAAGTGCTTTCACCGCCTTGTTTTTCTTTTTGTCTTGAAAAATTTGGCGTGAAAGAAATCGAAAAAAAAAAAAAAGAAACTCAGCGTTCTGTGGAGAAAACAGTTAAGATGCATTTTTTTCCTACATGTAATGTATCGGGCTGTAACGGAGGCACTTAAATTTCTTTTTCTAGATCTCAGCCGTGTCAGCAAGAACCCCCAACATTTCTGTAGCAGCGTTTTACGTGGAATCTGAAGACTTGGTTGGGAGTTGTGAAAGAAGAGAGCCGGCATCTAGGTTGGCTGCCATCTCACAGCTCATTACAAGGAGGCCTGGTCTGTACATGCAGTTTGCTAACTATTCAACTTGTTAGCTTATTTGACAAACCCTAATTTCAGCCGTCTTGTGAGAAACTGGTTTTGTTTGGATTATGGAAGTTGCTGTGATGCTTCAGTGTGAGCTTTTCTTGGGTTTTTGCCTCTTTTCTTTTTTGTGTAGGAGTCATCCCGAAATCAACGCCCGGTCCACTGATTAGGCGAAAAATAAACACAGGTCCTTCAGGTTAGTTTGCAAGGCTTTTTATAATCATAATGTATCAGTGTGAAAATGATATAGTCATCTCATGCGGCTCTTACTTAGCAGCAAGACATAGACAGCATGAGTATCACACTTCCCACCTTGCTGCCGCAGTTGCAGTGACGAAACATATGCTGCTTATTCGAAAAAGTCGAAGCGCCAAAGTCTTAGCATGTGTTGTTAATTAGAGTGGTGCCATAATTGCACAAATATAGCACAAGCTTTTTCTTGAAATCATCTTCTCGATCACTACACTCATAAGTAGCGAGGTCCACCCAACATTTTGAGAAGCCTTGAGTGGTAAGCAAAGTACATGGCGCGTACATGGGCAAAAAGTGGGCAGCCATGAATATGAAGAGGCAGAGCAAGAGAGACAGACTGTAGCAGGTGGCGCAGGTTGTTTGAGAAGGGGAAGGTGGGGAAGGAAGAAAGGGCAAGCAAGTGTGAATGGACAGAATGAAACACTGAGATGCAACAACCCTGTGGCAGCAGTGCAGTGAAGAAGGTGAAGGTGTGTTAGGCTAAAGTGGTGCTTGTAAATTTCTTGCTGAAGCTTCTGTCCATATTATAATCGCAACTTTCTAGTTTTCCTAAAACACCAACATCTACCTATTATATTTGTGCAAATGCAGTGTGCTTCATGTGAAATTTGAGTGTTGCAGTAAAAATATCATCTTTTCACTGGAAGTTGATTCTGAAAAATGATAAATGTGTGCTGTTTCTTTACTTCTAGCCTCCCTCATCTGTGTCTACTCAAAGGAAATCAGCTTTCCAGGTCTTTTGCTCCAAGTGTGTGACTACATTGTTTACATGAACATCACATTAAGGGAACATGCCAGAGAAGCACGAGTCCAGTTTGGTAAGGCTGCATTGTTTTGTTTTCACTTGATCTTTGAGAAGTTTGTGCACTTGAATATTATTTTTTTCATCTATTGTGCATGTAATATGTGCAATCAGGGCATAGAAAAAGCAGCACTCGCTGTGGATCATCATTGAAAATGCATGCAAGACATCTGGTCAATTATCAGTCAGTAAACTGCTTTTTTATTTTTTGAACAAAAGTATTGTAACTCATTGTTGGCAGCACCTAAGCATTTTCTAGCTGCTTATAGTATAGGTCAACTCTGATTATGATGTTGATTATGGATTTTTATGGCGCAAGGGCATCTATGGCCAAATAGCACCATGGCACAAGGTATTTTTGATACTCAAGGTGGGGTCCAAGACCCATTTCCCAATCATTTCACCCCTGATAAGCCGAGCACCAGGCCAGGGGAAAGCTTGTACCCATTGTATCACCGGTGGGTACCCGGCGGCACTGGGGATCGAACCCTGCACCTCCCGCATGTGAGGTGGATGCTCAACCATTTGGCCACTGCTTCGGTGTACTCTGATTATAAATTGACCCTCCAAATTTTGATGGTCATTAAAAAAAAAATGCTTTAATCAGCAATATATGGTAATATTCTCATTTGCGATTGCTGAAGAGGCATTATGCGAGGCTAAGCACGAACATTCTGCAATTTATGAACATATCATCACTGCTAGCAAATGGAACATCTAGCACATCATTACAAGCAAGTAAATTGTCTACACCATACAACTACATGCTTCCAGTGGTCTGGCTAGCCTTGTTCTTATAGACTGGTGTCTGGCTAGAGAAGAAAACTATTAGAAGTCACAGTTTCTATGGTATGTGTGAATTGCTTGATTCAAGCTTCGTGTTTAATCTGCATTGCCATTCCCATTTGACCTCTGACTCTTCGTAATGGCCATTTTGTTAACACAGATCCAGGCTATGATCAACTTGTGGCTTTGGACAGGGATCAAGTAAAAGGATTGTTGCTGGCACCAGAACCTAATTTTATAAAATCTCTCATGCAAGTTGAGAAGTCACAACTTGAAGGATATCTCCAGCTAGCACATGACAAGGTGAAACAGGCCAAGATATCTGGACTGGCCTTCTTCTTTCCTGATGCCCCTTTGGCCCAAGCTTACAAGCTGTATGAGGTAAGATACTGGACACCAAGAAATTTAAAGAACAGGATGCTTCCTGCCGCTTTCTTTCTCTTTCTTTATGCAGAAAGCTTGGAAGTTTTTTAGCAGAACAAAGAATCGAATTATGCTGCTTGTTGGGTTGACCTACGTGAGTGATTTGCAGCAACTGAAAAAGTTTGCAAAGTGAGTAGGCATGCTCTTCGACTCGTCATTCAACTGGAGAAGGGTGCTTATCTAATCTCCGGCTGTCTTTCTGATCCTACTTGCACAGGTTTTCAGTGCATAGTGCATTGTGATGCTACTAACTGCAGAACCTAACCATGTGTCGTGTGGTGCTAACTGCAGTGCACTGGGGTTAAAAGGCACAGTAACTGCACCTAGTTTGGTCATTTAGTTGTAATGAAGCATCAGCATAGGGTGACAATTGAAAGTTGCATGAAAGTTAGCGAATGTACAGCTGCCCTTATGGGTTCTCTGTGAAATGAGAAAATTTTAGAAAGTTTTGGTTTTGTTTACATGTTTCTACGGGCCATGCTTCCACCCTGTGCCCCCCCCCCCCGAATTTATGGTGCCTCTTCATTCGCTTTAACTGAGCTGTGCTATCGCAGCCATCTGTTGTATCTGAGATTCCGTGCCATTGCTCTAATACACTTTTATGGTAGCACCACCCTACTCACAATAAACGAGCACTCATTTTAACTGCGGCTGTTATGAATGGGCTCGACTGTATGTCATTTGAGGACTGTCGTCCATGTAGAGCTGTTTAGGCGGGCTAGTCTTAAGGAATATATTTGCTTTAAATATAGCTGACAGATTGCATGTTAAGATGAAAAGCTTGTGCAGTTCAGGGAAATAGCCAGCAGACAGTGTGCCTTATGTTGGACTGGGGGCACGGGTAAGTTCAGCATCACTACACTGTTTATCTTTAAAAAAAATATCTGCTTCAAAAATGACGTAGCACACTTTTTCATCCTGTTCTGAAAAGTAGTTCCCAGTGGTTAGCGAATGTACAGCTACCCTTATGGGTTCTCTGTGAAATGAGAAAATAATTTTAGAAAGTTTTGGGTTTGTTTACATCTTTTTCTACAAGCTATGCTTCCCCACCCCCCCGCCCCCGCATAACCTCGGCACACACACAGTGTTTTAAAAACACATTACCTTTGAAATGAATGACATTCCATATTTGCAAATATTCTGTTCTGGGATGTAGTACTCTCCTCTCGTTAACAAACAAACAACCTCATGGGTGCACTGTGAAATTGGAAATGCACTTAGAAAATTTTTGTTCAGATGCATCCTTATGGGCCATGAAAATTTTTGTTTAGATGCTTTCCTATGGGCCATACCTCTAGCTGTTACCCCACTCAGTGTCAACAGTGCCACCACATCTGCTTGCATCAGAGATCAGTGTTGTTCTTCAAAGAAATAATAGATGCTGAGAAGCACGGTTCACATTCAAAAATGTCTTTGTAGTCTTGGCCACGGAGCCAGAAATCGTGATATTTCAGTCTGAATGCGAATCCAGTGTGGGAGATAGAGTAGGGTAATTGCCATTTACTAGCTGACACAGTGCTGTTATATGGTAAGGCAGCTGCAAAGGAAAATAAATAAGCAGTGCAAAATGGCAGCAGTTTGGGCAAATACTTTGTCAAATTTAAACTCTATATAGTAGGTGCAAAATCTTCACCTTTAAAAGGAAAGAGAATAGGCATGCATAATGAGAACAAGTGGAAAATCTATGAAATGGCATGCATTATGTTTTAACAACTGCTTAAATTGATTGCAAAGTTATTTGTGACACATTGGTTGCCATCTGACTTCTGTTTCATCCTTTTTTGTTTGTGTTAAGGAAATGTGATTTTTTGGTCCTCGTGAAGCATGACTACACCGTACCATCAAAATGTGTTGTCTCAGGTCCTTTCCTGAAGCCTATAGAAAAACAGGATTATGAAAATCTGGTAAGCTTTCAGAATCATTATTGCACTTGATGCTATGATGAAATTCTCAGTCTTACATAATGAATATGGCGCAAGAATTGTGCAGGAATATGTGCACGAATCGTTGGACGTCAATTTGAAAGCCATTTGCAGACTGCTGCTAACAGGAACTGCTTAACACAAGCTGAGGAGGCCTGTAGTTTTCGTTGAAGTTTTGAGATTGTCTGCAAAAGCCTGGTAAAATAAAATGTTTGCTTCTTGCAAGGTTGTTTTGCTTTGGTGATAGTTTGCTGGCGTTTTATGATAAATGCACAGGTACTGCAGTACAGCAATTTGGTTTGCAACTAAAGGGTGTGGAGCAGTGTAGTAGAGCCGTTCCTGCCAGACAGTGCTCCAACATCTCTTTTTTTCTTCTTTTTCTTGCTGGGCTCTTTTTTGGGCTGAAAGAATTTTTTGTGGGCGAGATATAACACTTTGTCATTTACACTGTCTTTTATAATGTTCTGCTGTTGTCAGTACATAAAAATGCTGCAAAATCCGTCTATAGTTAACACGTACATAGTGAAAGCAAGGAAGTGATTATTATAAAGTGCTTGGCCAAGGTGACTTCCCATCACGGCATCATAGCATCACGGCATGTGTGTGGTCTAGGACTTATCAGAGCAACAGACATGTAAAAGAGCAATTGCAGGGGCAGCGTGTAGAGGAAAATGTTTATCAAAGGCTATAAAACTGCGCTCTGAGATGGCTTAACCACCAGGATTGTGAGCAGCAAGCTTTCAAGTGGACTCGAATTCCTCCATCGCATTATATATATGCAAATGCGGTGTTCTACAAGACTTAGACAGAATAAAGAAATGTGATAACATGAAGTGTGGTATGTAACTTAAGTCATCAGCGCATAATGGGATGATCTTAGCAGGATGGAAGGATGCATTTTTTTTTTAAACGAGCTTTATGTGTTCAGTAAGTAACCAAAATTACCACATAGTGTCCTAGAGTCATGCCATCACAAACAACAATTTGAAAGATGCTGATATATTAAAGATTGTTTGTTCAAGCAACTTTACTTATAAAAACCGGACAAAGAAAATTTCACAAACCAAAAAACAATTTTTTTCTTTGCATGCTTCATTTTACCTTAGTCTGGGTCATAGCTCTTTTTTTCAGCCTTTGCCTTCTAGGAAATTGTTTTGGAGCTAAATGAAGTGTGAACTGAATTGCAGGCAACATTGGTGCGAGAGTCTCAGTCTCTGACCACAGTTGGTCTTTCTCTGCCCATGGTCGTTTCTGAGTATCGCTTGAATAGTGCTGCAGAGGCCATTGGCACACCTTGCAACTACCAACGCTGGACGGGCTACGCCAAGGTGAGTGGCAAAGCATGAATAATTTTACTAAAGAGCTGCTTGGCTCTAAGGTGAAAATTTTGAAAAGGTAAGTCGGTAAAGAATAAAGAGGAAGTCAATAGAATCCATGGAGGGAAGGTAATCTTGTTTGTTGGCACAGTTCAAGCTAATGTCTTACCAATCAGTCCTGATGGAGCAATTAGTTGGATGTGCTACTACCCCGGGTGGCAGCTTGTGCAAGTGCGTACTTCATGGGTGGTAGCAAACTGTACATGTAATTGTATGGGCAGCACTCACTGTGGATAACCATGTGGATAATTCATGAGGGAGCTTCTGATATAGAGAAAATAAACCCACCATATGTAGCATCTGATGTTTGCAAGAGCAAGAGTGGTACTCTGATTGGGCCAGATGTGAATGATTGATGATATTGTGACTGATTTCAATAGTTTCTAAACAAAGGTATGTTCTAGCAGGCGTACGAAGAAGTGTAATAGGTGGAGCATGTTGATATGGTGGCGCATTTCTTATGCTCATTAAATGGCATGTGGTAGAGAATGTCTTTTTATTATTATTTTTCAAGTATGCCTTGAGTTGTCTTGTTTTGCCATTTGCACTTTTGTGGCAAGGTGCCAGCATTTCTGGGATGCTACACGAGCTATAATAATGTGTTTACTTATGTGGTGTCATTCTCATGCATTACTACTGCCAGGAACAACAATTATATCTGTCAAGATGTCTCAGTGCACTGAATTCATACTACCATCAATGTTTCACACACAAGCATCTTCCTTTTTGAAACATGGCAACAGTTTTGTTTCGTTTCTTCCAGACGTGCCCTAACCTAAAGAGACGAACTCAATACGATGATAATTTCACAAGATCATTTCAAAGGAATGGTAGCACCTTATATTCATTTCAAGATGAGCTAGTTGTGGCTCAACAGGTGAGTGAATTGTTAAGGCACTTCAAGGACTTTTTGTGTTCATTGAGACTATTACCTTAAAGGGCAACTCTGGCATTTTATGTACTTCCACAGATTTTACTGAAACTTTCAGGGTACGTTCTCTATAGTTTTGTGACCATTCCTGCCAAATTTTGCAGCTGAGAAATGTCTTGTTGCAGGATTTCTATGGGCGACGTTGCATGCCTGATGTCATAGGTTGGCACGCTCGTCGATATTTGTTCTGCATTTGCTGAAGGACAAACTTAATTCGCACTTGTTTTTGGTCACTTCAAACAAATAATGACCCAGCCAATTACAGTCAATTTAACCAATCAATGCACAGACTATTAGTTTTGGGAGAGTATCCGTGACTTCATAGGTTGGTAGGTCGTGATTTCATAGTTTGGCCGAAACCCAGTTTCAGTTTCGGTTTTGATTTCTTGGTTTCTGCTGTTTAAAGTACTTCTACACACTATTTTGAAAAACCGTTTTTTTTTGTACTGGGGAATGGAAAGAATGTGACGTGAATATCAACTCAAAATGTTCAAAAAACTGCCGGAGTTGCCATTTTAAGTTTTTATTGTGCACTGTTAATAGCATGATGTAATCAGTTCACTCTTGAATTAACTTTGAATTAATTTATTCTTAATGGCTGATCTTTCCCATGTATCAGCTTTGTAGACTTACATTAAATGCCAAGGCCATATTCTTTGCATTTGATTTTTACTTTTAAATACGGTGTGATGCCTAACTGCAGCACACATAGAAAATTGCTTGCACTAACAGTTTCAGATTGCATATACGTCAGTATATTGTGTATACCTCTTTTGGTCACACTTTGGTCATACATGTTTAGTACAGAGGTTTTAAAATACCTTTGCTACATACAGGCATGAAAATGCAGGCTGCATTAATAACGGGAGTCTTTTTTGTTCATGGGGCAAGCATAGCACGTGGTATTTGTGCTTTGCTAAAGGATGATTGCAGGATTGTTTCGAGGAACCTGCAGGTCGTTTATTTTTTACTTATCTCTATTATTTATGATGGCTTTGTGACATCACATATCAGTCACATAGAGTATGACCATACTTGCTCCAAAATATCTTTTCATGTCCAGCTTTGCTGCTTCAGCTTTTAAACATGCACAGAGATGGCATTCTCAGAATATTTTCCCCATGTATTCAAAATAAATGCATAACACAGATTGTTTGGTTTATGGTTTAGGGGAGTTTAACATCCCAAAGCAACTCAGGCTATGAGAGGCGCCGTAGTGAAGGGCTACAGGAATTTCGACCACCTGGGGTTCTTTAATGCGCACTGACATCGCACAGAACACGGGCTTCTAGAATTTTGTCTCCATCGAAATTCGACCGCCGTGGCCTGGATCGAACCCGTGTTTTTTGGGCCAGCAGCCGAGCGCCATAAGCACTTATCCAGCGTGGCGGCTATAACTCAGATTGTGTTGAGTCACTTAATGCAGTATGTACTCTCTGCAGCATTTAGAAAATAACTGACGTAACAAATGTCCACACTGTAAGAGCAGGGACAAAGCTAATGCCACTGCAGTTTTTTGCAATTACAAGTGTTAAATTATTGTAAAAATAATCTGTGGAAGTGTGTGACCAACTCATTCTGTGCTTTTCTCTGGCAACATTCAGGTACAGTCATTCCTGCACAGATTTGATCGAGGCTGTATTGCTGCCTTTTATGTGGAGTATGAAGACTGGACTGGAGAGTGCAATGTCAGGCAGCCAATCACAAGACTGAAGATGATAATCTCGCAGCTGAACTGGACAGAAGGTGTCAACTTTTGTCTATATTTGTGCAGACTTAACGTCTCTTCTGAAGTCTCTGAAATTGTTTTAACCAGGTCATTTCATTGGTGTTCATTCAATTTAAAAAGATAAAAATAGCAAGAACTACAAAAGGTAAAGTAATAAAATAATTCTATCGTTTTTTTTTATCTATAAATGCACCTGCAGTATCAAGTTTTGCATATATTGTTCCTGTGCCACAGTACTTTCAGTTTTAACTGTTCTAATACACATTCAGTGAGCTATAATGAATGAGGGCTTGCATTAATAGGCATTGGTTGCAGCTAACAGTGACTGCTTTCATTAGGTTAAGTGTGAAGTTGGTAGGATTGGTTGTTAAACTATGCTCAAAGTAGTGAAAGGTCACTGAGGGATGCATTGCTAAGGTCATGAATATAATTAAAAATTTCATAGCTAATCATATATAAGCACACAGGATTTATTCACGGGGTTGTGGCTGTGTCGGCACAAGGTTTATTATCGTGATGGATATGCAAAGACACCATAATGATAGAGCAAAATAGCCGGGCGATTTTGAATGTCAATTTAATATACAGGCAGCACTAGCTTTCTTGTACCTGTTTGGCTGGCTACCACGCGTGTGCACATTTACATGGCATAGTATTAGAAAAGATAAGGTCACATAGGCAATGCGGGCCACATTCAAGACTCTAGATGTTTCATAATGTGAAGCCAAGCACTGGAAGGAACCAGACATGTAGTGCGTTTGGTGTTGTGTATGCAGTTCAGTGTATTCATTGGCATAGTGCGTGTTTTTTTTGTGTTTTACATTAACTCTTCCTGAGCTGTGTTTTGTAGGTACAAGAAACACTTTACTTTTTAGCTCCTAGCACGTACGACTGTATGACTTAGCAATGTCTTGCTTGCCTTTCAGACACACAGAGCAGACTTACTGACAGTACCACATCAGAGGCTCTCCCCACCACACGTAACTACTGCCTATTGCTGTTTCTTTTTTTCTAGAATCAGAATTTTTTGCTGTCTAGTTTTTTGTGCTTTGAATATTTGCATCTGTCCGTTCTTGCTCAGAAATATGACTTGGCAACACCTTGCCTTTCAGGAGCAAAGAGCACAGTTGCTAGCAAGACCACACCAGAGGTTTTGCTCACCACACGTAACTACTATTTACTGTCACTATTTTTGCCTGGAATCGGACTTTTTGCTTTATATCTTTTTGTGCCTTTAATATCTGCGTCACTCGTTCCTTGCACAAAAATATGACTTAGCAACACCTTGCCTTTCAGGAGCAGAGAGTCCAATGACTCAGACGACCACACCAGAGGCTTTGAACACCACACGTAACTAATGTTTATTACCACTATTCTTGTCTGGAATCGAACTTCCTGATTTTTTTTTTTGTGCCTTGTTCTTTGCTCAAAAACATGACTTAGCAACACCTTGCCTTTCAGGAGCAGAGAGTACAGTGGCTGACAAGGCAACACAAAAGATTTTCCAAGCCGCAAGTAACTACTGTTTACTGCCACTATTTTTGTCTGGAGTAGTAATCAGCTGGTGAATAAAATTAGCACTGTTTTTATGCACTTGTGTTAGCATTCTTAAACAACCAGAGTCAAGGACGAGGCAACCAAAATCAAGCTGTAGGCGCGGCCATTTAGAGGGAAGAAGAAAGCAGATAAAGGTATAGTACTGAATTTGAAACATAGTTTGAACCAGGTCAGAATATAAGCAGACCACATATATTTTAGAGAAAAATATTTTGGCTCAGTAAAATGTGCTTGTCAACATTGTGATTTAAATCCTTCTCAGAATTGTCATTCAGGTTTTTTTAAAGGGCATCACAGATATTTGGCTCTGGGATGCCTCGTGTATATATATATCACTGGTTAGTTGCCAATGTTGGTTACAGTGGAACAAAAATTATACCTGTGGGCCATGGATAAGCAGTTACTTAAAGGCAACTGCAGTGGTTTGAGAATTTAAGGGCTTAAAGGGGTTGAATGTGTGAAAGTAGCAGGTAAAGAAAGCAAAGTCCTTTTGGAGCAGCATTTGATATGGTGACTTAGTGGCTGGCCAAAACTGCCACGGCTTTCGGGCTTCTCCGCAGTGCTCAGCACCAAGTGGGGAAGGGGAGGGATGTCGTCTACGGTGAACAAATTCACAGGCATAGTCTTGACCTGTGAAGTTGTTCAGCATGGCCTGTGAAGTTGTTCAGCAGCATAAGATGGCCAGGCAGGGTGTGGGTTAATGCAGTGGAAATTCCGCGACATCACCAAGCTTCTTTGTACACTCTAAAGCTCTGAGGAGAAGCCTGAACTTTAATTGGCGAATATATCACCATTTTAAATATTAGTGCAAAAACACTTGGCATGCTTTACTCTCAGGCTGCATAGATTTGAATCCTTAAATATTGTTAAATTTTCAAAAAACAGTTCAGCTGTCCTTTGAAGCAAGTTTTACTCCCCCCCCCCCTTCCCCTTACTTTATTTTTTGATGGCATCAGGTGACTAATGACATACACATCGACTGTGTGAGCTGCTACATATTGAAATGTGGGGCCATCTCTCATTGTTTCGTACTTTTGTTTAAGGGGTCCATATGAATAGTCTTTATGTGCCATGCACATGAGTATATAAATAGAGTTAAGGTTTAGATGTTTTTGGGTGAATGACCAAAGCTTAGAAAAGAAAGTGGGCCTAGTTGATATAGATTTATGGTGGTCAACAGTGCAATGGAACACATGATGTTTTTTCCCTTCTGTCTTATTCCACCATGCTGTTGTCCACCATGAATAACTAAAGAGCCTGATTGCTTTTGCTATGAACACAAGTACAGTTATATGTATCAAAGCAAACTGTTTGATTTTTAACATTTAGCCAACAGTCATATTACAGCGTTAGTGTATAAGATAACCAGAAATATTCAGACCTATTGAACAACTGTTGTCAGTCACTGAGCTCTGCACCACCTCTGTAGTATGCGGAGAAAGGCACTGTGCCCAGAAATGACATGTCTTGACATTCCTTAGTTTTTCATAGGGTTACTGCACGCACTATCTGGCTCCTTTTAAAGGTATTTTGTAAGAGGGGAATAGATGTGCTCAATTCCATTTTGGTTTTGTCAACCATATGCTTGTTTCCTGACTGCATCATCAATTTTTTTTCTATTACACTGAGCAGAATTCATGCAGAAGAACCCTGTTGACAGAACCTTTACAGGTACACAAGGAAGACAAAGCCGTATAGAAGAGATGTGCAACAGGGTGGCAGTGTACGATGTTAATGCAAAGAAGTGTGTATATGGTTTGAAGTTTATTTTGCTTGCTTACAAAGGAGGAGCTGCAAGAAATATATACAAGTGCGGTAAAGTAGGAAGTATGAAGATGAGATAGGTGCAAATTTTCAAAAGTTTCGAGGCCACTTGATGAATTCCGTGGATATTTGCTAAGGCGCCTGATGGCACAACTCACTCTAGATGCCTTCACTTGCTGAAGGATGTTCGACAGTGCACAGCAGTAGCAGTACCTGTCGGGTGAGAAGTGACTGGTGATCTTGCAAAAATCATTCTATCTGAAACGGTTTTCTCTTGTTGAAGTTGTGAATCATGCAGCCTGTATCCCTCACACCTGCTTCTCATCCTAGCTGTGACCAGTTTTCTCACTGCAGTTCTTCATTTCAGCCTTATTTTGCCATGTAAAATAGGGCATGTAAGACTAATGTTAGCTATTTGAGGGTAAGTCCTTGTCGCACTGTTTACAATGAGTTGGTGAATGACGTGAGGGGTGAATTGGGAGGCAAAAATGCTGCTGCATGTGCCAAAGCTGCCAAAGCAAACTTGCATAGGCGATGCTCCTGTTCTGAACAAAATACTGGGAAAAAAAGACATCAAGTCATGTCAAGTCATGTGCCTGCTCCTTCTTTCAGCTACGTTCATCATCTGCCTCTTCTCCCGCCGGCTTCCCAACCTGAGCCTTGCTGCACAGCTCTGTCCCTACATGGCTTACATGGGCCTTATGCACTACTCCAGCAGTGACCGCTTTTATATCAATGATGGTAATTGTGGCATGCTATGGGCATGCCATTTATTAATATTTTATTGAAAGTACCGCAGAAGACACTATGCAAAGGTAAGAAGTTAAAACTGCACCAGAGGCGATGCATAATAAAAAATGGAGAGGAAACAGTCTCACCAAATACAGAAAATCTTCATAAAATGGGTCTAGAGGTATATAAGTATGAGTAATTGGCCAATTTGGTGAGCTCGGATGTCATCACAGGTGGGTTTTAGTTTGTGAAACATTGTTGGACCTATTTGTAGCAATATGGGGTAGTAATTTGTTTCATTTGTTCATGGTATGGGGTAGGAATGGCTTAGCAGAAGTTACCATGAAAGAATGTAGCTTCGATCGATTTGACCTGCACAAGAAAATGTGTTGCTCAATTTGGCCAATATTGTATGCTTTAGTTATGCCCTAAATATGAGGATGTTTTTTGATCAGGAGATGAGCTTTTATGTCATCAGGAGATAATTGTTACCAAGTGTAGAAATGGGTACTTCTAGAACGCATCAGGTGTTTTTCTTGAGAAGAAAAAGAAACACTTGTGTAATGTGCAATAATGCTGGTTTTTCACAGTTGTTCACTTCGGCACCTCCTGAATATGTAAAGTGGGATCTCTGACAAGCTGTGCAGGCTGTGATTCATGTTGGACACTCAACACGGTTATTGTGGGAGTTTAGCCACGTTGTTATTTATTTCAGTCTCACAAGATTGCTAAACTTCAGGGGTAATTTTTTTTTTTTTCATCAACATCCTACTGTATTCTCAGAAAACTGACAGTTGTTTGATCTGCTTTGCACATTCATGTTTCTCTTCTGAACTTCTGAGTGAGGAAGCAAGTGTAGGTTTTCACCAGAACATAGTACCAGCTAGCTAAACTAACTTCTAGTCTTCTAGCCTTCTTTACTATTGTGTAAAAACTGTGAAATTTTTCAAGAATACATTATTTCTCTCCTCAGCTGCTGCACTATACCAGTTCCTGGCTCTCAAGCACTACAACGTTCAGGGCCTTCTCATTGCAACGGCGCCCATGAACTCTGACTTGCTAACAAAGTTGCGAGAGGTTTTTCTTCATGATGGCGTGGCTCGCCTGATGTACAGCATCTCAAAGACCAACCCCTTTGAGACATTGTATGGAGTAATGCTGCAAACCACATCAATCACAGACCTGGATAGCCTCTATGAGGAGTCACTGGTAAGTTGTGCATACTTTCAGTGAGTGACCCCGTAAGCTGCTCCATGATATGCCCCCTATATTCACTACTCCTGAATGTGAAACTACAAATGGACAGGTATATACTTTAGCTTTTCTGAAACTGGTGCTCAGCTACGATTCGATTTTCCTACATTTTTGCATTCAGCAACTTTTCTTTCTAAAATTATCCATCTTTGTTGCTACACTCATTAAAAGGGTGTTGAACATTAAAAAGCACTGTACTAGTCTTCTGATATGTTTTTGTGTAGTTGCAAAGAACTTTGAATGATTATATGACTGGGATAAAGGCAGGACTGTGAACTTCAAACCAAGGGCTGAAGATGAAAGACAAGAGATTGTCTTGCTATGGGACTGCAAACAAAATCTACATTAAAGATCAATTGCCAAGCATAAGGCAATGCAGACACTTGTCATAAAGAAAGGTCTTAAGCAAAGAAACATAAAAAGGTATGACTGAGGAATAAAGCAGAGCAAATCGAGATATGCCAAGCAGTCATCCATATGCAAATGGGTGTAGTTTTTTGTTTGTTGTGCTTGAAAGACTTATCTTTCCTTTTCATATTTTCAGAAAATTCGAATCTACCTTAAAAGAAAACTGCGATTGAAGCTATTTCTGGCAGTGCAAACAGCTGGTTACAACACAAGTCTTGCTCCTTTACTCAAATTAAAAAGGTACGTTGCTGTTTATAAACAAGGTTTATAAAGTTTTTCTGTCATTGAGTAACTGGTGCAAATATGGCTTTCCAGCTCGTGTGATAGACTAATTTTGTACACCACTCCATATCTACCGTCTCCTCACTGCAAAATTCTTCCAACTGCCTATCAAGATCTGGCTGAGCTGGACAAGACAATCTTTGTAAGCACTCTTTTTGGCTTCCACTTTGAGAGCTGGATGTGCAAAATAACATTGTATGGCTTTCAAAATGCACAGCATATCTACAGCTAGCCTTAGGGCTTTTGTGTTGCCATTAGATGATGCTTGCTGGAGAAAATGAACTCACTGCATTTGCTTAATGGTTTTTGTGTCCTACTGCTTAATTTGATATCATGGGCTTTGGTTTCTGGCTGCTATATGGCTAAACTATCGTAGAGAAATTCAGAAAAGCTTGTGTTCCGAAACCTTAATGCATGTTAATGGTTAAGACCACTGCATGGTTGAAATTAACTATAGCATACTTCTTTAGACAGCGGTAGCCTCAACAATAAAATGTTACTAATTTATTGTTGAATAGATCTCTTGTATACCATAATATCCCAATCCAGCGCCCATCCCCAAGTCTTGCCCACCCCCATTTAGGCAAAATGTAGATTGTCAAAACCACCGAGTCATCGCCCACCCCTAGGTCGCTATATATTCATACCGTGATATGCAGCATCAATACAGATGATGTCGTAATTCAATTCCGGATGACCTCTGCATAATGGCACTGGACCTAGTTGCAGTAGTTGCTGCCACGGTGGCTCAGCGGTTATGGCGCTTGGCTGCTGAATCGAAAGACATGGGTTCGATCCCGGCTGCGCCAGTCGGATTTCGATGGAGGCGAAAGGCCCGTGTACTGTCCGATGTCGGTGCAAGTTAAAAAACCCCAGGTGGACGGAATTTCCGGAGCCCTTCACTACAGCGTCCCTCATAGCCTGAGTCACTTTGGGACATTAAACCCCCATAAACCATAAACCTAGTTGCAGTTGTGCGAAATAGGAGGTGCTTTATTTCGAAAGGGGTTCGAGTTCACTTTAGAGCCTATGCTGATCGTAGTCAGAACTTCAAATAGTGCTCTTCTGGAGCTTCCCTCACGTGATGAAAGCAGTGGATTTCGCGGACAGCACAACATAATTTTATAGTTCTTGCGAGCAAGATAACATCCCGTGGTTAAATTAGTGTATGCCTTGTCAAGCCATGCTAGATGCTAACAAAAAATGGACATTTTCTAGGCTTTTCCATTTTTTTCTTGTTTGGTCCCCGAGACATGGCCCGGGCCCTCACTATGAATATCAGTTGGTGAGGAGGTGGGCAATGACTCGGGATATTACGGTAATAAAATGGAGAAACTAGCTGGAGGGATTGAATAAAATGCATCAGGCAAGGAATGGTTGTCACCTTCACATACTTGTGGTGTGCACTACTGGGCACCCTTAGAGACGTGGGGATAGCGGTCCCAGTCTTAGAGAAGATGCCCTCTACACGGTGTGGAAAGCTCAGCTCAGCTCAGAAACCAGCTTCCAAGTGACAAGGGGTGTATGGTCACTTGGTGCCCAGCTTTCGCCGGTTGCAAGCCATAGAATGGATTGGAGCCAAAGGTTCACATACAAAACAAACTATACAGCAAAGTGAAGATACAGAGGAATTTGTAATCACTGTGCAAACACATAGAAAGTGATTTACACAACAATGCAACGCATGCAAAGTAACACAAGAAATGGACTGCAATACAAGAGAGATTGCATCTAAAGTGCACTAACACGAGAGAGAGACAATTCACCAGGCACTGCGACAGTCTGACAGCCAGAGGACCATGACAAGGCCGGCCCGAGGCTGGCGCGCGCTGCGCCTCACTGCTCCTTAGCTAGGCGAGTGGTGTTGATGTGGTAGTCGGGCAGGATCATTTCTCCAAAACTTAAACTGTGGCACGGGCTGACTGACAGTGCTCAAAGCCATTCATATCTATAGGTGCGCCATGTCTGTTTGTTTCTTTGCACCGAGGCAGATGTGCACATACACACAGTATTAACCGTACAACTGCTTTCTCACCCTCGCACCGGGCGCACGTCGCCATTGGTCAGGTGCGGAGAATGGCCTTTAGAGAATTTGAGTGTCTTCTTCCAACCCGCCCTCAGTGGCATGATCAAAGGGGAGAGGGCATCACTCGGCATGCTCAAGGTTACGCACTCTCCATCATCAAGGAGTGATATTTTCTCCACTTTTCTGGAACCGTCTATGGCATGCGTGGGCGGGATTCCTTTCATGCTGCACTGGCTTTCCAAATATGCGCCAAATTTTGTGACAGTGGTGGCTTGGACGAAAGCCTTAACAGACAAAAATAAGTACTTGGCCTTAAAGAGAGGAATGCAGAGAGAAGCGCACTGGTAAAGCTATGAAGAGTCACTGCTGTGAGCAGGTACAGAGAAAAATGTTGAGATGGAGTGAATATTTTAATGAAATTCAGACATGGAAGCAGGGCAAAGGTGGCATTTAGGTGCTGTGCTTGCACTGCACTCTCGGATGACACACGGAGCAGTGAGGCCCCACATTGGTGAGCTCTGTGTCGCACCGTGGTACTACTGCTTAATTTTATGTTACAATAATAATAATAGAGGAACGGATCTGGGTAAAAAATACTATTTGGTTAAACAGCAATTCAATGGCCTGCAGAAAGATAGATTCAGAAATCTAAAGGCTGCTGATTGAGCATGTGACAGAGGAAAGCAGGAGGCAAGCATCACAGAGCGCCAATGAGGGAAAGGGCAACATAGGGAACACCTTAGATGCTATGAATTGAAAATTCCTCATGTTAATACCAAAACGGTGAAATAGGAAAGTAAGGCTCCTGTATGTCGTACCATGATTATGGCATTTGCAAATGGCATCTTTTCTACTAACAAGAAATTCAACTTAAGCATAAAGCAGTAAAATGAAACGGTGCATAAATTTTTTAAAATTGAGTTTGAAAAAAGTCTGAAGGTATTTGTTTACATGTCCGCTGCATTTTGTGCCAGTATGTGTGACTTTTTCAAATTACTTGTAGAAATGATGGTGTTCACATGACACCAGACCAGCTACTTGTTGGTTAGATTTAACACAGGTACTATTCGCAGGTACTATTCAAAAGAGCAGGGCAATGCAAGGTAAATGTCGGCAATGGTGCACTGTGCAGGAATTAAGGTGTTATGGCTACCTCAGGCTCAGCATTGCTGTGGTACTACAGTTTTCATGACTATCAGTAAAAACGCAGTGTTCATGCAAATGTGCCCTGAATGTAATTTACGTTGACTGCAAGCGTTACATGATAAACGTTGTCCATATACTGAACTAAAGAGTGGTTCCAGATATGGGTGTAATAATCGGCAGTTAATCAGCAGCATTGCATGTTGATGGAAGACCTCAGGCAGTCCTGTGTTGTCTACTCTGCCAGTGGTTGTGAATAAATGTGAACAGTAGTGGTGATGTAAAGAACTTTAGTGAGGACTGAAGCAGGCCTATGTCAAGCAGCAGTGTGCTTTCAGCAGCAGTCAGAAAAAATAAGAGGAGGCTTTGTTCTGCAAGGGACACAGTGCTACTGATAAAAACATTCTGTTTTTGTCTTTTTATGCTGTAAAAGAGCCCGAAAAAAGGTGAAATGACACCATGCTTCACCGTGAATTTGGGCGTTCGTCGGTATGAGCTAATGGACAAGAAATTTGAATTCGGTCAAGACTGTGCAAAGGAATCTTGGGAGAAGTACTCAACAGTAAGTGCTTTTTGTTGCATCAATTCACTGATATACACGTGCCCATAAATCTGAAGACAGCAAAATGAAAAACCAGTTTTCTCAGATTACTTGTATCAACATTTTTTTCTTCATATTTTGCCCATAAATACATTTGATATCTGTGCTTAAACTTTCTGTAGTGCATATGGTTATGGTTTATACATGTTTCATGAATAAATGGCAAATTATTTAGTATTCATACATGTGCTACATATCTTATCAGAGGTTCTGCTTGACAATATATGCTACTAGCTCTTTCCTCTTGTGGTTTGAACTACCATGTTTGCTTGCATAAATATTAGTCTTTTTTTCTTGGAAAAATTTTCCAGAAATTTACGGTGTGTTCATTATGCAGGACAATATTGTAAAAAAAAAATGCTTCTCTGAACGAAATAACAGTTAATCACAAAAAGTAAGTGCACACTGGGCTTTTTTTTGAACAGAGCAACATATACTTTTTTTTTAACAAAAAAGTGCCAAAAGTAATCGGCATACAGAGAGCACATGAGAAACACGCACTAACAACTGACAGTTTATCCTTTGTTGCACGGAATAAATAACCGCAACCAGGTGATAAACATCCAGGTAATCTGTACTGCCATGCACAACACGCAAAAACGGAATGCAATACAGCCACATTTTCCCATTTATGCACTTAATCCAAGGTATGCCAGCTCTCTAACACTAATACCAATCCAGCTTGCCCAGCAGTGCTTGCTATGCAATATACTGATAATTGAAAGAATGAAGAAACGTCTTGACTGTAAGTAGGGCATTTTGGAGAGAATAATAATTGGGCTAGAGTGTATTCTATGGTTGTTTGCATCTTTTTGCTCTGTAATATTAATTAAAGTCATTTTAGTATGTTAGCCACTGCGTGCTGGGATGCTGACCCAAATGACGCGGGTTCGACCTCTCTGCAGCGGTCACAATTCAGTGGTGACAAAAAGCTAGAGGCCAGCGTACTGTGCGATGTCAGTGCATGTTAAAGAACTCTGGGAGGTTTAAATTATCCACTATGGCATCCCTCATAGCCAGAGTCGCTTTCGTATGTTAAACCAAAAACTATAAAACAATTTTAATATGCATTTCTACTGGTTTTTTTTTTTGTCTTGTCATCTAGACATGCCCAAATGTGTCTGGAGAAAGGGGATACACCTCAACTTCAGTGTACCTGAAGACAAGCACGGATGTATTTGTATTTGAAGATGAAACAACTATACAAAAAAAGGTATGTGGAAAGGTGTGGTCTGACTGAGTGCAGTGAGCTGGTCCTGAGAACTGCAACTTTTATCAAACTTAATGCATGAATCTTAAACCAGAAATGTTGACAACAGTGCATTTTCTATTCTTAAGAATGAATACCGTCACATAGTCTACTGCTTGTATTTTTAGAAGCTCAGCATTTTTGATGATTGCGGTATGTGCGGATGGCTGGACGATGCAACCTTGAATGAGTTTTTCCTTCCAGCTTTCTCAGCTACGAAGAATCACTCCAAACATATGTGTGATGGCCACCACCATTGAAAAGGAGGACTGGGACCATGAGTGTGCCAACCGATCAGCTGCCTCCAGGATGCTTGCAATTCACAGCTATAGGGATAAAGGTAGGCTTTGTCATGACATATTGCATGGCCTTGACATTCTTTTAATGACAAGGTAGTTTCGGCTTGTTTTAATCTGTTACCTACTGATGCTTTCCTTTGGTGCTTTTACTTTGTGCAGAACCCACAACACCTGCCTCACCGCAAAAAGGTAAGCTTAGGTGGCATTTCTATCAATGTAGTATGGCTAGTAAAAGTGCTGAGTACATTCAAAAGCTACTCTAACTCGTGAAATGGTTGACAGCTGAAAGTTGGATGAGTTGGTTTGGATTCGTATTGACCACAGCATTACAAAATTGCACACAAGGACAAAGCACAGCATTGAAAAAGCATGCAAGATCTGTCCTGAAAGTAATGAGACAAGTCGCGGCATGGCGCGCGCATGCGCTAAATTAAAAAACTGGTTTTAGAGGAAAGAGGGGAACCTTCAGCTTCACAATGCGATGAGCTCAGTTGGCTTCGAGCAGGCGAAGCGAGTGGACATCTTTGAGCGTGTACCCCTGTTTCATTGGTGTGTTGAGGAAACCATGGAGCTAATGTTGGAACAGCGCTATGGGGTGAAGCTTTGCATTAAATTGATTAGGTCACCTACTGGGACATTCGACATCAAGATAGCATGTAAGAGTGATAAAATGTCCAGATTGCAAGTGTTCCAATGGCACAAAGCATTCACAGATGTCTGTGCAAACGTTAACAATGAGCAATGGTCCGGGCACCCGTTGGTGTCCTGAACATCTTCACGGCCTTTTGTAAAGGTTTTGTGCCATTTGAACACTTGCAATCTAGACATTTCATCATTTCCACATGCTGTCTTGATCATGTCGAATGTCTCTGTAGGTGACTTAATCAGTTTAACGCAAAGCTTCATTGCGTAGCCTGTTTCAAAGTTCACTCCTTGGTTTCCTTGATGCAATAACGAAACAGGGGTACACGCTCAAACCCATCCACTCGCTTTGCTTGCTCAAAGCCAAGTGAGCTCGTCGCATTGTGAAGGTGAACATTCCCCCACCTTCCTCATAAACCGGTTTCCCAATTTAGAGAATGCACGCGCCATGCCGCGACTTTTCTCATTACTTTCAGGACAGACCCTGTATGTGCTGGGTCCTCCTCTACCTTTGTGTGCCAGTTTTTAGTGCTGAAGTCAGTAATGTCGTCAAGTGGACGTTTACAGTCGCTCATTTAATTTTGGATATGCTTACCATGCATTTCAAGATGTCCATTCTGTCTAGTGTCGTACGTACTGTTGGGAACAAAAGTAATGTTTAGTACCATACAAGCTCTGGCGAAACTGCATGCTACTGCCACATCATGGCTATTCCAGGCGTCGAGACAGCAGAAAGGGGGACTGTGTTTATCTACAAGAATGCATTTTCTTTGTTTCGATCTGTTGTGCTCCTGATTATTTACAACGGCAAAAGCATGGGGCTGCAGTGAAGTTTTGTAGACACTATCATTGTGTACACGAATTTTTCTCCTTACCATACAGGTACATAACATGTAATATGCAAGTTGCTAAGTCGAGTGGAACTGAACTGATCTAATACGGATGCTGCTGTGGAACACTCAAGACATTTGGTGGTAGTTTAGAGGATTATTTTTGAAAACTGACACACCTGTATGACCTGAACATAACGTTTGTAGCAGGACAGTTCATAACCTAACCGCTTATAGTGCGGGACTGCATATAATGCAGCTGTCCAGATTGAGCGATAAAACAGTTTAACACGCTTCCAAATGACCACCTGTTAACAATATGAGTGTTCCATTATCATAGCTGTCACGGTGGCTCAGTGGTTATGGCACTCTGCTGCTGCCCGAAAAGCTGCGGATTCAATCCTGGCTGCGGCGGTCGAATTTCGATGGAGGCGAAATTCTAGAGGCCCGTGTACTGCACGATGTCAGTGCATGTTAAAGAACCCCTGGTGGTCGAAATTTCCGGAGCTCTTAACTGCGACGCCCACAATAGCTTTAGTCACTTTTAGACGTTAAACCCCCATAAACCAAACCAAACCATTATCTACAAGGTGTCTTTGCTCTCTACCTGTGTGACACACTTTAGACATATTGTCTTGATTTCAAAATTGCAACTTAAGATGCAATTTAGGAGTTATGCAACTTAAAGAGTGAACCTATTAATGTATAATGTGCCCATTGTGTCATAAACTTAATATTATTTGTGTGAATTTGATTTGAGAATTCTGAATTTTTTTTAAAGGTAAATTATTTGCCTGCTTCATATTTCTGCCTACTGTAAAAACTTGCTGAAAATAGGTGGTGTTTGTACAGGTATTCTGGTATGCATCGTGGACAGTGCACCGGTCATCAACATGTTGCCTAGAAGCCTCTGCACTCACCTGGTGTACTCAAGTGTTGTTTACCGTGTCATCCATAACCAAACTTATCGTGCTAAAGACGGTGAGCCATTTATTCTTGTTACAGATGCTAGGTCACGTAATGACTTTAAAGTTGCGAATTTTACTCCTCTGATGAAATGTGATAAGCATTTGGCATTGATAAGCATTTAGGTAGGTTGGAAGTTCTTTCAGATTTTGCTCATATTCACAACAGCAGTGTATGCTAGTGTAACCAGCATTGGCCAAATAGGCCATTGTTTCAATAAAAGACTGCTAAAGCACAAATGTATGAGCTGCTGCATCTGTAAAACAAGCTGCTCAGTGAAATAAACTTTAGTAGCATGGACAGCTGGCCTAGGAGCAGGGGTTCTCAATCTTTTTAGCCTTGGGTAAATCCAGACATCTCTTAAAGTGTGTTTAGGAACCCTGGATGTCTTGGCTTCTGTCCCTTCCAGTCTGACACACAAGCAAAAGAGAGAGTGCCCAAACACAGCACCCAAGAAATGCCCAAATTTAATCAACAATTACTGGCTGTATAGCAAAACACTTAGCAGTGAGCAGCTACAGTGTGATTAGTCCCACAATAAAGTGGGTAAAGGAGAGGTGGGAGTTGAGGCATGCATAAATTTAAGTGCTTGGGAAACCCTAAAAAGAACTTAGGGAACACTGAACATCCTACGGAACCCAGTTTCAGAACCTTTGATAGGGAGGTATAGCACCTTGGACAAGAGCAGCACAAGCAGATCATGGACAGACAAAAGAAGAAAAAGGCACCACAAGTGATTACTCACAACTGAGGATTGCACATGTTGTCAAAGATGCAACGCAACTCTTTTACATGCAGTACATGCAGGGCAATTGTTGGTTCGCTGAAAAACTTGTTGGTTTTTAGAGATATGATGGGTGCCCCAAACATTGTGAACAAACTTATCTGCAGTTGCATTCTAATTGCATACCTTTCAAAGCCAAGTTGAGCACAACTTGGCTTGTGCTTGAAGGAGGCCTCTAAATGCTTGATTTGCCAGGAAAGTAGCCTGTTTCTTTCACAACTTGTCTGTCATTAATATTAGCATGAGTTAGCATCTAAATTCCTGGTGGATTGTAAGTATATTGCTCAGGTCAAGCTTTCATGTAGTGTAGCCCCCACAGGTATCCCTGTCATCATGTTCATATTCATCCTTGCCGGGAGTTGTAATTTTTGCAGAAAGACGCAGCTTCAATGAGTTTGACAAAGCTTCAGTGCACATCTCTCTTCTTTTCATGTAATGGCCTTGTTTGTTAAAAAAATACTTGATTTTGAAAATGCTGGTTGTGCCATTAAACTTTTTTTTGTGCGCCAGAAGCGTTCGAAATGTTCTGTTTCAAATTATTCGAAGAAACTTACTATTCGCTTTGAATTTGCTTTGAACCAAAAGTCCACTATTCGCACACTCTTACTTTACTTATCCCTTTGCCTCAGATACAAATGAGTTTCATGCGTTCCAGATCTTGGCGCCCATTTGGCATTTGTGGTGAACTGGATTTTCGTGCCCATGTTTCTTTGCTGCGGCTCAGTCATGGAGTATGCTCAGTGTTACAAAAAAAGACCAGTCATTGTTGCTGCACAGTGCACTTGTTTCACAGTCTATTAGACTACGCATAGAATTTGCTTCTGTGATTTGGAATTCTATTTTGGCTGCAATGTCGTAGAAAATAGACCCAGCCTAAATTAGTTTATATAATTATGACCGATACATTGGCAGGTGACACTTCTTTGATTATGATTCACTGCTGTATTATCATGCACAGAGAAAAGTTGGATATTGCTTTCCTTTATAAAGGGCTGCACAATGACATTTATTGTCCTAAAATGCTGTTAGCAGTTTTTATCAAATTGCCTTCATGTGCCAGCTTGAGGCTGCATGCAGCTCTAATTACACATCTTGTAATACTTTTTAACCCTATTTGTTACTATGACCTTGCTCGTGTGTGCATGTTTGTTTTTTCCACCAATGTCTGACTTGAGGTGGCTGTCTCTTATAACATTACTTTCTTTTTGCCTTCTTTTCTTCATCTGCACACTATGTCCATGTGTGTCACTTACCTTCTTGCGTGTACTGTAGTGCTCTTTATTTGGAGTGCTTATGCTTGTAGAACCGTGCCACTGCCATCATACTGCTATGTTCACCCTTGTTAATCATTTTCATATGTGCGATGTCCCCATTTCATAACGTGCACTGCCCTTGTAGGTTGCCATGCTGTTGGTTGGCGACACTCCGAAAAACTACAAATAAATAATTAAATAGTAAAACCTCGTTGATACGTTCCCGGTTCATGCGATTTCCCGGTTCGTGCGCTCAAATTCACGGACACTCAAAATGCCTCTTAAATTTACAGTACTATATTTCTTGCGGTTAATGTGTTTCCGAATAACACGATTTTCCGGCTACTACGTTAAACATTTTGACAAATGTCGTATAATCTGTTTATTGACCAACGGCACACGTTAAAAACATACAAGTGTGTCGAACGTGACGCCACGCGACATGAAAAGCAAAAATACAGCGGCAGTCCCTAGCTGTTGTGGCTTCCCTGCAGTTTCCAAATGTAAAAAGGTGAAGCATCATCATCACCAACAACAACAAAAAAAATAAAAACGGTGCGCTGTGCATTCGAGACATTTTTTGTGGGGACACGACAAGAGGAAAAACGCTGAGGTTTCTTCGCGGATGCGTAAGGGCGAGGGGACGAAGCATCTACGAACTACAGCGATGTGCTTAGAAACGCTGCGAAAACCAGCCGTCGTGGGGGCTTCCCCGCAGTACTTATATGCGAAGGGGCGGAGCATCTGAAAGTGACAAGATATTATGGCTACTTTTGGCATGGCCGCCGACGGATCAGATGCGTTTGAAGTTCCTTCCGCGCTTAAGACAGCGCGAATGAGGACTTAATTCGGTGAGCTCTAGAAAAGGATCTGTTGAAATTGTCGATCAATGTCTTTGTGGTTTGGATCATACAGTTTCCCTGATAATACTTTTTTCCCCCAGTTTATTAAAAAAAAACAACGTATGAACGAGGTTAAATATTTCATTGGCACTTGCGCATTGGTCGCAGAATAGCATTGTACGAGATTGCGATAAACCAGTTGCGGCTGACGAAGAAGCCACATTACCAGATGCAGTTGCAGGAATCTGTGAGGGGTGTCACCACATGTCTTCGTTTTTACACAGTTTTGTGGCTTATCATAGCCATATTTTCACTAAGAATGACATATTTGCTATCATGTGAAGCTAACCTATCTGTCTAGCTTGACTTGCAGTGGATGTAAGCTTATGTCTGAGGAATTTCTGTGATAACATATTGAAGTTACTAATTAAAGTGATTTGATCTCTCTATCAGGTCCTGCATTTTATGCAGCTTATGATTTTGCCTCAAAGAGTGGAATCTACTTTCTTAGTGAAATAGACCTGACCAGTTTCCACGAACTCAGCGTGGACCATGCCTTCAATGGTTTTCTGACATCAAGCACTCAATGGATTCAGGATACACACCAACACGGTTTGGCCTTCATAAATGTTCCTGCCATGAGTGATGTCCAGAAGTTTGAATTAATAATTCAGGCAAGTTATTGAGGAAGTTGTGCTAATGTACACTGGATTATGTTGTGTTATTTTTAGCATTAGATCCTTGTCACAGCGTGCATGCTTTATTTTCATAAATAGTTGACTGACTCTTCATAGTTGATCATTTCTTATTGCTTAATTATGGCATAAAAGGAAGATGAGGGATCTGCAGTAGCATGTATACTCGTGTAATGAGTGCAGTTGGATAGTGACTTATTTTATTTGTCAAAATATAAATTTTTTCTGGTACATTATCTGGTGTAATGAATGTATCTCCAAAATTGTCAAAAATCTTTTGGGAAATAATGCACACTTATTATGCAATTAACTAATGCCATAATAATAATATAAAAACAAAATCAAGCTAATTAGCAGTTTTCAGCTAATTGGCCAAGTGTCATATAAATAAAAAAATGACAAAATCAAACAGGAGTTTTCCACCTATGTATGTCTGCCTGTTTAAGTTAGCCTAGGCTGAAGGCTTGTAGCTTTTCCTACTAAATGTTTCTTCAAAACCAACTCTTATGTAGTTCACTAAGACCTGTCGCGGTGGCTCTGAGGCTTTGGCATTTTGGTGCTGAATCCAAGGTCATGAGTTTGATCCCAGCTACAGCAGCCGTACCTCGATGAAGGTGGAATACATAAATGCCTGCGTGCTTTGTGACGTTGGTATTTGTTAAAAAATGCCAGGTGGTCTAAAATAATCCCGGAGCCCTTCACTATGGTGTCCTTCGTAGCCTGTGGTGCTTATGAGTCATTAAATCCTGCCTACGAATCCCTTAGTTCACTAAAAGCTGTTGGCATATTTAAGGTGTAAATCTTTAAATCATTTGAGTGGCATTCCACTTCGAGCTCACAGTTGGGTTGCTTTGTGCAGACACCATACTTTAATAAACCTAGAGAACCCCCCCCCCCCCTTAATTTCAGCATTAATAACAGCCCAGAGTGCATGGTGCATAAAATACATTAGCTGAGCTTGTTATCTTGGTTCTCTTAAAATACATTAACTGAGCTTGTTATCTCTGTTTCCTTGCAGAAAAAATGGGAGCACATTTCATCCCAAAACTTGCAGGAGATACTTCTTGTTGGCATTGACTATGGAAGTGAAGCCAGTATGAAACTGGTGAAGTCATTGACTGGGTAAATAAGATTCATAGCCGGTCTTTGTGCTTCTGCATTTCATTAGATTTTCCCAGAAACTAGAGCACATGTTTCAGCTGTATACTGTAACTGCTATACCAGAGTGGTGGATCGCTGAGATGTGGTGGCATTTCATTTCAAATAACTTCTAGTTGTCACTTGCTGTCTTGACTTGAAATTGAAGACAGTGCTGCTTATGTTTCAGAAAATGTACACTGATGCTGTTGATTACACATCAGAGAAAAAGTAGCTGTTGCCATCCACCATGTGAGTTGGGCTACCCTTCAAAGCCCCTAACTGACGAAGATACTGCAATCATGGTATGTATATACATTGCAGCTTTTACTTAATCAGGACAGTAATGCAGTAATATTGCATCACATTGCACACCTAGCAGGGTTTGTGTTAGGGTGCTGCGCCTTGTTGAAGCAGTTTATGAGAACGTTGCAGAACATTCTGGTCTCAGGTAAACTGTTCGATGGGAAAATGCGAAGATGACAAAAGCACACTCATTTTTCTTCACTCTACACTGTCTTAATCTGTTTTCTTCCATTTCAGCAAAGAACTGAGGCTGACTCCGCTTCTGTAACTACACCATGTATCTCATTCAACCTGGCTGTGAGAGAGTTTCATGGTGCGAACAAGACTTCCTGCAGTCGGGAGAAATGGACAAGCTATAGTGAGGTGATGTCTGCTTTACATATTGAGGAAAAGTGGATTAAAAAATTAGTGGCTTCTTTCAGCAGTGCCTGACCAAAAACACAGCGCTGCAACAAGAGACGGAGAAGCAACGACAAGCGCTTGCCCTTCCTTCTTTGTCCCTCGTCGCAGTGCTGTGTTTGTAGTCAAACAATGCTCCAACTAGCTGAACTCGCATACTGCAGGTAGAGCTTTCCCTCTTTATACTTAGTCGCAAAGTAGTATCAGTTAGCCTTTTGTATCATTGTTTAATATAGTAGCGGCCATCCACTGAAGTATTCATTTTTTTCTTATGACATTGCTGGGCATATTATTATAGCATTACACTGCTACATTTAGTGCAGAAAGTGGTAATATCCTGTCTTAGTTGCTTTTTTGCTGTAATGGAGCAACTAGGTCCAATGACTTGTCTGGGTTCTTCCACATGGTCTGTGAAAACACTTAACTTGGCCTGTGTTCTTGTCACGGACTTCACTTGTTGCTTTGGTTTCCCATGCTTGTGGGCTGACTTGCATGCATTCGCAAAGATAATTGCGCTGGTTGCTGGTGAGGCAACTGTGGACGGCCAGTTGATGCAGCAACACAAACAGGTCTTGCGTAATGAGGTGGTGACCAAGGGGAGGAAACACATAAAGAAGACAAGAAGTGCTACACTATGTGTCCGGCTCTTGTCTTGTCATTCAGCAAGTTGGTTTCATTCCTTAATGCACTTAATTTATAATTATTTTGTTATTTATTACTTTAAACTATTTGTATATTAAGAAAAATATAATTATTGCTTATAATAAAATATAAACAATATAAATAAATAATCACAACTACTACAAAGTCGTAATTATCCCTTCAAATTTATTTTGCTTTATTATTCGCTTTGCTTTAGTTGTCATGTGAAACCATGCTGATGTCCTTGATGCTTCATTCTGACCGGGACAGGTTTGTGACTTGGCTCCAGTGTCTGGGGCAGACAGATTTGGCGAGTACTCTGCAGATGGCATTGTGTTCAGGTTTGAGACCACACGATCTATTAAGGAGCAGGTATGTATTCTCTTCAATAGTTTCTCTGATCGATGAAGGCTGCTTGCTTGATTTAACTTCATAGGTAAAGGGAAGGCCAGTCTGGTATTGTGTTCGGCATGATTGACTATAGGTTTGAGCAAAGCTAGTCATTGTTATAAAAAAATTAGAGGGGATACTTAAGCTCCGCCTTAAGGGCATGACGTGATAGCTTTAGTGGGTTCATGCCCATATTTGCAGAGCTGGTCATTCTCTACTTAACATTCATACATCCCTGCGGGTCCTCGTACTGCTCTTGGCGCAGTGCTGCAGTGGTTAAGCAATGTGCCACTGCCCTGTGATAGCAGGTGCTGCCATCGATGAAGCTTGTGTGACCCGGGTTTGCTCTTTGCAGGCAACCTCTTGTGACCAATCATTAATTTAACTGCCACGGTGCACAATTTGTTCACAATCCGACTTCACAAGGTTACGTGACATAGGTGCCCGACCTGCCCCCTACATTGCTTTCTGAGGGGATTATTCATGTTTTTTTTTCTCAAGGTTAACCGCGCCGGATTTTCTGCAGCAGGAGCTCCTTAACATTATTGTGTTAAAATGCTGTAGGACACCATATAACGTCAACGCTGAAAACTTTCAGAATTCAATAAAGTTACAAATCTTTCTAGCCAGAGATGTAGCCTTTGCAAGAAAAGTTATTTTAAATGTTTTTGTGGTTGTTCTTAATACTTATTGTGTAATTGATTGTAAGTATCCTGTGTAATATGTCAGGTTAATTGGCAAGGCAATGTGTAATGCAAAAATGCAGACCTATCAGAATACGACAGGTGGAGCAGGACACTTGCATGCAAGCATACCACTTGGATGCCCCCCTAATGTGCAGATCTCAAAGGTGTCACACGAGTTGAAGACTGTGTGTGCTGCTGCCTTTAGCCTCGACTTGGACGACACCAGCTCCTCCTGTGCCTCGGGAGGGGGCCCTTTTCCTAGGTTGTGGGACATTCAGAACGAGATTGGCGGTAAGTTGTGAATCTAATGATGCATTACAAAGGAAGAAAATTCAGTGTTTGAAGCAGTTTGAAGTGAACCCAGGCACATCAGCACAAGGCAAAAAGCAGAATCAGGGCATGTCCTGTCTTGCTTCTAGGGTTTGTCCTGTGTGGTTGCACCTAGGTTTTATTGTACATAATGCACTATATTCCCCAGGTCCAGAGTTCTTAGTTTGACATTTACCAACGTACCAGCAATGCAACACGTACCAACGCTGCAAGTGGCAAAGAGCTAGGTGCTTCATTGCCAGTGACTTTGCTAGATGCAGCCTTGATGACTGCCAGGCTGAAGAAGAGTGACGAGCACGCGCACCACTGCCCGCAGTCCAGGCGTGCTTTGACAAAGCACCGAAAGGGCATAACTTCAAAGCTAGTATCTATGACTGCATCGCTGTGAAGAATGTGCTCTCTGCAGGCGTGCTTTGGCAGTGCACAAGCCATACCATAGAATGGTTTTTGAGCTGGGAGTACTGGGGCTGGGCAGCTTTGCATGCCAAGCATCAGCATCACTCTGTAGTGCCACCTTGTGGCTTCGAGAGCCATCAGTTTACCGGTGTGCAGCAAAATTGGGATTGGACATTCACGCTTAGCACCCTAGATCTTTGGATTAGCCAGGCTGGTACAGGCAGCTGCTTTGATTTATCTAGTAAAATTTACATAAGAAATTACAGGGCCACACAAATTCCCTGAAATGCCTAGAATTTCAAATGAACTGAGTTCAAATTATCGAGGTTTTTAGTTTGCATGAAAACAGTCGTCACAGGTAAAACATGTTGTGCTGGCTTGTTTGTTTGGTTGTTTTATATCACTAGTGATTGCTTTGTTCTCATTACCTTTTGAACAGCTGGTTTCACTTCGTCTCTATTTTTTGCAGCAAAAAAACCTTGCGGATTGTCTTTGCTACTGAAAGTTTGTTAATAATGGAAATTAGCTTTCTTGTTTTTTATTTGTGATAGTATTTTATGGGGATTGTTAGTTTTAGTGGTTTGTTTTCCTGACATTTTTTGTTACTTAAGGCAGTGCTGATAGTGCATAACTTTTGAAATGGCACAATTTCATGCCGAGATGCATTGGGTTTTTTACTTTGTAGTCGAAAGACCCACTGACTTCAGTACTGAACATCCTACTGAGCCAACGGGTATGTTTTACTGTTTTCTTGACTTATTTGCTGATTACCGCTTTTATCACCTATTCTTTTATGAGCTAAGAGGAGACGTACTATGCCTTCTGTGGTGTTGTGCTTTGACAATACATGGCTAATACCACAGCAAAGACTGCATGTGTGGCGAGGTAGGTACATACATGGAATCAGAACTCTAATCTAAGCTGCATGCAGCATTTTGTGTTTCAAAATTTTTTATTGTGGCTTGGATGATTTTCATGCATATTCAAGGAAAAAGAAGTACTAAAGCTAACTGAAGTTTCAGTGCAAATAGACACATAGATGCTATATAGCCATCTATATATCTATGTGCTGTAAACCCTTAATACTTTGAACTCTCCTACCTTGGAATATCAACTTTGTAGAGAGTTTATATTGCATGAGCAGTAATTATCATGTGCTTGTGGCCAAAATTTGGTCTATGAAAACTGGGCAAAGTAAAGGGCCGTCAGTTATGGTTTGCACGGTTTACGGATCATACCATAAATGATGCTGCAACTAACGAGAATGCATGTGCTAGCATGCTGCAATGCCTGCCTCTCAATACTGCTCTGTGCTTGTTGTGAGGCGTGGACAGAGT
Organism: Amblyomma americanum; assembly: GCF_052857255.1. Taxonomy (NCBI): domain Eukaryota; kingdom Metazoa; phylum Arthropoda; class Arachnida; order Ixodida; family Ixodidae; genus Amblyomma; species Amblyomma americanum. The sequence continues at coordinate 12,838,758 of NC_135503.1, read as the reverse complement.
TTGTTTGCGTGGGTAACAGAGGTGCAACTACTTGATTCCTAAAATAAGTTTAGGATGCCTTAAATAATTCTTTAATCAATAGCATAGTATTTGCAAAATTTGGATGTGAAAATATTTTCATTTTCTCTATTTAAATTGAATTTCCTGATAATATTAATCGGCTTTAGGCGGCTATTTATTTAATAATTATGGTGGCAGGAAAAGCGTTATTTTTTCTCCAGAATCTAAAACAGAGTGTCAGACCAGAAAGGAAACTACTCTAGGTAAGGCGCAAGTGTTTGATTCCTAAAATAGGCGTAGGGTACCTCAAAATGAATTCTCTGATCAGCAGCAAAGCATCTGCAAAACGTGGGTGGGAAGATATTTTCATTTGCTGGTGCATGCCATCTAAAATAAATTTATTGATAGTGAATAATACAATTCTTTATGCTGCTACGTAGAGTTGTGGTGACAGGAAATGCATTACTTTTTCTCCAGAATCGACAACAGAGTATCAGACAAGAGAGGAAACTACTCTGGGTAAGATGCAATTGCTTGATTCCTAAAATAAGCATAGCGTACCTCAAAATGAATTCTCTCATCACCAGCAAAGCATCTACAAAACTTGGGTCAAAAGATATTTTCATATGCTGCTGTGTGCAACAATCTAAAATGAATTTATTGATGTTGAATAATACTCTTCTTTAGGCTGCTGAAATGCATTATTTTTTTTTTCAGGATCTACAACAGAGCATCACACAAGAGAGGAAACTACTCTGGGTAAGGCGCAAGTGCTTGTGCTTGATTCTTAAAATAAGCCTAGGGTACCACAAAATTAGTTCTCTGATCACCAGCAAAGGATCAGCATAACATGGGTGGATAGATATTTTCATTTGCTGCTGCGTGCCATCTAAAATAAATTTATTGACTGTGAATAATACTCTTCTTTAGGCTGCTGCTTAGTTGTGGTGACAGGAAATGCATTATTTTTACTCCAGTATCTACAACAGAGCATCACACAAGAGAGGAAACTACTCTGGGTAAGGCACAAATGCTTAATTCCTACAATAAGCCTATGGTACCTCAGAACGAATTCCCTAATCACCAGCAAAGAATCTGCAAAACGTGGGTGGGAAGGTATTTTCATTTGCTGCTGCATGCCATCTAAAATAAATTTATTTACAGTGAATAATACAATTCTTTATGCTGCTACGTAGAGTTGTGGTGACAGGAAATGCATTACTTTTTCTCCAGAATCTACAACAGAGTATCAGACAAGAGAGGAAACTACTCTGGGTAAGATGCAAGCACTTGATTCTTAAAATAAGCATAGGGTACCTCAATATGAATTCTCTGACCACTAGTAAACCAGCTGCAAAATGTGGATGGAAAGATATTTTCATTTGCTGCTTTGTGCAATCTAAAATGAATTTATTGATGTTGAATAATACTCTTCTTTAGGCTGCAATTTACTTATAATTGGGAAGACAGGAAATGTTTTATTTTTCTTTAGGATCTACAACAGAGCATCACACAAGAGAGGAAACTACTCTGGGTAAGGCGCAAGTGCTTGTGCTTGATTCTTAAAATAAGCTTAGGGGGCCTGAGTATAATTCAATACCCTGCATAGTCTTTGCAAAATTTGGGTGGCAAGATATGCTCATTTTCTCTTGTGTGCCATTTAAAATGGACTTACTGATAGTGAATAATATCCTGCTTTAGGACACAATTTTATTAAGAACTGGGGAATTCAGGCATCAGGAAATGCATTGTTTTTTATCTGGGATCTACAACACAATATCAGACAAGAGAGGAAACTGCTCCAAGTAAGGTACAAGTACTCTGTTCCTAAAATGAACCTGGGATACCTCAAATTGAATTCTGTAGTCATCAATGTGGTATCTGCGAAATTCAGGCAGCAAAATATTTTCATTTTCTTATCATGTTCTGTCTAAAATGAAATTTCTGATGGTGAATAATAATCTGCTTTAGACCGCTATTTACCATAAGTTGTGGCAACAGAAAACTGATTATTTTTTTCCAGGATCTACAACACAGTATCAAACAGAGAAAACTAATCCAAGTAAGGCTTAAGAACTTGATTCCTAAAGTAAGCCTCAAATACCTCACAATAAATTTTTTAATCAACCTAATATTTGCAAAATTTGTGTGGCAAGATAATTTCATTTTCTCCTGTGTGCCATCTAAAATGAATTTATTGATGGTGAATAATACTCTGCTTTACGCTGCTATATACTTATGAGTTGTGGTGACAGGAAATGCTTTATTTTTTCTCCAGGATCTACAACACAGTATCAGACAAGAGAGGAAACTACTCTAGGTAAGTACTTAATCCTTAAATTAAGCATAGGATACTTAAAAATAATTCTTCAATAATCTGCATAGTCTTTGCAAAATTTGGGTGGCACAATATGACCATTTTCTCTTATGTGCTGTCTAGAACGAATTTACTGATAGTGAATAATAATCTGCTCTAGGCCACTATTTGATTAGAGATTGGGGCATCAGGAAGTGCATTATTTTTTCTCCAGAATCTACAACAGAGTGTAAAACAACAGAGGAAACTGCTGCAATCAAGACACAAGTACTTGCTGCCTAAAATAAGCCTAGGATACCTCAAAATGAGTTGCTTAATCATCAACATAGTATTTGCTGATTTCAGGTAGCAAGATATTTTCATTTCCTCCTTTGTTGTGTGCCTTCTAAAATGAATTTAGTGATAGTGAATAATAATCTACTTTAGGCCACTATTTACTTATGAGTAGTGGTGACAGGAAATGCATGATTTTTTCTCCAGAATCTTCAACTGAGTATCCAACAAGAAAGGAAACTACTGCAGGTATGCTGCAAGTACTTTATTACTAAAATTAGCCTCAGATACCTTTAATTGAATCCCTTAATCAACAGAATATTTGCAAAATTTGTGTGGCAAATCTGCTTTAGGCTGCCTTTCATTTAAGACTGGAAATGCATTATATTTTCTCCAGAATCTTCAACAGAGCATCAGACTGCAGATGTAGCTACTCCAGCTAAGGCACATATACTTGATAATGTAACACTCTGCTTTGATATGCTGCATATATTTGAAAAATCTGGGAATGAGGCGTTTTTAATTTTCTTCTCCAGTATCTTCACCTGAATACCAAACAAGTGAGACTACTACTACTACAGGGAGAAAATTGTTTAACCCTAAAGAAATAAATGATAATGGAGAACTTTATCATAGTGAGAGATGCCAGCCAGGATGTATACTGGTTTACCATGTACCAGCTGCGCACATGCAGTGGCTTGCCTGGCTGCACCCCTACCGCTGCACCTACACATCCAGCAGTCCACTAAACTTGTATATGTCTACTTTATACATTGGAAAGCTAAAAATCTCTGATGCATAATAGTCTGCTTAAATTTGTTACATTATTGAGAAAGGTGATGACAGAACATATTTTTTCTCTAAAACGTGAGTCTTCAATCGTTCTAGCCTCAGGAAAGCCCCAACAACTGCAACCAGCCTGACATGCATGCAGAAGGAAGCCCAAGAAATGCCAATATTAAATTAATGATAACTGGCTGTACAGTGAAATGGTCTGCAGTAAACAGTTACACAACTGTTAGTCCCCAAAAAGAATGGCAAAGGAAAAGTGAGGGCTAATGCATGCATGGATTTAGGTGTTCGGCGAACCCGAGAAAGCATTTCGAGAAACCCCGTTGTTCCATGGAACCTAGTTTTAAAACACCTGGTCAGAATCTTCAATGGAGCATCAGACAACCTATACAAGTAGAATGCAGGTGAAGCACAGTTACTCAATTCCTGTGCCCTTCCTAAAAAGAGTTCATTGATTTAGATAATACTCTGCTTTAAGCAGCTATTTATATAAGAAGTGGGATAACAGAGAACAAATTTTTTTACAAAATAATCACCAGAGGATTATGCAAGCAAAACAAATAGTGTAGGTAAGGCACTAATTCTTGATTCCTGCAGGCTGCCTAAATGTTATAATGCATAGTACTCTGCTTTAATCGGCTACATATCTGAAAAAATTTTTTGACATGACATTCTTAATTTTTTTGCACAGAATCTTCACCAAAGCATCAGAGAAGCGCTGCATATCTGAAAAATTTTTTTGACAAGACATTCTTAATTTTTTTGTATAGAATCTTCACCAGAGAATCAGACAAGCGAGACAGCCACTACAGGTAAAGTGCATCTGCTTCATTCTTTTCTTTCTTGTTGCAGACTTTAATGTATTACCTGCCTTCAAGAAATTCGGATATTTATATCCTTAAGCCCCCTCTTGCATGCTGTTTGTAGCTGTTGCTCTATTTTCCAATTGTTGATTGAGTTCTTTCTTAATCTTTTTATTAGGTGTTTTTTACGTCCTATTCTCTCTTCTTTTTACCACTTACCGTGCAATGTTCCCCTATCCCCCATTGCTGCCCCATTCCACTTGCGTCCTTTGTTAACCTTCGTGCCAAGTATTCGAAACTGCTCTGGCTATTTCACCCACCTCCTGGCCTCATGCTTAGGTGGTGACCTAAGCTTTACATTAGTTTGAATACTTCTAGGTATATATATATTCCTTTTCCAGTTCCATGGTTTCCTATGGTTTTCCATGGTTCAAGTTTACAAAGCCACCTCTTTCTTGTTCAGAATTCATTCAAAATGCACTTGATTCATTTTGACTGCAGGCGACGTGCTGCAGGTGGCATTGTATGTGGATGCTTTGGAGTTTGTGCTGGGCTGGTTGAAATAAGGACTTTATATTTTGCAATGTGTGAAGCAAACATCTCTTGTTATGAGTGCCTGTGTAGAATCGGTTTTGTACCTGTTACCTCAGAGTGCTTTTTTTCTCTTAGCTTTATCTCGCGCCAACTTGTCCAGCACACAGCGCTACAAAACTCAAGAACGCTAACGCAGCATGCACTGTGTGAATATGCTGGCCAGTTGAGCACTCCTAGCCATTGTGTTACTAGCGGCACGGTCAACACAATGCCCAATCTTCTAGAGCACAGTAGCCATGCTACCATCGAAGCAAGGAGCGGCAGATGTCCAATGAAAGCCGTGTGAGGTGTCACATGATTCCGTTGAAATGCAGTGAAACATTTGCCTTGTGACTGATTTTTTTTCATTCTTGTCTTGGAGTTAACGGTCTCAGCATGAGTGAAATGGGCATTTAAAAAAAACTTACTGGTCATTTAATAGCATTTCAAACTGGGCTAGAAAATCGCAATGCTGAAAGACGATAATAAAAACTGATTGCTGAACACAACGAAATAAACACTGCTGACAAAAGATACAAAATAGAATGAAATAGGATTTCTTTGCACGTATTGAAGGCTGTGTTGTTGTTCCTTGAGGGAAAAGAGGTTTAGAACCCCAGCCTTAGAGCATCGCGTGCTATTGCCTCTAGTTTCCATAATGACCGAGCCACAGAAATTGCCACGCCTATCCAAGCCAATTTCTCTGCACATTGAATCCAGAATGGTGCATTCCTCGGTGGCGAAAAGTCAGCTTGACTGTAGCAGCGATGCCCACTTGTGACTCATTTAGTCAGAAAAATTTAACTTTCAGGTGGTACATGTTTGAAATATCTGTGCCCCAACAACATCTAAAATATTATACAACTCCTAATTGTCTGAAAATCAAAGAATCAGTGTGCCACTGCATACTTCTATTTGCTGTTCTTGATTTCAAAGGTGTGCTTATATGTGTCAGTGGATAATTTCTTGATGTAGAACTTGGTTTTTCCAAATTAAATCCACTTTTTCTTTATTGAGAAATATATTGTACTAGCCTTGAAAAGATAAAGGACGGCTGCTTATAGTATGTCCTGCTCTATTCTTGGTGTGTTTTACTGCTGTAACATCCAGAATATTTGCAGGATGTTACTTCTGCATGCACACGTCATTTTTCTTTTGTTTTCCAGAGTCTCCGTGGTGGACTGACATGTCACCAACACCTAGCAGTAGGTTGCAGTTCACCATATGCAACACACAATTCATTTGGGCTTGATATCACTTCAGGCTTTCATTATAGTATCTAGGAAGGGCAGTTCTATTTCATTCTAATGCATTTGCATGTGTATGGCCATTTTAACAGGACCAGACCTCCTGGCAACTTTCTGCATTTTTGTGGGCCCGTTCATTGGCTAAAGATAAATGCAGAAAAGCTACAGTTGGAAATAAATAAGAAAAAGTCAGCTGTAGTGTTCTATCTGATCCCATGTTTTTTCTGGAGAAAAGTAGGAGGTATAATGCAAGCATTTAATGTAGCATAACTGACACTGGGGGTTACATGAACAAAGCATTTGTTCTCAAATGCTTTATGCCTTAACACCATAACTGTTTTTACTTCTGGTCAGACCTCTTTGTGAGATATAAAATAATTTGTATGTACTTCTTGCTAAAGAAATTATAGAAAGCTTTGCTATTTCTAGTTTAGGCAATCTGTGCCTTGAATTTTTTTTGCTTGTGTAATAATGTTTTGTGACAAATGTAAAGTGAGGCAGTTTTTTTTTTTACCTCATTTATTTTCTGGACCATAGACACTCCCAGGCTGCCTCTGTAAATAACTTTAAAGTTGTCTAAGTGACCACCATTTAGAAATGTCATTGCTATCAAGAACTTTATTAAGTGTTGTTGTGATGTGCATCAAACAAGCACGAAGCAAAAATAATATTCATTCCTACCATTTTCATTTCCACAGTACAAAACGAAAATATCCTTTTAATTCACATCTCTGTATCAAATGGATGGAAAAAAATTGATGCCAATGAAAGTGATGTCAAATGTCATAAAAGATAGCAGATGTTCTTTACCTTTCATGAATGGAGCAATACAGCTAATGCACTGCATGTATAGTAATGTGTCATCAACATTTTGAAGCGATGGTCTTAAATGATTGAATATTTGAGTTGATATTCAGAATAAATTTTTCAAAAAGCGAGTTCTGTTCTGACGATTGAAAAAAAAAAAAATCCCATTGACTGTCAAGCAGATATATTTGTGTTACATGTACAAGTAGTTTGTCGGACACATTTACTGATTATGAGCTCCATGCCCATTTCTTTTTTTCTGGTGAATGCATTTTGTCATAGATTTTTGAAGTTCATTTACCTGAGTGAGTAGATCTTGACATAGTGGTACTACTTCCAGATATTGTCTTAGCTGATAGTGTCATTTACACAGTGAAATGAAATTGTGTGCCTTTTGTTTAAAGTTTAGTGTCTTGTTGCACTGCCAGCACTAATATTCATTACAATTGCAGCACAACGTTCATGCTGATCTTCCTATGGTACTTATGCAGTTTTGAAGGAGCTTTCTTGCTGAAAAAAGTGCATTATTCAGGAAAAAGCTTTTACACTTTTGGCTTGCATTCAGCTTTGCTTGAAATTCTGTTGCTCATTGTTTCTCTAAGTACCAGTGAGTAAGTTGATCATAGTATAAGCAACACGAAATTAGAAAACATCAGTTCTATCAAAAGAAGATGTTAAAAAAGGTTCGTTTCTGTAGTGCCATGAGCCATTAATTGAGGAATTGCGCCGTAAACACAAGATGCTAACAGCGTGAGCCCAGGCACAAGTAGAGTTTTGAAATAGTGACATCTGGCTGTTGGTTGTATGTGTTGAGAACCGAGCGATCTTTTTTTTAACTACATTTAAAAAATTTTAAGAGGAAGGCATCTTTCCTTTCTACCTCAGATTATTCTACAGGCTCAACACAATCTCCTTGGTGGAATGGTAAGGCCTTTGTTCAGTCTTCTGTTTTCCAAATTAAAGACATTCTGAGAATGTGCGTATTCCACATACGGTACTCGCATGTGGCTGAAAAATGGTTTCACGACATCATCTGCCAAGGCTATCACATCAGTGGCTAGCTATAAAGCTTTTTACAAGAGCCGTGCAGTATCAATTTCTTTTCATCAGGGCTCATATCACAACTTCAGTGCTTACACAGCTATGCGGTTCTTTACCTTTTCAATGTTGAGTGAATTGGCTGAAATGATGCATTAAAGAAGTAATCACTCGGTTCACATTTAACAAGCCAACAAAAGCAGTCTGATAAAATAGCTATTCTAGTCCCAGGTTGTTGCAGTTAACAGGTTCCACTTAAAACAGTGTATTGGTAATACTCCTCATTTAAGCCATATATCTAACGTAACTGCTGATTTTCAACTTTAGAGAGTAATGGCAAGACACTTCCATTGATTGCAATCCACACCAATCACTGAGCAAAGCAACTGCACAGCGACCAACGCACCAGGACCACATCCACATGTCAAGCCCTCTGCCAAGACTGCACTGTTATTTCCAAAAACAGATGTAAACTGACTCGCGAAATTATTGAAGTTAAAATGATAGATCGTTTAGGTGGCTCTCGTGTATCGAAGCCATCGATCGCCCTTATCCTTAAGGAACTTTGATACCTATGTCAGCACTGCTTGTCATGCATGCATGATGTTGGCCATGTTCTACGTATATATTCCTGGAGTGAGGATCAAATTAAACTGCTGTAAGTCAGCACTAGTGTCAGCACTAGTGTCAGCACTAGTGTCAGCATTGTTTCTCTCCTAGTGGCCTCATCCTGTGTGCGCTGTTCAATCCTGCCAGACAGGAGCAGCCACCTGTCCTGTGGGCTAACTATTTGGCAGAGTGGCACAGTTAGATGCTCTAGCCCTGTAACTGTCTCTTGTTCGCCAAGAAATGTTGCTGAGTATAGTTAGTTTGGTTTTTGTGCACTATGTCTATTGCCAAAAATTACGCGCTATATATGTAGTGCTATATGTGATGCTTGTTGTGGTAATGGCTACCACACTGCTCTGCACAGGAACCAGTGATTCTGGCACGACTGGGGTGCATAATGGTAAGGATTCAGAAATATTAAAATGCAGAGGCTTTAGCTTAATGATAGCTGACTGTGTAATCATAGCTAATTAGCTGTAGATAGCACCAGCAGTGCTGTGTGTGATGCTTCTTACCTGTCATTCTGCTGTATACAGACACCAGTGAACCTATGGAGACTTGGACGCATACTGGTAAGGATTCAAAGATACTTCCTGTGTGGGGCTTTAGTTTAGCCATAGTTAAATGTGCTAATGTAGCTGATTAGTGGTAGATAGCAACAGCCTTTGCGCATAGTTTAAAACAGGAAAGACAGAAAATAAACTTTATTTAGGCAAAGTTAAAAACCTTAAGTAATCGGGCAAAGAAAACCGTTGTTTTCACCTTTAAAGACCTGTTGGGATTTAGGTATGCTGTATAGCTCCACTGTATGGCTGAGATGCATCCCCCTTTGCCTGAAAATTTTTAGCAAAGACTGTACATCTTGAATTCTTTTCCCTGTACACTAAAGCTGAATGCATCATGCACCTGTCTAATGATTGGTAATTTAAGCTTGTCTTTGGCATAATCTGATAAAGCAATTAATTGTCACCTTGTTGTTTGAGGCTAATGTTGTCAGAAGTATGATTTTACATGAATCACTGTACAAGCTTAGATGAAAGTTGTGGTTCACTGAAAAAATGATCTCATTAGATTCAAGACAAAAAAAAAAAAACTAACACGGGAACTAACTAACAGGAACAACAAATGGGCTTAGGTAGGGCATGTAATTTGAAGGAAAGATAACTAATGATCATTAAGGGTAACGCACTTAATTCTAAGAGAAGGCAAGTGCAGCAGGGGGCGGCAGAAAGTTAGGTGGGCGGATGAGATTATGAAGTTTGCAGGGATAAGGTGGCCGCAGCTGACACAGGACAGGGTGAACTGGAGAATGTACAGGGTTGATTGGGAGAGGCCTTTGTCCTGCAGTGGGCATAGTCAGGCTGATGGCGATGGATATAAAGAAATGCAAAAGAGTGGGAAACGACAATAATGTAACAGTTTTGAAATCTTTTCTTCTTTTTCCTTGCCTTGCATAGAAGTTTCTGAATCAACTGGGACACAGACACATACTGGTAAGAATCAACAAATGTTTTTCACTATCATCTACAATTATATTCAGGGGCTTTTGTATGTATAATCTGCTGTATTCATTTTAGTTTGGAGAGGGCACACCTATATGACAGGTGCAGTTGAAATGACTGGTAATTATTTCGTGTGCTGACTTGTGTTTAAAGCTGGGAAGAAAAATTTTTGAACTTTATTAAACATAGTATATCACTTCTACTGCATGCTCTTTTCATGTGTTGTTTTCGTGAGTTATTTTTTCTGTGCATTAGTGTTTTTGTCTGTGGTCAGCACTTCAGCCTCATTCATTCGACCAACCTGCCAGACACTTAATTGTTTACTATAGCAATGGTTAGCAAATTTGCTCTCTGTAACATGAGCTTTCATGCAGCTTTTTTCTTCATAACTGTTACAATAAATCTGTTCTTTATAGTGCTTAGCTTTGGAATGCTGGCTGCAGTAATGCAAATTAAGAAAGCATGCTCCTTGCCTTACTGTGTTGCAGGAGTGCATACACAGTAAAAAAAAAAAGGAAACAATTAATTGCATGCTTTTCTTAAAAACATATTCAAAGTAGTTTCTCCATTGTTACTGCATGTCTCCTCAAACCCCGATTATAATGATCAGTAAAATTGCAATACTGTATTGGTCTCAATTTTTTTTTTTTTTAGAACTGGACAGTTCCTCATTACAGCCATCTCAATTTACCCCTGGTAGTGTGTCTCAGCATTTTCATAGCGAATGCAACTGTCCAAGCATAGAATGGGTTCTGCATGCATTTTTGTTTCTTTTTGCTCTGTTCTTTGAGCGTTCTTTATACTCTTTTTCAGCTGCAACAGTGTCAACGTCAAAGGGTCCACTGGTTCGCGATGCTGTTCGTGAGTGCAGCTTTGGTTCTTACATGTTACATTGCACTTGTTGAATCAGTCTAAACTGCATGAGCCACTGCGGTTCACATGTTGAAATAAGGAAGTTTTTGTGTAGGTCCAACCCGTGCTTTCATTTTCATTTTCATATACATGGAAAATTCAGAATAGTGTAATTCTGTTTCCTCGGGGGCACAGAACCCCAACTTGTCTAACGTAAGCTATCTTGGGTTAAGCCTTCCAGCTTGTCTCACAGCTTTGTAAACTGCGATTTTGGCTCTCTCTAACCTAAACACGCACCTAGGAGAGATTGCGGCAACAAGCGGCAAATAATTTATAATTAAATTTTTTTCTCTCATGCTGTTTCGGTTTAAACAGTAAAGCAATGGCTTTGACATAAAGAGCGAGTTGAGACCATGTAAGGTATACAAAACCTGCAGTATGGTCTCTGCTTTCTTCATTTTAATACACACATGATTTACCTAAGAGCTTTAGTCTGCTGGCGCCCACTCTGAAAAAATTCCTGATCACTAAAGCATTCGCTGTCATCTTCGCTCAGCTCCAGCTTGTCACATAATTGAATCAAGATGCTGCAGCCTCTTCTATGAAAAGTACTGGCCTGAAAAGTGCACGTTACCTGTATTATGCTCAAAAACCTCCACATATATTTTGAAGCACTGCATTACTGATGCTGGTGCCACGAGCGAGCTGTTTAGAACTGAAAAATTAACCTAATTAAAGCAGTTTTTAAAAAAAACTACGCCCTCAGGCTCCTCATCATGTAAATGGAATTGAATCAACAACTTAATTTAGACGTTCACCAGGCATTTGGAATTGCTCATTTCCCACAGTTTGTGTCATGCCAATTTGCGCAGAGTCGAAGACTATACACATGCACGTACAAAAACACACAGTATACCAATGACGCCTGTTAGCGAAATGTAAAAACATGCTGAGCTGTTTGAGCACTAGATAGACGGCAAAGTACAAAAAAGAGATAGATGGGTGTACCATTGTTAGTTTGCATGCAAGAAAAGCATGGCAAGAAAGTGATACTAATATTTACCACTGTCCTGCTTAGGGTTAACAATAATAAAAAATAACGTGCTGTACAACTAATGTAAGTTCGATTCCTTCTTCAGGCATCCTGATCTGTCAAACGAAGAAGACAGCTGGTGTTGTGAAGTATCTGACACGGAAACTGTGCGACTATGTCATCTACAGCTTTGCAACTTATGACGAAGGTGCCGAAGAATTTGTGACCAAAGATGGTTAGTCTTAAACATCACTGTGCTCATGGCTTTGGAAATGTATATGGCTTTTTGTTTGTGAGCTGAAGGGTTTGTTACAAACTGCTGTGAGTATGGCTCTCAGTTTTTCCTGTGCATGCTTTATATGTGCTTATAGATGTAATGAGTGTCATGTAGTTCCTAATGACAAAGCTGCTCTGGCCTACTCACTGAATTTTCATGTAACAGCCTTATTGAGCTTAGTTCATGGAGAAGTTAACTAATAATAATAATTGGTTTTTTTTTTGGGGGGGGGGGGGGGGGGGGGGGGAGGGGAAAGAAAATGGCGCAGTATCTGTCTCATATATCGTTGGACACCTGAACCCCGCCGTAAGGGAAGGGATAACGGAGGGAGTGAAAGAAGAAGAGAGAGGTGCCGTAGTGGAGGGCTCCGGAATAATTTCGACCACCTGGGGATCTTTAACGTGCACTGACATCGCACAGCACACGGGCGCCTTACCGTTTTTCCCCCATAAAAACGCAGCCGCCGCGGTCGGGTTCGAACCCGGGAACTTCGGATCAGTAGTCGAGCGCCCTAAGAAGTTTAACTGCAAACCATGAAAACATGGCTAATTGCAATTAGGGATAAGCCATCATCCTTTTATATTTAAGCACACTGACTTAGACTGAAGGTTATTGTTTGCATGAAATTGGTACTTGTGATATTGTATTTTGCCAAATACAAGAATGTATTTGAAGCAAACACGTAAAAGTGTGTATGTACAAGGTAGACTTACTTTGGAGGTAAGGCATTTTTAAGTAGAGGACATATTAATAGAGTAAGGCGGAGAACATATTAATAAATCTTTTGTTCTGTTTTCTTATGCTTTTCAGCCCATGACTTTCAGAGCTTCATCTCGTATAATACTGATCGAGCACCCTATTTCCTTGCTGAAGTGGACTCACTCAGTATCAATATGCTCCATCGTGCTGACTTGGAAAAGTTTTTGAAAAACATGGATGAGTGGATCAGTGCAAACAGACTGAAAGGAATCGCTTTTTTTGCAAAAGATCATCAGGGTGACTTGAACAATCTTGTCAGCATAGCTCAGGTAATAGCCTGCCACCGTGCTACTTAATTCAATGCTGTATTAGTACTGATTATGTGCTAACTGAAATTTATCTATGGTTGGAGAATCTTCTGCATGAGATTCCCAGTCTCGTGTCAACAGTTGCAAACACCTAACAGGGTGCATAAGAAAAGACTGGACATCGCTGTTCCACTTTCTTCACTGTCCATTCCCCCACCCCTCCCCTCTTTTTTTTGCTCTTTTCTGCCTTGAGACCTGTACCTCTTAGTCTAATGATCCATTTTACCTATGGTAACTGTTTTCTATTGCAATAGCCATGCTGTATAACTACTGCGGGGGTTCAAGGCTTATAATCAGCTTATCAGAACACTCCATGTCTTCTGATAAGCTCAACACATGTGACGCTAGTGGAGCCAGGGGTGGTTATGAGTTTCTGCACTTGCTCAAGCTTCTATGGCATGTTGACTTTAACTTGGTTCCACATGTCCAGTTGTCAATATTTTCTTCTTTTGCAGGGGATCTACACTCACTTTCAGGACACTGATAAGAACCTTAAGCTTATAGTTGGTGTCGACCACATCAACCCACTCGAGATGAGCATCCCTCAAGATTTTAGCGGGTGAGTATAGAGATTATACAAGCAACTGAAACAGTAGCATGCTTCAATAATAAAAATGTGCATGTTATGCAGGTACTGTGACTTCTTGATTTTGTTGGCCCATCCACAAGAGCCACTTGATGTGTGCGCTATAGACTTCCCTTCTCGTCCCTACAAGGAGGCAGACTACCAGCTTGCTGTAAGTGGTTGTTGCTCATTTGCTCTTGTAGTTTTTTTTTTAGCGAAATTTATTGCCCCAGGGCATCAATGATGGGTGAAGGTGTGATAAATGATGTAGTAGAGATTAAATGAATGGAAAAAGGTTAGCTGATTTGATGAAGTCCAGTAGAGAACGATGGTACGGTCCTTGCGTCCAGGCAATGTATGAAGCAGGGTTGCTTGGTGAAAGACCTGCTACCATCAGGTGCCAGATCCTTGAAGTCCTAGCACACTCATAATCCAGAAGGAAAATCGACAAACCGTAGCCGGCTGCAGTGGCTGAGTACATATAGTGGCCAGTGGCTGAGGACAAGAATTAGCAGTGCCAATCCTGGCTGCGACAGCTACATTTCAGTAGAAGCATAATCCGAGGAAGCCCGTGTCCTTAGACCATGCTGCATCTTAAAAAAACCTTAGTTGGCTGAATTAATTTGAGCGCACAGTGTTTTCTGCTTTGTTTTCTTTCTGTATGTTAGGTGTTCTTAAACCTGAAGGCATGAAACCAAGCATGCACGCACACGTGTGTGTGTGGGGGGGGGGGGCATACAGGCAGTCCGAAAGTGCAGAAATTCTTGAGAGATGGACATTGTTGACGGAGAGAGGTGGGAAGTCGTTTGCCTTTTATTCTGTAATTGGGTTCTGAAATCTAGTCTCCTTATTAACGAGAAAATAATGCGAGAACTCAGTTTTTTATTAAACTCAATGATAATAGAGCAGAACACCACTATTATTGTTCATGATTAAACTGCGCGAAATAACGGGGACAGAGACTGGAAACACGTACACACATAGACCGCAGTGTTTCCTGTCTCTGGCCCCGTTCTTTCGCGCAGTTTTATCATGAACGAGAAGCACCAACTAGCCCGCCAGAAAACCCACTATTATGTTCTTCATGATACTTGGGGAAAGAAGATTACGAACTGGAAAACGTAGTAGCCAAATGCACTGAAAAGTGAAGCTGTAACAGTGGATTGAATCCAAGTTTGTTTTTACCTCAGGGCTTAAAAAAGTAGTACATTGGTATCTCCTGCTTTTTTATTATTTGCCGCTAGTGGCAACATTCTTCTCTAAAACATACATGTTATTTCTGGCTCACACAGTTGTCGATCATGGTAGTTCTTGCACAAAATGTTTTGAATGTCATGTGCTGGCTTTTCACATCTGCTGGAGTAGCTGTCCGTAAAAATGCTGTGCACCGAGGATGAGCGAAGTTGTGATGCATATGTTGTCTTGCGCTGTTGTCGTGGTGACTGCTTTAGTCCAACACAATTCTCGTTTATCTGAATCTCAAAACCTTTAAGTCAGAGGGGACAAAAAAATGGATGAAAGAAACAAAAGCCTCGGAGCCAACCTGCACCACAACATTTCATACAGTGGTGCGTCTCGCAGTATAGTAGTTTTGTTCTTGCAAGCAGCGCACAGGCAGCATGAGCAGCTTGATCACTGTCTTTGCTGCTTTCTCATTCTCTGGGACGATTGTGCCTAAATTCCAAGTTGGAAACAAGAAGCAAGAAAAACAAGAAAAAGAATCTGCTCTTGCCTGCACCACAGGCAGAAGTGCGATATCAGTGCAAGCGATAACATGTCCGCGCTCAGACGCTTTCCTGCATGCCCTACAGCTGGCGAAACAGCGACGATTTCTACCAGAAAAACACCGAGCCTGCTAAGCAAGGCAGTTCGGCATGTTGTACGTTGTCAGGTTAGGCGTCCTTTTGTCCCGTGCATGACCTAATCGAGTGGTGGGCGGTGATAGTACACATTGGTGGCCAGGATGGCTAGTGGGCAGCAAAACAACTGCTGGCCGTCGTGGGGAGATCCCTGGATATTGGTGTTAAGTTATTGCTATTGCCTGTCCTCCTATACATACATCCATTGTCACAGAAAGCAGGAAGACAGTTCTTCAACAGGCATTGTTACGCATGACACTTCAATGCCGCCTTCATCTTCATGCACCACCTGAAGACATCAGCTTGCAATACATACATTAGTATACATACATATGTATACTTATGCGTGCATGCGTGTGCATGCATGCATATAGTGTGCGGACCTGCTCATTCTGCATGGTATGAATTGGTAATTATGTTGCAATTTCCCATCCTCTACACAGTCCAGTACCTCTTCAGATATGGTGTAATTTTTACACTGCATAACTTCATGTTGAGATAACTCACAAGTATCGCATGTTCTCATTGTTTATATATACTATTGAAAATAAGGATTTAGGTGTCAGGTGCGCATGGTTCCAGTAAAACCATAGCAAAAACCTAAGAAGTTGTTCATTCTTAACCTTTTTACTGTTTTCTGACTCTTTAGTATGAATGGGTGCTTCAATATTTTTTACATCATTTTTGATTTGCTCGCTTGCAGGACAAACTGTTCGCGGTATCCGAAGGCCAGACAACTGCCTGCTTTGCCATAAACCTGGCCGTGAGATCATTTATCACAGCCAAGAGAAGAGAAAGAGAGATATGCACCAAAGAAACTCTTAAGAACTATGCTGTGGTAAGGCAGCTGCATTGACATTTTAGTTTTTTGCTGTCAGTTTTGTCTCATACATCGCACTTTTTGAAAGCAGCTTTCGATTGTTCTACATGTGCACTGTTGTTTACAAGCTTACAACTTACTGATACCTAGCATCATGCAGTGGCAAACAAGAGCTTGCATAGTATTTGTTGGAGCATTTAACATGGCTACTAAACGGTGTTCAAATTATTTCTTTTTTCAATTTTAATTTTTTTTTCCTTCCCAAGGTTTGCAATGCAACGCTTGATCACCCACTAAGAAATAGAACTCTTACAGAAATCAGATATTTGCCTGGAAAGCATGAAGTGGTGTCTTATGAAGGAACAAGGTCAATTGAGCACACAGTGAGTTTTTCCTACTCTGCTGCTGCATGCAGCTATTCTGACTTTTGTTTGTAGTAATGTGTCTTCTTTCTCTCCATGAATTTAAATTTAATGATATGAACTGGAATTTTTATCCGCTCTCTATTTTCTCTGGCTGACAAAAACTAGTTGCCATCTAACCGTCCCGGCACCTGGAGTATCAAAACTTCGGAACCATAGCGTGTTGGGGCACCGAGATGATGCTGTAACGCCACACACAGAGACAGGCACACACAGCGTGCATGCTGGATTTGCAATGTCCCTCATTAGTGCACTATTATCTCATCATCCTCTTAAGCTTACTCAGCACCGTCTGTGCAGGCTTACACTGCCGTAGCTTTTTTTTGTTTTGAGCTTGGGTGAATGTCTTGAGTTGGAAGAGAACAAGAAGAAATTCAAAATTGTGCGACACTTTGAGTAACTGACCTGACGAAAACTTGATTGAAGATATTTGTCCATAATGATAACAATTCAGCAGGTAAAGCTGCTAATAGCTTTTTAACAGAAACCTCTTTAGTTCACTGTAGTATGTCAATAATGAGCAATATATAGCTATAACACCGGCCACCTGGAACCTCTGTAACCCATTGGAATGTCCAGTTGGAATCTCAAGAACCAATTGAATTTATCCAGTTGGACAAGCTGCAGCCAATTGGAACCCAGTGACTCCAACTAGTTCAAGTTAATATCAGTTGGCAAAACCAGCTGGACAAGCTGCTGCCAACTAGAACGAGTAACTCCAATTGGTTCCTGTTAATGCCACTTGGCAAAGGCAGTTGAACAAGCTGCTGCCAATTGGAGTTCCACTTAATACTTCTTGACTTCGATGCATAAAAATAACAGGTAAACAGTATAGAAAACACCAACTTCTCTCCAGACTCTATGCATGCATTCTTTTCCAAATTTTATCCCTCAAATTTTCTGAAGAAGGAAAAATGCCCCAAAGGAATATCACTAGTCGAACTCCTGGCTCTTACTCTTCATAGCGCATTGCATCCACTGAGGCTAAGTGAATAAACTATAGACTCCATTTTTGTGTATACTTTAATGTTTTAGGATTAGAAGGGTCTATGCAAGCGGAAATGTCACAGCCAACAAGTAGCCACAAGCGGTCCACCTACACTGGTGGACAGGTGCAACCTCCCCACCAGGCTATGAACGAACTTACTTCAGATATAAATAGAGTTTTGGACTTTTAGATTTTTATTTTCTGAAAATTCAGCAGACTATTTCAGCTCTTATTTCACAACACAGATTTCAGTTTCTTTTTTTTTTCAGCTAATATTACTTTCAAAGAATGCTAGTATTTTTTTGCCAATTTAATGTTCTATGCGGTATTTAATGTTCTATTCTATGCGGTCAGAAGTGTCTTAAAGTCTTATGTAAGTTATCTTTGTGTTTTTGTCATGCTAAACAATTTATTTACCAGTAATTAAAGTGCACATGGTAGTACTTGGGGTTGTGCTTGTAGAAGAAATTGCTGTCATCATTAAAAGAGTAACTCATGTTAAATGAGATAGTCGGCAGACAAAAACGGAAGTGGAAGTTTTCTTCTAAGAACTAGGTTGACATTTTTTTGGTAGGTTGCCGCACTGGGTTGAGCGTGAGGGCGGGGCATCGTGTGGGCTGCATGCTGATGGCAGCATTAGAACTACTGCTGATTGCCGTAGACAGAACATACTATTTCATGACTCTCATTTGTGGTTTCATGTCAGTGTCCTACATGCATTTGAATAACCTACTTAACCGACTAACTGCTCTAAGCAGGTGGTGATAGTGAACAAACAGTGCTTAACTAGAAGGCGGCGAGGAGGTGATGCTTCCCTGTGTGCAGAGGCATGTAAGCTAGCAGAGCAAAACCTCAAATCGCACAACTGCCCTGCTTATTCAGCAATGTCATTGCTGCATCAGGCTCTTGCGTTCCGTGCTTAGTTAGTTTTCAGCTTTACCTGTGTGTAACTCGCATTCAACAGCCAGCTAGGTATGCCTTGCATGCCAAATATACTGGCCTTTTCTGGTTAAAACCAAATTTAAAAAACTAAATTTGGCATACCTTGATGTTTTTTTTTTCGGTTTAAACCAAAAAGTCCAACCCCTAGATATAACAAACCTTAGTATGTTACCTTAGATATAATGACCTTTTTGTGTGTTAACCTCTGATATAATGAATCTTGATAAGCCACCTCATATATAACTGTTGAAAGGTTCTATGAAGATGTGGAATCGGCAATGATTAAAGTAAAATCACACTACACTGTAGTGATGGGCGACTTCAATGCGAAGGTGGGCAAGAAGCAGGCTGGCGACCACGCAGTAGGCGACTATGGGATAGGTTAGTAGGGCGGATTAGATTAAGAAATTTGCAGGCAAAAGGTGGATGCAGCTGGCAAAGGACAGGACTAATTGGAGAGACATGGGAGAGGCCTTTGCCCTGCAGTGGGTGTAGTCAAGCTGATGATGGTGGTGGTGGTGGTGATGATGATGATATAATGAACTTTAGTTAGGTGAGGAGGTGGAGGATAGAAGCTTCACTCAATGAAGCTTCACTCGCCGAGGCTTCACTCATCGAGGCTTTGCACAGATGATGTCAGCATTTTTGCAGGATGCCACTGGTACTGCTTTACTGCTGTCACAGTGAAACACTTCTACTTTGTACCTGAGTATGGGGGCACATCTGTCCTACTTGGAGCGGCTGGCATGTACAGTACTCACGGATTGAAATAGGACATTCGGAGCGCGTGGCCGTCGCTTCATGGAGCGCCGCCCGTAGACGCTCATGGAACCAAGGTGGTGCATTGTGGTATGGCGCGAGAGGGAGAACATCTACAAAGCAGAATTGTTCCTTCCAGTAGCCAATGAGCCGGCCTGTGGTTTACCACATGCCTGCGTGGCACTGCAAGGCTAGCGCTCCGAATGTCCTATTTCAATCCGTGAGTACTGTACTTCCAGCGAGAAAATGTATGCAACAGATTTTAAACCATCACGTACTCTACATCACAAACATGCATATTTTATACATGTGCCCTGTCCTCTTCGTGGGTATCCATTGGATACCCTGTTCCTAGTTACATTGTTATTTACAGCTAGACTTCTTGCAAATTGGAGCTGCAGTTATATGAAGCAGCTGTGGTGTTCAAGTGTTCTCTGTACACAAAACTGTGTGTGAGTGATGAAGAATGAGCTTGAGAAAAGTGGAGCTGCTTCTCTGACAATGTTTTTCCTTTTTGTTTTGGTGCGTCTGCTTCTATCAACAGATGTCAGTGTTGGACAAAACCATAGATGACTTGTGTGTTGCTGCCTTTCGTGTGGACCTGGAAGACTCAAAAAAAGAGTGTGAATCAACTGAAGAGATTCTGCCACGATTGTCTCTTATCAAAAAGCTTTTGCCCCCGAAGAAGGTTGTGATTGGTATGCATTCTTGTGCCTATTGCACTTTGCTGATGAAGCCTTGATTGTAGCTCTTTCACCATGGTTGCAAAAGGGCTGTGATATGAATTTAACAATTACAGGAAAGACGTGCCTCTGCCTTTAATAGGCACTAAAAGCAGTCAAATTAGGTATAAGATAGATCATCATAGCTGGTGCTTACAAACACTATCAACTACCTTGTCTAAAGCTGTCTGTACAGCCTCAGGTTCAGCCGCATGCCGCAGAATGTGTCCTTTTTTTTTGTTAAAGAATTCATCTGTTGCTAATATCAAATCATGCAATGTGTTCAAAATTGTATAATTTAAGGCATCACACTGAATTCAGATTGCATAGAATGAGCTATATCACCCCTTTGACTGCAGCTATAGCAGGCCGAATTTTACTCTCGTTCCCAGAGTAGTAGTGCTCATTAATCACATAGCCTCCGAAGAACATAAATGGTTCCAGAATTTCTCTAGATCTAAAACAACAGCAGCTTTACAATGTTCTTAGCCGAAATAGCTACAGACTGCTGCGGCCATCCCCAGCCTGGTTTAGTCATCACAGTTTCACTCTTTCCAGTTTTGGGAAGATAATGCTCACTTTTCTTGTCATGCAGAGTCTTCTACAGAAAGTACACTTCGTACTTTGGGGAGTACAGTAAGCACAGCAGTGCCCGTGAGCAGGACAACTCGCCATGTGCAAAAGCGTAAGTGCCGTCAGCAACAGGAAGTGATGCTTGCACTTTTCAGTGCCATGCTTTTAGCACATATTGTAGTTTAAGGGCAGTGATGAAGCATTTCTTTTCTTTTTATTAGATGCTTTGATATGTGTGACAACCTCTGTGGATATACTGTCACGCCTTGATGAGCCTCTCTGCACTTACGCAGTCTATTCGTCTACATCATACAGCCAAAAAGACCACTCGTTCATTCCTGCAAATGGTAAGGCCTCACAGTATAACACTTTATATGTGATTAAAGTGAATAGTAAATAGTTCAGAGTAAATAGTGTCACTGTCGGTATCACAAAGTCATGACTGAAAACTCCGGCACTCAACTGCTGCTTCAGCAATAAGGCAGATACGAGCCACTATAGGGCAGTTCAGAAATATAATGGCACTTTTTTTTTTCCTTGCAGGAAATGCTTTTCGGAGATTTTTGGCACTAAATAAGAACGACGGTCCTCAGCTCCTGGCTGAAGTTGATGCATGCAGCATAGCACCGGATAACAAAAGCACCCTGCATCAAAACTTGTCTCAGGAGTTGGTTAACTGGATCCATGGCAACGACCTTGAAGGCATTGCTATTTTCATGCAGGCTCAAGTCAATGACAGTGAAGAATGGGCTGGCGTAGTAGATGTAAGAAAATGCAGTGCTTTACCCTGCATTGTTACTAAATGTTGTTGAAAGCTAGAACAAAAATAGTGACTATTTTCTGGCTAGTGGTAGCGATGACACCAATTAACAGTTTAGACCATGAAGCAAACAGTGTGTGTGGTTGACATTTAGAGGATAACAAGGAAAGAAAAGATAATGCCGTGTTAATATGTTATTTTTTTGCTTGGCATAAGTATCATAGTTACGAGGTTAAAAACTGGGGCAGGCAGATTGCTGATATAGTAGCAAAAAAAGACACAGGGAGAACTTGTCAGATGAAGCACATAGAACTTTCAGTGTTTAAACTATTCTTTAATTAACATAAAATAACCCCCTAACGCATACCCCTTCTCTCCTAACTCCCAAGCAGCTGCTGAGGGCCATCCCTCTTCATTCATTCATTCATTCATACAAATCTAAGGGATGATATCTTTTTGTTTATTACTGATGATATGAGGTTTCTCTGTTAATAAAAATAAAAACCAAAAAACCCGGTTTCTTAATCATCACAGTGCCCTTAGCACTGCAAATTTGTTTTTTTTTTGCAAATTTTTTGGTAGCAGTAAATTTTTGGTTAAAAGGTTTCAGGTCTTTAGCCTAACTTTCTCTAGGTCATGAATGTATATACAATCTCATCATTATACAAGGTTAATTCTAACTGGTAGAGGCCATGTTCTTGTCTGCATACATTTTAAATGAAAAGCAAATTCTTTTTTGCTTGTTTTCATTCCTTTTCCAGAAAATTTCGCAGGAGTTGTATGCTCATCATGCAAAACCTTTGCTTGTGGTTGGCGTGGATTTTTTAAATCCTAACAAAACCGCCTTGAGTGAAAGATTTAATGGGTAAGTGTATTTGAATGTCACACAAGTATGAAGAAACTTCACAAACATAAGATTGCAGTGCATCATGATGCTGCTGTGATGAATCATAGTGTTTTTTTCTAATTGTTAGAGGTTTATTTTGCTTGTTTTTTGTGTTATCTTTCAGCAAGGTGGATTACTTGATCTTGATGACTCACATCAGACAGCCTACACTGCCTTGCATGGTGGGCTTTCCTTCCAGGCCTCACACAGACAGCGACACTGCACAAATGGTAAGTACCAATAACTCAGTTTGCCTTGTTTGTTCTACTTCTTGCTCTATCATTATTCACTCAAGAGTAAAACATGTTGAGGTGAGGCGGTGGAGTGATTTGGGTGATGCTTATACAGGGCACCCCTGCTGCAATGATTCTTTTCATTTCAGAAAAGACTTTCACAGCTGTCCAGAGAGCTGACCATTCCATGTGTTTCATTTAACCTTGTGGTCCGGACCTTTCACCTTGTGCATCGAGGCCTCAATCCTGAGCATTCATGTGATGAAGAACGCTGGGTGGATTTCTCCGAGGTTGTATTTTACCTCAGTTTTCTGATGTCCACGTGCTTTGCACTATTAGTTTATTGTAAAATATGCTGTACGGCAAAATGTGGTTGCAGAAAAAGCTTACGCACTAAAATATATGCGTGCTGTCTCATGCACAAAGAACATAGGCTAACAGTTAGGCTAAAGAACATAGGCTAATATTTGAAATTTTTTCTAATAGTGAATTGAATATCCTTCTATTTCATGCGCTGAATGAATCAAGTGGTGCTTGTTGAAAATTATTCGACAGTAATTTAATATGTTTATAAGTTTTTCAACAGTTTTTTAATAATTGGCACATATAGTAGGCATGCCGTAGTTTTCTTCAACAACTGTTTAAATAACAAGGCTCCCTCCACCACTGCAGAGCATACTGCCTTGATCAGTCTGCACTATGGAGGGTTTAGCACCACAACTTCGTCCATTTATGTCGCACTCTTTATATTGCTCATACATGGCCTCCAAGATTGGGCAACATGACAGGGTTTAGGCAGGTTTGCCGAACTCTGACTTGGTGCCTAATCTCAGAGGCCATGGCTGCTAGCTCTCTCATCATTCATCTCCTGGTATGTCATGCTAGTTATTTTTTGCTGCCACCAATAGCAAAAGGTAATTCTTCTGTGTGTCGCTGCCACGATGGCTCAGTAGTTATGGTACTCAGCTGCTGACCCGAAAGACACGGGTTCGATCCCGGCCGCGGCAGTCGCATTTCGATGGAGGCGAAATGCTAGAGGCCCATGTCCTCTGTGATGTCAGTGCACGTTAAAGAACCCCAGGCGGCTGTAATTTCCGGAATTCTTCACTATGGCATCCCTTTCTTAGTCACTTTGGGACATTAAGCCCCCAAACCATCCTCTGTGTGTATGACATGACTATCGTAGAGTTTAATATGCTTGCTTTGGTGCTATCTCTTGTTTTGAAAGAGTACTATTCAGACACCCCTACTCTAATGAGTGGCTGCTATTGATACATTAAATTAATGCTGTGACACATTATGCACAACATTATAATATTAAATATGTCTTAATGTTCGCATGTTTTTAGAGGGTTTTCACTGCCAACAGAATTTAAAAGTAATAGGATAGCTTTTTGGTCTATAGTAGTAGACATTTCAGACACAGTGTGGCTAGTCTAGTGAAGAGCAGTATGAAAGTACCCTGTTTACTCTAAAGGCCCGTGTACTGTGCGATGTCAGTGTACATTAAAGAACCCCAGGTGGTTGAAATGTTCGGAGCCTTCCACTGTGGCGTCCCTTATAGCCTGATTCGCTTTGGGATGTTGAACTTCCATAAACCATACCAAACCTATTTACTCGTATATGGCATGAGTTCATTTCCTTACTTCACAGGTTTCAGAACGCATTTCGCATTATATATTAGTACCAAGGTATGAATATAAAGTGAACTTCACTGCTTCTCAAGATAGCTACAGTGGCCTTCACCATCAGACTTGTGAGCTGCTAGAAGAAGCCAACTTTCAGATGACCTTGGGGCTGCGTGACGTGCCCAGGCAAAAGCAAGCGTGGCCATGAACATAGAAAGAAGCCTGTGTAGACCGTGGAGAAAGAGTAGCCGCTGAAAGAGTTGAGTGCAGTAGGGAATGGAAAGCTAGGTGAATAGGCAGGAATAGACAGCATGAAACTCATAGTAGCAGTGGCGCGGCGATGGTGGCGTCCGCTGCTGTGTGGAAGACTGCTTGCACTAACACGACTAAGGCGGTAGATGACGTTGCACACATTTATGAAATGTTGACTCTCAAATTTTTGTAAGACGTCACTGGTTTTTTCCGAGCCCTCAGCGCCTTGGCTGTAGTTGGCTTGAACAGTCTCAGTTTGCATTATAATCGTAATATTTTTTGTTCTTGTTCATGAGGTTTCATACTCCTCCTTGGCATTAAATTCGTGGTCACGTTATTTACTTGTAAATATATGGTATTCTATTGCTTTAATATGTTAGAAATCAACTACCTGAAGAAAGCTTGCTTGCTGACAAAGCTCATTCTTTTCTTTCAGACCTGCCACGCTGTAAAAAAGACTGGCAGTGACCTTTACGAAACTGGTGAGACTATGAATGGCACAGAAATGATGACGTACGAAGGAAAGGTTTTTATACAGCACAAGGTAAGAAAGGGAAACCATTGCACAACTTACTGAAATAATTTTTTCATTACATATGTGTGTCCACAATTTGTCTAATTTTTGGGGGTATTTTCGATTATTGGGAAGGCTGGCACAAAGTTTCCTCATTCAAGATCAGTAATGTGACTCTAATTGTTTCAATTCTTAAGTGGGTGTGTCTAACCCCTAACGGGCACGTTTTTTCTCATAAATGGCACCAAAATGGCCGTTTAGTTCTGTGCTGTCATCTTTCGGCAAGCAAAAAAAAATTCACCGAGGTCCTAGTTGATGCTGAGACCAAGCTGAAGAACAAAAAAAGTTTGTTGTATGCTTTAAATGCTTTGGACGAGCCCTCCTCTTCTTAAAGCAGACACAGATTGCCACAAAACATATGACAAGCTGGACTCATCAGGAGCCAGAAATGACAGTTGGCTTATAACAAGCCTCGCTTATCCAAGTTCGCTATGAGGATAGTATAGCTACTGATTTTGATTTTGGAAATTTTCTATAGCTGCATTAACTCTGGCATAGTTAAGTCTTCATCATTTGAATTTAAAGAGGAGTGTAAATTTGTTAAAGTTATGCGGAGTTGGAATCAAAATGTCAATTTCAATAAATGGGCAATTCAAATGAAGTAATTTCGAATGAACAAGGTTCCGCTGTGATGAAAATATAACTCGCGCAAGAGATCATGCCAGGTGAATTGGAGCTTGGCAAGAGTACTGACATCACAGCTCTTTTGAGCTTCTTGTTCTCATCTTAACTGTGGCAGTTGTCATTAGCAGTATTTGAATGGAAGAAAGCTGAAATCAACTACTTTTTCTTCAGATGTCCCATCTGGTTGGCCTGGAGCATGACTTTTGCGCAGCCGTGTTTGAAGTGGACCGTGAAAATCCCCACGACGACTGCCCTTCTCAAGGAAAACCTCTGTCACGACTGCACCTCATCAAGGAACTTCTGCACAGTGAAGGTTTGTTTTATTCTTTTTTATTGCTCCATATCTCATCCTTCGAAATCCCGAGGAAAAAGACCAAAATTGTGCATTCCATGCCATATGCCAGATTCTGCTCTTGGTCATAGCGGAGATGATTGTGATAAGTGGCAGTATATGAGACATCTCGCTGTTGCTAATTTTTGGATTTTTGGTGACCCTGTTGTTGTCAAAGGAAATAAAATGGAGCAAGTTTTCTGTAGACAATGAGACCCTCTTAACCTGATCATGAATCTACAGCTTCAGCCACTTACCATTGCAAGGTTCAAAATTATTTAGCAGTCCTACAGCACATAAATAACATATGTAGCTAAAAGA
Source organism: Amblyomma americanum (assembly GCF_052857255.1). Classification (NCBI taxonomy): domain Eukaryota; kingdom Metazoa; phylum Arthropoda; class Arachnida; order Ixodida; family Ixodidae; genus Amblyomma; species Amblyomma americanum. The sequence continues at coordinate 12,812,309 of NC_135503.1, read as the reverse complement.
AAAGGTGCAAGTGTTGTGTTACTAGCAGTTATTTTTTTGATGCAGGGTGGGAGAGGGAACCAGGAATAAAGCTGGAACAGAAACCTTGAAAAACACCAGCTATGATCGTAAAGCAGAATCACTGAGGAAAGAAGCTCAGCTGTGTGAGGCAACACAATAGCACTCCAGTAGCTTCAAGTGGTACCTCATAGATTGCATTATGCTGGTGGCTTCAGATTCTCAAAGGCCGCCCTCTTGTGTTTATTGCATATTTTACGGCACTTTCATTCTTGTGCACTGAAATCATGCTTTGCACAACTCCTCAAGAAGCACGACATCAATGTTAGGTTTTTCCTTCAGGCTCCTTACATGGACTTGCAACAGTACAATCAATTGTTCACATTAGAGGAGTGGTTATATGGTATCAGCTGTAGTGCTTGCAATGTTCTTGCTGTCATGGACTGGCAATAATTAAATGACAACACTCAATCTGGGATGTACATAGCAAGCCGCTCTACTCTTACAAGTTTTGCAATTGTGAACCTTGAGTGGCACTAATGGCACTTTGTGAAAAAACTTAGGTGGCAGTACATAATTATGGGCATACATTTGCTGACCTTTTGCAGGCATTAGTTCTACTGCTGAACATACAGTTCATTCAACTAAATATGTTGACTCTACATCACTATCCACAGGTAAGTGCTTAAGCTGAAGCTATTCTCTACTAGCTTCGTCGCTGTGCGTGCTTGCAAGAGCAATACATTGTCCAGCTTCCAAACGTCATAACTACAAGTGCAAGAAAGGATGCACACGTAACATAGAGGGCAAACACTAGCAACTTGACCTGTGTCTTTCTACAGGTCGCCTTTGTCAAGTGCCTTTGTTCTGTGTGTGCCTTTTTTCTGAGACATCAGTTACACCCGCATCCTTTCTTGTACTAGTAACAATGTAATTTAGTTTGCTTTTAATTTTTCTTGGATCTGTCAAAAGAAATGAATAGGGGTGTGCGAATATTGAAATTTTCGAATACGAATCGAATACGAATATGAAGAAAAAATGGCTTCGAATATCGAATCAAATATCAAATATCTGGTCAGCACAAAAAATAAATTCAGAAAAGATAAACAAGCAAACATTGTTTCTCATATTTTTTTTCAAAATAGTGTATGGCCTTTGCAACTGAAATAAATGAAACTAGACTGCCTGAGCACGGCATAAAAAAAAAATAAATATGATGTGCGCAGAAATGTATAGTACTTAATTGAACAACATAACAGTATCCAACCTGTAATGTGGTCAGGCAAAATGAAATCCATAACATGACAAGACAGGAAACAAAAATAACATGATGGCTAGTAAAACATCATTAATACGGAGTTCAAAGAACCGACAGAAATGCCCGGGCAATTCGAAAGTCGATTTATAAAATGCCCCGCAGCCCCGAAAAAAAAAAAACTACCAAAAATGCGGTAGTCTTATGAGACGGCTCTATAGTGTACACACCTGTAATCCCGTGACAAGCACCGAGTTTCGGCATGTGGAAGACATCACGAACGTAAGCGAGATGGGAACGCACATTGACGTTGGAATGGCGAGACTGCTTCTAAAAAGAAAAAAAAAATGATCAGCGACGCGTCAGTCAGCGTCTGAAAGCGGCACGGTGCTGAGATTGGACTACTGGCGATTGCACGGGCCGACAGTTGCCATTGCCACGGCCGAGTAGCGTATCTCAGAAACCAAAACTACGCGGCCAGGTTATTTGACAAGGGCCCTCCGAACGTTGTCACGCCTGCCGCTACGCGCACTTAGGAGGTGCATGAGTTACAGTGCACCATGCAGTAGGCGGGATTTTTACAGGATCGCTTGCCCTGTTGCGACAGCTCGACTCGCCCCTTCAGGAGCCTCACGCGAAATTTCGCAAGTAGGCTTTCCCGCATAGCGTAGTTGACCAAAATAAGATGGCGGTGGTCACGCTTAGAGAGTTAAGGTGACAGAACGAATGCCATGAGTGTGGGCATTAATTAGATAACATATTACGGAAGGATAAAAAGTAAACGCGCTTTCGCGTTGCAATTGTTAGAAGCGGGTCGTCCCTCATCTCGTTCGCAGCACGTGTGGTATGTGGGAAAGCCCACTTGCGGAATTGCGCACAAGGTGAAGCCTAGCGGCATCGGAATTCGATCGGTCCACGCAGTAAACAATGGAGAAGAAAGAGAACAGGGCCTTTATATTGGTTTCCTGGAACTTTAAACTCTATATTCAGATAATTTGCCCAGATATTGCGCTTTTGCCACAAACAAATTTACGAAAGTCTGCGTGGTGTATGATCGCTGCCGAGTATTTATGAATTTTCTAATATTCGGAAATGCACGAATATCATTTCTCGAATACGAATATGAACCGAATATGAAACATATTCGATTCGTATTCGAAATTTCGAATATTCGCACACCCCTAGAAATGAATTTGCCACAGGTTACAGCAGGCCCCTTTCTTGTTATTTTGACATAGAGAGAAAGCTCTCTACAGAAATATATTCCTTGGGCATCAGCATTATTCCGTCACACATGTCACTTGCAAATAGAACATGCCCAATTTATCAGCGGCAGTACTGAGTTTTCACAGAGCTTGAATTAAAAGTTCGTTAAAATTGCACATTGCAGGAAAAATATAAATTATAAAACAATGTGAAAATTTGTGACAGCACTCATAAAAATATTTCTAATATACAACCGCCGCTGTGGCTCACTGGTTATGGTGCTCGGCTACTGACTCGAAAAACATTGATTCGATACCGGCTGAACAGTCTCATTTTGATGGAGGTGAAATGCTAGAGGCCCATGTACTATGCAATGTCAGTGCAAATTAAAGGACACCAGGTCGTCGAAGTTACCTGAAGCCCTCCACTACAGCAACCCTCATAGCCCAAGTCACTTTGGAACGTTAAACCCCACAAAATGGTAACATACTTCTAATATACTCAAAAAATTTGATGTGAATACATCAAGAAAATTGTTGTTGAAAGTCACGATCCTTTTTAAATAGAAGGAACAAATGAGTTTTCATAGGAGTGCATACATGCACAGCTGTGCGTTGCATTATCTCAGTGGTATAGATATGACAAGAGTGGTGATATCGTAACGTGAATATAAGGAGTAATAGTAGGCATCGTGGACACCAGGGGTGCTGTATGCTAGCACTTTGTGCACCATGCTTTCGCTCAGTACGCAATGATAACGTAAACAATGCATTTTTTGTAGTGCAAAATTACAAGGGCTGCTTCAAAGCCTCTAATTACTCTAGGTGGACACAATAAAAGAAAAAGCTAGAGGTTTTGCTCACACTTGCATTATTCCCAGCCATTGGAAAAGGGAAAGTATAGTATAGGATATGTGAAAGTGTAGCTTAGTGCAACAAATTTGTCTGTGCTTCATTTTTTATACCAAATGTTTTTTTCTTCATATCGCACAGAAGATCAACCAGTCACTGAATCTGAGTATGACAGCACTGTGATATTCACAAATGAGTGCTATGCTGTCATGCATATCCAACCTTCTCAGGTTTTGACCCTCTCTTGGCTTCCAACTTCTGGAATCATAGATGTAGAAGACTTATCTTTTAGGCATTTGTGGCAACAGAAGGCACACAATAGTCTTTGTAACATTGTACAAAGAAAGTGAACAGACTAAAGTGTATCTGACTGTGGATAAGCACTGGCACCTTGAAATGGAAAGAGATGAAAGTGAAGCAGAATTTAAATATTCCTTCCTTTATCCATGATTCCCGGTAAAAAGCTTCATTTTAGTGCACTTAGTGCGGCAACACTGAAATAAAGCGCATAATCAAGAATGTATCTCTGCTTTGTATTTCATGCCAAGTCTTCTTTCTTTTCGTTCTTTGTGCACAGAAGTGACGCCTGTCAGTGTACGTGAACATGACATTACAATGTTATTCACTGGTGAGTACCGGGCTTTTGCACATCCAGTCTTAATTCTCAGTTTAGGATGAAATTGTAATTGGAAGCTTAGGTCTCTTAGTTTTCAGGTAAAACTCAGTTTCACTTTATTCTCACATCCTGAGCAGATTACTAGAAAATCTGACTGAACCAGAGATTTCTACCTGAAAAAATGCCTTTAGGAAAATCTAATTTGCCAGACCGCAGAGCTTAACGCACTACTTAGGAACTAACGGATTTCTTTTACTTATTCGAGGGTGATGTTCTGAGTCAATTATTGATTATTTTGAGCTTATTTTAACTTTTATTACGCATGGCTTTGATTGGTCTGAACTTAAGTTTGAAAAGCACACTTCAGAAGGAAGTGGACAGAACAGGGGCAGTGGCCGGCCGTCTTACTAGCACCCATGTGTGAGCACTACCCACGCCAACGATGTCCTGCTCCACAGCTGTGAGAAAGTTTGAGAGAGAGAGGCAGAAGAAAGTCAGGGAGGTTCTCCATGGCTGCTGCATGTTTAAAATGGCCAGTTCAATGCTTAATAAAGGAAGTTCAATGTTTAATAAATAAAAGCAGGTGGGCAGGCAGGTAGGCAGGTTTAGCACAGACGCAGAGATGCTGCACATGGGTGTGGCAATCTATGCTGCAAAGTAGCTGGCTGTAAATGAGAAAAAAAAGGATATTTGAATTGATGAGACTTCTTTTTCCTCCTTTCACAGAAGTGGAGTCTGTCAGTATTCCTAAACATGACACTATAACGGTATCCACAGGTGAGTACCAGGCTCTTGCATATCCAGCCTTAATTCTCAAGTTAGTATAGGAATCACAGTTGGAAGTGTAGGTCCTTCATTTCAGACTTAACTCTGTTTCACTTTATTCTCAAACACCGAGTAGATTTCTCGAAAATCAGATTGAACGAAGTGAGGTTCGCTGACAGTCTTGCTCCCCCAGGCTTTAGTGTGCCTATCTGCCTACTGGACGCAAACAATACACTGGAATAAAAGAGTTCATTTATTGCCTGTGCCTTTCTCAGTCCTCAGTCGTTCCCCACATCCGCCTCACACTCTGAAAGCATTAAAAGACACAGAATGCCTGTGGGAGTAGGAGGGGTCCTTAGCAGGGTTGGGTGCTCTAAAACGGGAAGTTGAGTGTAAATATACAGAAGGGGATTCGCGTACTGCATTATGAGGGTATTACTTTTTCTCTCTGAACACTACAAAGTCATGGTTAATCAGTTAGCGTTCTAGTGCAAAAGCACTATTTTAATGGGTCAACACCGAGCAAAATCTGGGGACAAGTAAAACCACACACACAAAGGAAAGACAAAGAGACAACGGACAGGCGCCAACTTCCAACTGTCAAGTGAAAGTAATAAATAAAAACAAATCAAATAAATATCAGCATCACAGATTGATCTGTTCTGGCTGAGGTGCGCAAGAGCACAAGGCTATTGCCACAGCCGACTATGCCTCATGTTAAACTGCAACTCTCTTTGAAACTTGGAAAGAATCCACCTTGGCACAAGTAAAACCACACACACAAAGGAAAGACAAAGAGACAACGGACAGGCGCCAACTTCCAACTGTTGATTACTCAAGAAAACCACACAGATAAATAGTCTCAGGATACGCCCACTTTTTTTCACTCCATGTGCCTATCACAGCCATAACCTATCACCCTGCATTATCAGTTTTTGCACAGAAAATTGTACTCCGCCGCATACAAATTCACTGACGTGTCACTCACACACAAAGCCACCTTTTTCTTTATGTGAAATGCTTCCAACAAAAGCCTCGCCTGTTTAATCTTGCTCCTGCCAAGAATCCTCGCCTTTTCCAGTCGAGGTTCGCACTTGCACATATTAACATGGTTGACCAAGTTGGCATATTTATCTTTATTGTTTTCAACCTTTTTGCAATGTTCCCGAAGGCGTTTGTTGATGCACCTTCCCGTTTGCCCTATATAGGACTTTCCACAGGTCAGGGGTAGTATCTCGTACACCACTCCTTCCATACAACGGGTGAAGACACGCTGATGTTTTATATTGCATCCAGGGCACTCAGTGCCACAAATCCGGGGTATAAGTTTGTTCAGCTTGTTTGGTGCTGAAAATACTAGCGGTACTTCGTGTCTGTTAGCCACCTTCTTCAGATTATGTGACACTTTGTGCACATAAGGCGTAACTTCAGGTTTTACCGCACGGCTCCTTTCTTCCAGATTCTTTGGCCTGGTACAGCGTTTTGTTTTTTGGAGGATTGTTTCAGCGACTGCTGTGACCAGTAGACGGAACATGATGTTAGTCATGTTACGTCCTTTTTTAAAAGGAATGAGTTGTGTCTCCTTCAGTCGGACAAAGATGGCAGGGTTGTGGTCATGGAAAAGGGCCTTTTTAATGAAAAAGCATTGCAAGCGGTTGACAAGAATTTTATTGCCATTAAAAAGGGGGCTGTGAGAGTTAAAACTAAATTCATTAACTTTTGTAGGGACCTGCAACTGCCAAAGCTGGCCAATGACATAGTGAAAAGTAAAAGGAACTCTCTTTCAGTTTTCTTTACTGCAAAAACCCACAAACCTGACATACCGTTCCGTACTATAGTGAGCGAGAATGGTTCCTGGCAGCATAATGTTAGCCGTTTCTTGCAAAGGAAGCTTAACCTTCTTAAACTGGACGACCCTTTTTGGGTTAAGAACTCGCTGGGGGTTGTTAATTACTTTAAAACACATCCAGAAATTAGGTCCGCTTTTTCAGTAGACATAGAGGATTTGTTTTATTCCGTCCCACACGCTGAGCTGCTGGCGTCTTATGTCGTGTGTTGAACGGACACGTGAATTGACCTTCCGGGATGCTGCAGGTATGTCTGTGGAAAATTTATTGAATTTATTGGAGCAATATCTTAAGGTCACTTTTATTGTTTTTACCCTACTTGCAGAGAAAAGGTATATGTATTGGTTCCTGTGTAGTCCCTATTTTATGTGAAATTTTTTTAGCTGCTTTGGACCAGGATCTTGCACAGTTGTTTTTAAAACAGGAGGACCTGTTTTTAAAACATTTAGATATGTTGACGATTTTCTTATCCTTTTATCCACCGGTTTTGACAATTCTTTTGAAGCTATTGTGTCCGGGATTTTAAGTGTTTTTAACCTCAAAGGTCGCGGTCTAGTTTTTACGCATGAAGTCCCAAGTGAGAAAAACTGCAATTTTTAGATCTAAGCTTAGCGTTCCGGGAGGACCATTTATGCTGGGGTTACTATCCCCGTACTAGCAAGGAACTCCTGCCCTTCAATACGGCGCATTCAAAAATTGTGAAGCGTGCCATCGCCTCTCTCTGCATTGAGTCCTCGCTTTCAAAGTCATGTCCGCACCAAATGCACGATAGCTTAAAAAATCAGATTGGCCGCCTGTTGGCTGCTGGCTTCCCCTCGGTGGTGTTGACTGCCGTCGCTGAAACCCTCCTCCAAAAAACAAAACGCTGTACCAGGCCAAAGAATCCGGAAGAAAGGAGCCCTGCGGTAAAACCTGAAGTTATGCCTTATGTGCACAAAGTGTCACATAATCTGAAGAAGGTGGCTAACAGACACGAAGTACCGCTAGTATTTTCAGCACCAAACAAGCTGAACAAACTTATACCCCGGATTTGTGGCACTGAGTGCCCTGGATGCAATATAAAACATCAGCGTGTCTTCACCCGTTGTATGGAAGGAGTGGTGTACGAGATACTACCCCTGACCTGTGGAAAGTCCTATATAGGGCAAACGGGAAGGTGCATCAACAAACGCCTTCGGGAACATTGCAAAAAGGTTGAAAACAATAAAGATAAATATGCCAACTTGGTCAACCATGTTAATATGTGCAAGTGCGAACCTCGACTGGAAAAGGCGAGGATTCTTGGCAGGAGCAAGATTAAACAGGCGAGGCTTTTGTTGGAAGCGTTTCACATAAAAAAAAAGGTGGCTTTGTGTGTGAGTGACACGTCAGTGAATTTGTATGCGGCGGAGTACAATTTTCTGTGCAAAAACTGATAATGCAGGGTGATAGGTTATGGCTGTGATAGGCACATGGAGTGAAAAAAAGTGGGCGTATCCTGAGACTATTTATCTGTGTGGTTTTCTTGAGTAATCAACAGTTGGAAGTTGGCACCTGTCCGTTGTCTCCTTGTCTTTCCTTTGTGTGTGTGGTTTTACTTGCGCCAAGGTGGATTCTTTCCAAGTTTAAAAGATGCTTAACCAACTTGCCCAGCAACATGCCTTACTGTGCAACTCTCTCTCACGCTGAACATTGCGCATCGTCTGCTTCATCAACTAATACTACTATCAAACTAATATTCACGCTTTGAGCTATGTGGTGGCAGTGACATATAGATGTGTGCTGCATGCGATGGATTGCACCACACTGTGACAGAAACATATGGCACAATACACGTTGACAGCATTGCTGCAGAAGCATAGTACTGCAGCATAGGCCGCCAGAATACATTGGGCAAATTGGCATTGACGATGAAAAAGCTGGAGACATTCATAACTGGCTCCCTGTATGAGTGGAAACCTTAATCGCCCTTTCAGGTACAGGCGTCGCCAAAAATAAATAGAGCACGCTGTAGCCTTCTAACATTTTTCACTCTCTTCATAATTGAGACTGTCAACTGTGGTATGTTCAGGCTAGTAGTAGACGATAGTTTGTTTTCTCATGAACAAGTAATGTTTCCTGATGTATAGGAAAGGCGAGATTGCAATTAGAACGGAATGGAGTGCTCCGTTTACTTATGTCCGCACCTGTACACGGCGATGGTGTTCACATGTGAAAACTGTACTCACAGTATTTTGTGCTCAGCAATGCTATGCCACAAGCATTTTTTAATTTCTTCCCAAAGGGGAAAAAATACAAAAATACGTCTTCCCTGCTTAACCGTGGCTGACACAGTTCAAAAACCGCCAGACCGCATCCCATGATCGCGAGCACTACCAAATGCACGCTGACCATGGCGGGCCTTGCTCTGAGGGAAGCAAAGGAACGACACTCTGGCTGGCACAAACTAATTATTCATTGCTGCAACAACAATAATGCCAGCTAGCAACAACGTATGCTAAGGAATCGAAATCGTCCTACTTTCCAGCAAGGTAACGAGCTAATGTTCACCCACTCTAGAGCAGGGGAAAACTCAGAGACCGAACAGGACAAGCTAGAGGGAAAATGTCCCCTCTAGGCCTCATTTTGCTGGTGGAGAGTGGAATGCCGTGCCGGAATGTCAGCATGCATCGAGTTCCCAAGCCGAAGAGGGAGTGCGCCGCCAGTGCCCTCTTTTTAGTTAAAGTTACTAGAAACTAGGGAGGACCTATCGCGGGAAGCAAACCTAAGGGGATGAATCCCTACATCACTGACAAGGTTCAAACCCCCTTCATTTCAAAATACAACTGAATTCTTTGAAAAACCGAGCCTGATGATACCTGCAGTCTCCCAGCTCCAAATGGCCATTTCGCGCTAAGTATTTTCTGTTGATATAGCATCAATGTGCATTGGTAACATTGGAAGCTGGACGTAAAAGTCAACCTGCACCTGTTGGTGGAAAGATGTCAAAAGTGAAATGTAGAAAATGCAAAGTAAAAGGCTTTCACCTATGCATGTGGACTGTGAAAGGCTCTGCTTGGTGCCTAACTGCAACACCATGAGATTTAGGACATTTTAAGAATGGGATAGGGTACAGAGTAAGCTGAGCAGGTGTTTCTCTGTCAACTTAATTATTATTTTGAGCTTATTTTAATGTTTATTACCCATGGCTTTGCTTAATCTGAAGATAAGTTTGAAACGGAGAGCACAGAACAGAGGTGCTATTGGGGAGTCTTACTAGCCCAGATTTGGGAGCACGATCCACACATGATTAGGTGCTATAGTGGTTTTTTGGGGAAAGGAAATGGTGCAGAGAAGAGAGGGTGGTGGAAGGGAAAGGAGAAAGAGGCGCCTTAGTGGAGGGCTACAGAAAATTTTTTACCACTTTGGGATCTTGTGCAATGACTTCGCACAGCACATGGGTTCCTTCTGTATTTCGCCTCCATCGAATGCTAACCACGTCCTGCTCCATGGCTGTGGGAAAGAGTGATAGAGAAAGACAGATGAAAGGCAGGGAGGTTCTGCTAGGCTGCTGCATGTTTGAAATGTTGATTTCGATGTTTAATGAAAGATGTCAGTGTATACAAACAGAAGCAGGCGGGCAGGCAGGATGGCATGTCTAGTACAGGTGCAGAGGTGGGGCACGTGAGTGTGGTAATGTACGACCGCCAGCTACCTGTAAATTATCTGGCAGTAAATAGCAAAAAAAAACAATGAATATTTGATTTGATAATCTCCCTTTTTCTTTTTGCACAGAGTTGGAGCCTGAACAAGACATTACAGTGGTATTCACTGGTGAGTACCGGGCTTTTGCACATCCAGCCTTATTTTTCAAGTTAGTATTGGAATCATAATGAGAAGCATAGGTGCATTAGTTTTCAGGTAAAGCCTGGCTTCACGTACTCTCACATTGTCAGCAAATTTCTCACAAACGGGGTTATTCCAGAGATTTCTATTTGAATATGTGCCTTCAGGAAAATCTAATTTGCCAGAGCGCAGAGCTTAAGGCACTACTTAGGAACTAACGGATTTCTTGTACTTATTCTAGGGTGATGTTCTCAGTCAGTTATTATTTTGCGCTTTAAACTTTTATTACCCATGGCTTTGCTTGATCTGGAGTTAAGTTTGAAAAGTGCACTTTAGAAGGCAGAGGACTGAACAGAGGTACTCTTGGGACATCTTACTAGCATGTGTGAGCGCTATCCATGCTAATGACATCATTGGTCATTAGTGCTTTTTTTAGGAAAGGAAATGGTGCAGTGTCTGTCTCACATCTTAGTGGGCCCCTCAAAAGCTGTGAGGGATGGGAGGTAGGTCCGAGAAAAAGGAGAAAGAGGTGTGGTATTGGAGGGCTGTGGAATAATTGTGGCCACTTGTGCACTAACATCGCACAGCACATGGGTGCCTTTTCTGATTTCGCTTTTGAAACAGGGCAGCCAGCCATGGTTGAGTTTGTGTCTGGATACTCTGCCTCAGTAGTAGCCCGAGCGCCCTAACCTCAGAGCCACCTCAGCGGATACATTATGTCCTACTCCACAACTGTGAGAAACAGTGAGAGAGAGAGGCAGAGGAAATGCAGGGCTCTGCTTCAAGGCTGCTGCATGTTTAAAATGGCCGGTTTAATTTTTAATGAATGTTCTCAGTGTATATAAACAAAAGTAGGCAGACAGGCTGGTAGGCAGGTGTCGCACAGAGGCAGCGGTGCTGCTCAAGGCTGCTGTAATTTTTGCTGCAAACTAACTGGCACAAAATTAGACAGAAAATTGGATATTCAGTTTGATTACACTTCTTTTTCCTTCTTGTGCAGAAGTGAAGCCTGTCAGTGTACCTAAACATGACATTACAACATCCACTGGTGAGTACCGGGCTTTTGCATATACAGCCTTAATTCTCAAGTTAGTATAGGAATCACAATTGGAAGCATAGGTGCCTCAGTTTCACTTTATTCTCACACCGCAAGTAAATATCTCGAAAATCGGATTGAACCAGGGGATTTCCATCCGAAAGTGTGCCTTAAGGAAAATGTAACTTGTCTGAGTGCAGTGCAGAGCTTAAGGGAAGACTCGGGTCTTGAAATAATAAAAAAATGCTAAAATTTCGATTTTGCAAAGATGGCATATTCAGGATCAATAAACTTTTAATTCCTGCCTAAAAAAATTCAAAGCTTAGATTCGACCTCCAACTACTAAAATATATATGTATTTCGCGCCTATGAAGCATGGAAATGGCAATTTCGGAGCTAAGTGCGGTAGGACTTTGTTGCTTCCCGCGACCGCGTCCATGAACGCTATTGTAGTTTTACTTGAAAGCTGGGCCCCTTGCCCACTACCTGGTATTACTTACTACTGTGAAATATTTTTGGAAGATCTGCATTCCGCTGTTTTTTTAGGCCTCTACAACGACCTCCGAATGGCTGTCATGCGCACTTCAAATGCAAGTTTCTCAGCTTCGTGTTTTTTCCAACATGACTAGCCTTAGAGAAGTTTTTGTGATGTTTTTATGGTGCAATTTCAATTAATCATATACAGTTGAATCCAGAAAGAACTAAACTGCAGAGCTATGCTATTTTTGTGTGGCTGGCATTATTGTTGTTGCAGCAATGAATAATTAGTTTGTGTCTTTAATAACAAAAATCTTCATTTCAAGACTCTCGTCTTCCTTTAAGGCAGCACTTAGGAACTAACAGATCTCTTGTACTTATCCTAAGGTGATGTTCTCAGCTAACTATTGATTGTTTCGAGCTTATTTTAACTTTTATTAACCATGGCTTTGCTTGGTCTGAAGTTTGTAAAGTGCACTTTAGAAGGGAAAGGCCAGTACAGAGCACTGTCGGGACATCCCATGCGCGACCACTGCCCAAGTTAACACCGTCCTGCTCCACAGCTGTGGGAAAGAGTGAGAGAGGAAGCCAGAGGAAATGCAGGGATGTTCTCCAAGGTTGCTGCTTGTTTAGAATGGCCAGTTCAATGTTTAATGAAGGATCTCAGTGTAGGCTAACAAAAGCAGGGAGGCAAGCAGGCAGGCAGCTCTAGCACAGATGCAGAGGTGCTACAGGTGAGTGTGGTAATTATGTTGAAAAGTAGCTGGTAGTAAATGAGAAAAGAAAGGGATATTTGATTTGATAAGACTTCCTTTTCCTTCTTGCACAGAAGTGGAGCCTGTCAGTGTACCTGAACAAGATATTTCAGTGGTATTCACTGGTGAGTACTGGGCTTTTGCTCATCCAGCCTAAAGTCTTAAGGTAGTATTGCAATCATAGTAGGAAGCATGGGTTCATTAGTGTCCAGGTAATCTGGTTTCACTCATTCTTACACCCAGAGAAGATTTCTCGAAAATGGGATTAATCCAGAGGTTTCTACTTGAAACCCAATTTGCCAGAGTGCAGAGCTTAAGGCACTTCACCGGAAGTAATGGATCTCTTGTACTCGTCCTATGGCAGTATCATTTAATTATTGATTATTTCAAGCTTATTTTAACATTGTCAGTGTGACATCGCACATTACATAGGCGCTTTTTGCATTTCGCTTTTGAAACATGGCCGGCGTGGTCGGGTTGGGTTCAAGCCTGGGTACTTCTGTTTAGTAGCCAGGCGCCGTAACCTCCAGGCCACCACAGTGGGTATGCTAATTATGTCCTGTTCCATAGCTGTGAGAAAGAATGAGAGAGAGAGGCAGAGGAAATGCAAGGATTTTCTCCAAGGCTGCTGCATGTATAAAATGGCCAATTCAATGTTTAATGAAGGATCTCAGTGTGTACAAATTCAGCAGATGGGTAGGCAGGTCTAGTACAGACGCAGAGGTGCTGAACGAGGGTGTGGTAATGTACATTGCAAAATAACTGGCAGGAAGTGAGAAAAAGAATGGGATATTTTATTTGATAAGACTTCCATTTCCTTCTTCCTGCACAGATCTGAAGTCTGTCAGTATACCTAAACATGACACTACAATGGTATTCACTGGTGAGTACCGGGCTTTTGCACATCCAGCCTTAATTCTCAAGGCACAGTCGAGCCCATTTAAAATGGCCGCAGATATAACGAACACTCGCTTGTTATGAACGAGCACGGTGCTACTGTGAAAATATGCATTAGGGAAATGGCAGCTAACAAAGAGGCGCCCTAAACTCTCCCCCCCGTGAAGTTGTAGAATTCTCACTTCCAGCAAGACTGGAGATCGAAGAGTGTCTCTCCGCCTCCGCGACACCGCCTGGAAAGAGCAAGTCAACCAAAGAAAAAAAAGCAATAAAAAAGCAGCATTGGCACAATACGTAACCACCATCCGAACGCGCCCCGACAGCCTACAAGTTAATTCCTTGCGTGTGTGTTCGCCGGCTGTGCAAAGTAGAAGCATGGTGGGTGTGAAATAGGCACAGCGTCAAAAGCAAAGCTACTGCGCAGTGTCGTGGATCAATATAAAAGGAACAATTTGAGAGGTTTGGTTGCCTTGCTGGCCGTGCTGGCCATGTGGTATATATCACCTGCCCTGTTGGGTCCACCTTTTGCGCTGCTGCCATGTGCAGGGAGTGCCAGGTTCTGGAGAGTGCCTCTGATATATTCTGTGCCATGAGCGCTACTGTACTTTCATCGCTGCATGGGCCTAGGAACGGTAGTTCTCGAGAACACACATGATCAGACGCATGGGAAGCCATTGTACATCAACACTCCCCCACCCCTAGGAATCTGATATGGCTGTCCTACCACAAGCTACAATGGACGCTGCAACTGCGGTTAGTAGTATCTCGTCCCCTGAAGCTGATTGTTGGTAGCAAGGGTCTCGGTGAGCAGAGCATGACCGCCCTGGAGAGCCTGTAAAGCACTGCGGTAGGGTCTGCTTTCAATAAGATAGACACGCATATAACGCAGTTTTTTTAAGAAATGAATGCCGCTTTTGGTGGGCTTAATATTTTTGGTTGTAACATGTAATGTCCACTTACAACGGACATCAGATACAACGAACGAAATCTGCCTGACCATCAGGTTCATTATAAGTGGTCTCGACTCATAGTAATCATAATAAGAATCATAATAATCATAATAAGAAGCTTAGGTCCCTTAATTTCCTGGTCAAACTTCATTTCACTTTATTCTTACACCCTTAGCAGAATTCTCAAAAATCGGCTTGAACCGAAGATTTCTCCTGAAAACTTGCCTTCAGGAAAATCTAAATTGCCAGAGTGCAGGGCTTAAGGCACTACTAAGAAACTAACGGATCTCTTGTACTTATTCTTGGGTGGTGTTCTCAGTTAATTATTATCTTGAACTTATTACCAATGACTTTGCTTGGTCTGAAGATTAGTTTGAAAAGTGTACTCTAGAAGCGAAAGAACAGAACAGAGGTACTGTTGGGGCTTCTTACTAGCACCCATGTGTGAGCACTACACACACTAATGACATCCTGCTCCACAGCTGTGAGAAAATGGGAGAGAGAGAGGGAGAGAAGCAGAAGAAAGGAATGGAGGTTCTTCAAGGTTGCTACATGTTTAAAATGGCCAGTTCGATGTTGAAGGTTTTTCACAGTGTATACCAAAGCAGGCTTGGCAGACACAGATGCAGAGGTGCTGTACATGGGTGTGGTACTTTACATTGTGAAATAGCTGGCAGTAAATGAGAAAAAATAGCCATTTGATTTAATGAAAATTCCTTCCTTTCCTTTATCTTGCACAGAAAAGAAGACTGTCCCTCTACCTAAACATGATATTACATTGTTATTCACTGGTGAGTTTCATGCTTTTTTACACATAGAGTCTGTCAATGTGACTTGTCATTTCTGTATTGTTAAAAAAATTATGAGCAAAAACACCGTATTTCATGTCCGGCACAAGAACGAGTACATGCTAGTAGTCCATTGTCATTACTTGAAACAACGATCCGAAGAAAAAACCTGAATTACGTGGAAACTTCTTGTTGAATAACATGATTTGTGCATTAGTATGACAGCGTCCAATTTTCAGCCCCAGACTATAAGAGAATTTGGCAGAGACACTGCTTACGTGTGGGAGTGCGAAAGCATTGATGGTTCACTGTCCACTGCATAAGCACACACAACCGGCGATGATGAAATCCAGGGACGAAATGGCGCGCCTCAGGCTGTGTGCTGCACTGTTTGCGCCGTTTCCAGTTGCATAATGTATGATGCCACCCACACACATACACGAGTGTGTGGCACCATGCAGAATGCTGTAACAATTACGTGAAAGTCTGGGAGGGCATACAATTGAAGGTGCACATGTTGTCAGTTTGAATCTGTCTTAGGCTAGCCTCAAGATAGCTAGGCTATATGCAACGGGAAATTGTATGACACCACCCGGAAGGCTATACGACAAACGGTTGCGTTAAAATTCTGGCACGAATGTTGGGAAAACTGATGCTACATGGAGGTCGGCCAGTGACGAGCTTAGACAAGTAACACATTTAGGATAGTCTGAAGTGGCGGCCTGCTTGGCTTGCTGTGTGCATCATATGTCCTCTTGATGATGTTACCCTATTTTTATTGCCATCACTGGGATTTCTGTACTGTCTGCAAGTACACACACACGGCACCAGCTTTTGTTGTAATGTGACTAGTAATGCTTTCGCATTAAAAAGTTAAACTTGGAACGAAAGGCCGTATAGGAAGCTTTATGGGCAATGGGCATGGCGGGCTTAACTTTTATACATTCATGGCAACAGAAACTTATGAATGGTGTT
Source organism: Amblyomma americanum (assembly GCF_052857255.1). Classification (NCBI taxonomy): domain Eukaryota; kingdom Metazoa; phylum Arthropoda; class Arachnida; order Ixodida; family Ixodidae; genus Amblyomma; species Amblyomma americanum. The sequence goes on along the minus strand of NC_135503.1, from coordinate 12,796,090 downwards.
AGTAACTTCATAATGTGAAAACCAAGAGGCTTTAGCTATGTCCAACTGTGGATGGACATTGGCACTTGAGTTCACTTTAAAAAATAAGGAATACTGGTGCATGTGAAGGGGAGTATCAACATTACTTCAAGTCACCATAGTTTCAGTAAGCAGGCTTTATTTCAGTGCAGCATAGTACAGAGTATGTACTGTACCTATTCTTTGTTCTTCATTCTAAAAGTTCCTCTTTTTTTCTTTCTTACACAGGAGAGCAACCTGTCACTGAATCTAAAGCTGAGGATGACTTAACAGTGGTACTTACAAGTAAGAGCCATGCTAAAGTTGTAATAAGAAATTTTTTCTGCAACTGGTACAGCAGGCTTACCTTTTAGACATCCATGCATTCATACCTGGGCATGTTTGCCTGCCAATGTCAACAGGTAGAGTAGCTAAAGCATTTAATATTAACTGAGGCTGACTAATTTGAAAAGGAGGCTTGGTAGTTAATGTGGATAGCCTTGGGTAGATAACATTTCAGCCTTATTGTTTGCCATATGTTATCTGATCTCTTTTATAGCCAGAGCACTGTTACTTCATATCGTTACACTTTTCTCCCTCTAAAATTGCTGTTGAGCTTAAAGTTGTGATTAGCCTAGTTACTCTTGTCACTGTACTTATCCTTCCCTTCATCTTGCACAACTAGAGAGAAAGCTGGTGACATTTGGCCCACCACACACCGGACGTAAACGTACGAGGCTCCCAAGATGTAAGCTTATATTTTTGCATCGCAGCATCTGTGCTCACAGCTGAAAGCATAATGCCTGTTTGATGTTTCAGTTGGCTTGATCTGTGTCGCCAGCATGGTGGATACTTTGCATTACCTTGTGGAGAAAGTATGCAACTATGTTGTATACTCCAGCGTCAAGTATGGAAGTGAAGACCACGAATTCTCTGCTGCAAATGGTAATAATCGCCAAGCTGACGGAGCTGTTTCCAAAAAGTGTTTGTGGCAGCTGAGTGCCTTTTAATGGTTGGAGCCTGAAGAAACTTTCGCAGAAAAGCATGTAAATTATATTCCGTAACTGTAGCTACATTCATTTGATGAGTATTCAGTAGGGTCATAGCAAGGGTCACAGTGTTACTCTATCCTTCCATAATCATAGCCTGTTTTTGAGTTTAGAGAGTGTATCACAATGCAGCTTTGACCTTTGAATCAAAAGCTAGTTTTGACCTTGTCTTTGCATCAATAGCATATGTACCACTCTGCATGCATTTGTTACAAGGTTTTAAATGGTGAAGCCAAACAACCAGCTAAATTATCTTCTGCAATTTTCCTGTAACCATGAAGCACGCATGCCATTTGCTGACTGCTTTGGCCTGCTTGTACAAAACTTTCTAGATGGCTGATATGGCTGCATAATTTAATTTCAGCGCGGGCTTTCAACAACTTCATGGCTTTAAAGAAAAGTGATGCATCGTCATTATTTCTGGCTGAGGTGAATGCACTGGAGAACTCAAATGCTCTTGAGGAGGAAGACACAGCAAATAACTTCATCAGTGGCCTTCTTCTCTGGATAGCTGAGAGAAAACTGGATGGTGTCACACTCTTCCATGACACCTTTGTAGCTGATGCTGAAACTTTCAAGAATGTAGTTAAGGTGAGTGAGCCCATGCTGTAAAAATTTTGTATTTTCATTTAACATCCTGAAAACGTGTTGAAAGGAAAGCATAAAATGAGAATACATGCTGCCATTACAGGCTGTACCATGAGTGCGGTTCATGTTTGTATACTGAAATTGGCCAAGAAATTCAAATTGTTCAAAATTTTTTTTTTTTGCACAGGGTTAGCATCACTGTGCAGCTGCTTTAAGAACTAAACTGTCATATTGGAATTGTTTGTTATTTTGTTTACTTCCATTGTCCGCATGCAGAAAGACTGCAAAAACTAAGGATAATGCTGCCTAATGCAGCCACCGCATTTACTCGTGTAGTGAACCCACACCCCACTTTTGTCATTGAGAATTTTTTTTCTTAGCTTTTCTTAGCTCGTTCCTCAGTTTCATGCTGTCCGAAGCGCTGACCTTGGCAGCGCACAGAGTTGCTGCATGCCGATAACATCGCGGCATGTTTATGTTTTGACAAGAACTCCTGTGAGGGTGGCACACTCGGTGAACTTGACAGAGCGCCAAGGCGCTGTGCACTTCTGACAGAAGCCTGTAGCAGTGGCTTGCGCGCTGCACAGTGGCACGCCATATTGTGCCAGTGTATGCATCGAAAGCCGGGTAGCACTTGAGCATCAGAGAGGAGCATAGCAGTGTAAACCAGACTGCAATAAAACACCCTCTGCACTTAAATACTCTGAAGAAAGCAGGACATTCAGAACCGCAGACAATTTTGGTGAGCTCGAAATTGGCTGCGAAAATGCCTACTTCTCACATCTCAACTAATTCTTCAATATTCACATTTACACACTTGTAACCATCCTGCTTGTTTTCTTAAACTTGAGTAAAAGATGAGCACCTGACCTTCAAATTTGGTGAAATTTTTTTTCTGTGCAATTCGTGATTTTCATGTTTCGGAAATATTGAGCAAAAAAAAGGGCATTTTGTGTCCGTCACAAAAATGAGCTCTTATAATAAATTCTTTTGCTACAAAAAAAAAAGGACACAAAAAATTCGAATTTAGAAATTTTTACTAAATACCAGATTTGTACCCGAACTTGAACGGAAAAATACTATGACAAAATAGTTGAATTGCACCATGGGCCTGTGATACAGCAAAACCTTCAAAATGAATGATACTAAACCCTTAAAAAAATCAGAATTATGGAAATTCTTGCCAGATTCCAGACATGTACCTGAATTTGAACTAAAAAAATATCAAACTATAAATTGTAAGATTGTGCTGTGAGCCTGTGATACAGCAAGCACCTTTCAAAGCAGTGTTTTACTAAACCGGTGTTTAGTAAAACACCAGTGACATGAACATGGCTGACAGCGTGCTTTTGTTAATGATGGATGGACACACTGACGGGCAGGCTGGCTGGCGGGTCGGCAGGTGGGTAAACATATATGAAATTTTGAACTCTTGCAGAAAAGTCTGTCCAAACTTTTCTCCGCACATATTGAATCCTCTTCTCAAATTGATGTCAACATTTCTGGAACAAAAAAGTCTGTTCATTACGCGAGTAACTGCAGTATTCATAGAGCCCAAACACATTCTTTCACCCCAAACACATTTTTCAAAAATCAGGATAAATTTGATTTTTCCCCAAAAATACCTCTTCTAAAATTACACACAAGGACAAGGAAATGAGGGGCTTGTTAAGATATATATGTACATACATGAAAGGTCATGGAAAAGGTACAGTACTCACGGATTGAAATAGGACATTCGAAGCGCAAGCCTTGCAGTGCCACGCAGGCATGTGCTAAACCACAGGCCGGCTCGTTGGCGACTGGAAGGAACAATTCTGCTTTGTAGATGTTCTCCCCCTCGTGCCATACCACAATGCACCACCTTGGTTCCATGAGCATCTACGGGCGGCGCTCCATGAAGCGACGGCCACGCGCTCCGAATGTCCTATTTCAATCCGTGAGTACTGTACACTTTCTTGATCCAAGCTAAGCACACTGCATGGCACTGCTGTGCTTATCCCAGAGGAGTGTTCTCTTAACTGGAGATCTTTAACCTCTCTTAACGCTTTTTATTCATGACGTGACTTAATTTAAGGATATGTTTGAAAAGTAACTTTTAGAAGCAAGACACGAAAACACGGGTACTGACCAGGCATTATTCGGCATAATTCCATAGTGCGAAAGACGAAGAGGAAAGAAAACGAGGCGACAAACACTGCACTTGTTTGTCACCGTGGTTGTCTTGCCTCGTTTTCTTTTGTCTTCATCTTTCCCACTATGGAATTATGGAATCGAACTAACTCTGCCAACTTTTTGTCCCTGACATCATGTATCAAGCACTATCCATACTAAAAACATCCTGATCCAAGGCTCTTGCTTGTTTTAACTAGCCTATGTGATATTTATTGGCAGTTTCCATAGAATTCAAGTGAAAGTTTACGCGATGAAATAATTGGTAATATGTATATGAAAAAAAATCAAATTTGGTGAACGTTTTTTTCTGTATGTGTGTAATGTGTATGTGTAAAATGGAGCATTTTGTGTCCCACACAAAAACGAGCTCTTATAGTAAATTGTGTTTTGCTGCAAAAAAAAAGGACCTGAAAAAATTCGAATTATGGGAATTTTTGCTCAATAGCAAATTTGTACCCGAATTTGAACTAAAAAAATATGTCCTTATTTTACCCTGCCCCCTTCTCCCAAATTCTTGAAAATATAAATTCCGATAACGCAGGGCCCCTAGGTATTCAGCATCAGTACATGATAGGTCAGCCATCTTGTCCGTTTCTTTAACTGCATATATTATTCCTAGGTCACATTATGCATGTGTGTGAAATCAATTTGTTATCTATGATTTAGTTGTTTTTCATCTTGGTGAAATTATATGTGCAAATTTACTTACGTTGCCCAAGCGTTCTCATAAGAATTGCAGGTACACTAATGCCACAATACAATGGCCTTTGTGGCTTCTGAGAAGTCCTTCAGTGATGAGCGTTTCTCAGCATGGGACTGCTTGATCGGCATTGTTGCCACTACTGCAAAACCAACATTTTGCATTGTCGCTGTCATTTTTTATGTTGCTCATAAGCTTAGTAACTCAACATTAGTAACTTAAGTAACATTAATATGCTAAGCATATACTACTGTTAGGAGCAAAAGGAAGTACACTATGCAAGCTTCAACTCGCAGTGCCATTTTTTTCTTGCGTTTTCAGTAAGTAGGAGTGAGACTGATTTGAACAAGAAAACTGCACCAATCTTTCAATTAAAAACTGTCCCCCTGTCCGTTGTCTTGCCAAAATGCCTGACTGTTTTATGGCAGTACAATGCAGTTCAGTTGTGTGGTTCCAAAGTGCCTGGGAATTTCTTCATGGCACAGATACCAAAGCAAACTACTCATAGCCTGTGTACACAACTTGAAATTGAAGTGCATTGATTTACAGCTGGCGTCAAAACATTATGGAGTGCAAATTTGGTGAAGAAATTTAATTTTTTTCACCTCTAGGGGCACATTTGTTGAGATTTATTGTACTCTGCACAATTCACACACTCAAAATCAGACTGCTCATAGCTATTTCAAGCTGCATGCAAACACAGTGGTTAAATTGTTTTTTTTTGGTACTATTGCATTCTGTAGGCTTCTGATCGAGGGCACACATGCGAAAATATACATACTGTGCCTGCCACTTCTTGATGCACATATCAGGTGTGAGAAAATATTTTTTTTTTGGTACCTAGCTTGCAAAAAGTTTTGTGGTCACCTGGATGTGCCTGTGCACAGGTGTTGACTAGCGTCAAGTGGTTGTGAAGGTGTTGAGCACACTGTAGTGAAAGCAATCAGCGCTTGCTCACCAGAATACCCCTGCAAGTTAATGGTGGTGTTTTAGTCTAGCTTGTATGTCCTTTGTTTTTCTTGTCTTTTGAGGAACTTGAAACCATTACTGCTATTTTATTTACAAATGAATACACTTAGAGGCATGACAGTGCCATGTTTTCTTTTGGAAGTGCTAGTCTTGTCCTTTCTAAAAAGCTCTGGCAGTTGATGTCATTCTTCATAACTAGGGCAGAATTTTTTTTTTCTATGAGTGATTAGATCATAAGTTATTTGCATGTCAAGTGTTAATGCCCCATGGTATAGAGGGCACAAAAGGTTGGACTCTCGACATAGTAACATAAGGAAGGGACAGGAGGGGAGCCTCAGTTCGCCAGCAAACATTTTGGCAAAAAGGCTTGTTCATTATGTTGTAAAATGTGTATGCGGATGTACTGCTTGCATTTTGACTGGTTGGCTGCCTAGTTATGGTACTTTTTCAATGAGAAAAGAATTTTTAACCTGTCGGTAATTTCTTATGCAGAAAATATGGGAGCGTTTCCAAGAAATGTCTGTACGCCCAATACTTGTCATTGGCGTGAACTACATGAACCGTCATGAAACTAGTTTGCCAGATGAACTTAATGGGTAAGCAGGTTATTCTTAATTCATGTTGGCCTTCTTGGTCCTTACTGAGTGATGTTTTACGACCGCTATACTCTTTGCAGCAAATGTGACCTGCTAGTGTTGATGTCACATATGCGGGAGCCTCAGCACCCATGCAAAATTGGTTTACCATCCAAAGTTCATATGATGGAGGACACTGATTATATGGTAAGACTGCATAGTTTTTGTTGTGCATGCAGACTCTTATTCAGGGCACTGATATAATGAGAAAGTAGTGCCATCTATTGTGGGACCTTGTCTAGCTGGATGTACAAGAATATCTGTTTGCTTTGTGCTAGCACCTCTTGACACCTTTATTTGCTGGCTGTGGTGTGTGCGTGTGTGTGAGTGTGTGTGCACGTGTGTGCACGTACGTGTGTGTGCATGCGTGCGTGCATGCATGCGTGTGCATGCGTGTGTCCATGCGTTTGGGTGTGATGTATTTGTACATTACGCAGAATGCAGTTATAAAGCTCATTCCAGGTTCGACTTCTGGAAGCATCCAAGAATACAACTTTTCCATGCATTTCTATGAACATGGCTGTTCGTGACTTCTATGTGGGGCCAGCAGCTGAAGATAAAGAAACTTGCAAAACTGAGAGCTGGCAGCGATATGATGTGGTAAGTTTAGAGATGCTGCTATTGTCCAGTCACGCTTAGCTCTCTCTATATTAGCATAAATCAGAGAATTGATGATCTAGCATTACATAGTACTGCAAATATGTTTAAGCGTTGTTATGTGTTGGTTTTGCTCAGGCCCAGCTGCGTTACTGGCTGACAGTATTCTGCACATATTTCAGCTCTACTGCGAGGTTGCCGCCACCATAAAATTGTGTTCATAGATGATGGCATTATCTGGAAATGTTGCTGCTGTGTAGCACTAGGTAATGGCAGTGATCCTGGAATTCATGATTACTGTCTTTTCAGTATTAACCTATGAAAACCAAATTTTTATGGTACGATGCCAAAGGCCTACTGTGTGTGCAAGAAGGCATACTGGCAAATACAAAAGGCAGACAGTGTATAGAACATTTTATTTTAATTGTAAGTACATGGATCCAAGCTTGGTTGACTTTCCGAACTTATTGCGAGCAGCATCAGCTCTTGAAACCCAGCCCACCACCAGCCATATGTGGGCAGTCTATGCGTACATGGTTGGCAAGCTAGGCATAACATTCAGCTGCAACCCACAAATTGTCTCTGCTGCTTTAAATGTCTTGGTTTTATCCAAGCTGTTAACAAGCTGTGTGTAATCTTGTAATCTTATGTATTTCAAGGTTTGTGGGACAGACACTGAAAAAACTGATGGCATGTTCGAAGTTGCCCGTACACCGAACAAAACAAATCTGCTGACATTCGAAAGCAAGGTGTCCATACAGTACAGGGTAAGTGGAATTTACCATGGTTGCTGACAAGGTTTTTATCACTGTCCTCTAAGATCTTCACCGAATGAGCCTCAATGAATCTGTCCAAAGCCACAGTGCTGTATCGGCCTGTTTCATTATGTTGCATTGTTATGCATTGCTAGGTTGGTAGTTAAAAACCTACACCCTCCTCATGCTGTGTGATAATTGTAGAGCTATCCCCTGGGCCTTTTTTAAAGAAGGGAAAAAACTTAATTTGGTTATATACATGCTTGCTAGCAAACAGAAGTAATAATTGCACAGAAGTTTGTGTGAATTTAATGGGAATGGGAAGAATAAATTATATTGTACTCTTACCCTGGTCCAGGACTATTATAAAAAAATGTGTCATTACCATTTACATCCTATTGACAGAGATAAATTAGATTTTGTCTCAACAGTGGGTAGGATGTTGGCAGACTAACGCATGATTTTTAGTAACTATTTTTCTTTAATGTTGCAGCCCTGTTTAGTACGGCAACTTATTGCAGACAGAAAATGCTGCGTTTAATCTCCGCAGATGTCAAGGCTGTTGGGAGAGGTGCCAAACTTCTGCGTGGCTGCTTTCCAAGTGGAGATGGAAGATGCTCAGAATGACTGCCCAAGTCTGGGGAAACCATTCTCAAGGCTGCTGGAGATTAAGAGTCTTCTTGGAACAGCCAAAGGTATCTTTTGTCGTTTGACCATTTTTTTTTACTATGGAGGCAAGGTTGTGTACTCTGCTGATGGCATACTTTTACAAAATTACTTCAGAGGCATATAAGATGCTGCGCCGCTTGCCTCTAAGTAAGTACCACGTAACTAACATGTAATAAATGAGCTGCTACCACAGGAGTGAGTCTTACTAATGCTCTTTTCTTGTGTGTCTGTGCGTGCATCAATTTGAGCTAGAAGGAAGACGTAAAACTGGACGTAAGTACTTGAATCCTTTCTTCTATGGAACTATAAAGGGATTGCTTTCTTTATGGTCACATTTTGTAAGTGGTAACCAGTAAAAGAAGTTTTATAATGCAGGGTTTAAGATAAGAACTAAAAAATATTTGTGCATCTAGGGGTTAAACCTACTGTAATTATAACCTCCACATTTGTGTACTAGGCAAGGGCATATTATATGAGCAGAGAACAAACATTGCCACATTCTATGTCAGAACCCACATACCCGCTGCTGGCATCACAGCACATTTGAACAGCAGCATTGTCTGAACAGGATTTCTGCTATAGCTATTGCACATTCCATGGTTTTTACTGCTTGTCAGAGTTCTACTACTGAAATCTGGTGGCGAGAATCACAGCCGAAAAATAAAAAAATTAAATGATTGAGGGGATTGGGGAGAAGGGTGAAATTGTGCCATGGGGGGGGGGGGGGGGGGGGGGGGGGGTGTGATGCCTCGTCTCGAGCCTGGTGCCTGTATAAGCCAGGTGGAAGCATTAAACGCAGTTGTTAGGCAGCACCTGTGTTTGCGTCCTTGTCTTGTCCATATTGCTGCTGCACTGTAGTCCTAAGTACTTTCCTCACTCTCTTATTCATGGTATTTATGAATAGCTACGAACATACAAAAGTTTTTTGTACTTAAACATTTGCTTGTTTTTGAATTTTTAACATTTGCTGCTCAGTTTATTGCATTACCTGAAAAGTACCCATTACGTACAGTGGCAGTGCTTGCCAAGTGTTACTGCCATAGTATAGTGATGAAAATTGGCTCTTCCACATACAGGAAACACCATCTGCATCCACTATTCTGCTGGGCCTTCCCTGAGGAGAGCTGTGACAGCACTCTGTGACTACATTGTATTTGCTTACGTCCACCTCGATGAGGCTGGCTTGCCAGTTTCAGGTATTTATGATTAACCTATCTGTGCTGGTGTTCATAAGATTTTAATGGCTGCATGGTTATTCTTGCACCAAGCAAAAAGTATGCTACCACTGCAGCATTTTCAAAGTTCAGCACTAAAACATTTGGCTCATTAGTGGCTGTTTTTTATATTTTGGCTCAGTTTTAATTTTGTGCAAAGGTGTACATCTCCCTTGAAGTGGTTCACTGTTCAGCCAGTTTGAGATCCTGTTGCGAGGAACATAACTCATTTGCTAAAAGAGCACTGAAATAGGAAACATACAGCTTTTTTGTTTTCTGTATTTGTAGAAAAGCGACTTGAAGGCTTTCTGGCTGTCACACGCCAGACCAAGACCCGTGCTGCGGTGGCAATAGATCCATCTTTCATTGATGCCTTGATCACTGGAGATGTTGGGTTTCTGCGGCCACTGTCCACTAAACTAAGGCGCTGGTCAAGTGAAAAAGAGCTGGCTGGCCTGGCTCTCATATCCCCAGTTTCAACTGACATCAGTGCTGTTGCAGAATTCTCAAATGTAAGTGCAATGAATTATGCTATTTGTTCTTGATCTGTACCATGAGTTTAAAAGTTTACAAAAAAGAAAAAAAGAAGGAAATCTTCCAAGATATGCAGTGACAAAGGCACAAGATCCCTCTTAACCCACAGCTTAACGGCTTGCTGTAGTTTTTTGCCTTAAAATTTTTTACCCTATTATTGTGTCATGCAGATCTTTCGTGTATTTTCAGAGTCTACAGATCTTGGAAGGAAGAACTGTAGGCTTATTTTTCAAAACAAACTTTGACCACAAATAGTGACCTCGCGTATATGTCTGAACAGCAATCCAGTTTTCAGCAGAATATGTAGCGGATTAGAGACTTGCAAGCACTTTTGCTGGAACCCCATTCGGCAATTGAGAAAGCAAAATTTTGTGAACTAACTTTTGGTTTGGTCCAAGTGTTATATGAGATGAGGAACAGTGTACTTTGTAAAAGGGCTTCTACATTTTTTTTTTCAGTTTCAATACATTATGTACACAGCTAACAGTTTATTTCCTTCTTGCAACTGGGACTTCATATACCCAAAGACTTGCACAGTGACTGCTTTAGAGAAGGCAAACTAAAAGGATGGTACAAATAACATGGACATGCCTTGCCATTCTGTGCACCTCAATAAAAGTCATTTAAATGCCACTGCCTGCAAAAAAATTGGACTGCAGTATTTTTTTTTTTTTTGCAGACACTGTGGACAGCTTTTCATCAGTCTGTGAAAGATCGCAAAGTGCTAATTGTTGGTGTACATGCCTTCGAAGCTGATGAGCACGTTTTGAAGCGTCTTGGCCGGTATGTGCGTTGTCTTCATTCTTTCCAGTTTTAATAATAGTACCCGTGTACATGTTAAAGTCATGCTTTTTTTCTTTGCAGCGTTTGTGACTTCCTTGTCTTCATTAATCAGGAAGTAAAGCCTGGTTCTGTATGTCGAATGCACTATCCAGCTATGAAGAGACTGGTGTATAAGGACTTTGTGCGCATGGTACGTATCATTTGTGTGCATTTTTGCCAGCACCGCTGCAGTGGCTCAGTGGTTATAGTCCTCAGCTGCTGACTCAAAAAACGCAGGTTCGATTCCGGGCATGGCGGTTGCATTTCTTTGGAGGCGAAGTGCTAGAGGCGTGTGTACTGTGCAATGTCGGAGCATATTAAAGAAGCCCAGGTGGTCGAAATTATCAGGATCCCTCCACCACAGCGTCCCTCATAGTCTGAATCGCTTTGGGTTGTTAAACTCCATAAAACCTAAAACCTGAATAATTATTGCCACTGCTGTTCTCGCCTTCTGACTTTCAAATGCTATGTTTAAAGTGGACCCCTAGGTTATGAAGTAGGTGTTTGCCTTTGCGTTATTGATAAGCTTGTTTACAGGCAGCATTATAAGCTCCATTAGTCATGAAAACATGTTCTAATCACCAATTTAGGTGCTGTATTGTAGGCAGACAAGGGGAACTAACTTTAGGTTTGGTCCAAGTGTTATATGAGATGAGGAACAGTGTACTTTGTAAAAGGGCTTCTACATTTTTTTTTTTCAGTTTCAATACATTATGTACACAGCTAACAGTTTATTTCCTTCTTGCAACTGGGACCTCCCTATGTATCATTAATTAAAAGACTAGCGCATAAAACTGGGACGCAGACAGAGAAGAAGACAGGACAAGTGCTAAACATCAACTGAGGTTTTACTGCGAGAAAAAAGTACATAAATTCATTTTGAGTGGTGCATGCGCACACTGGGCTGAGACAGTACACGCACAATCTAATCAAATCGGGGCAAAACTATTCCTTAGATACATTTTGAGTGGAGCATGTGCACGCTGGTAGATTCATTGGCGGGGGGCGGCCATTTGGCCAAGCATTGTAAGCAGTGCAGGTGCGTGCCGGTGTTTGATGCCACGTGTGTGCTTGGTAGGGGAGGCACAAGGTTGGGGCGTGAGATTTGTGAGGCTTATCACATTAACAGGGAAGGAGATAACTGTGTAAGCACAACATCACTTGCCTTGTCCAAAAAAGAAAAAATGTACCTAAGGAATAGTTTGCCCCATTTTGATTAGAATGTGCTTGTGCTGTTTCTGCCCAGTGTGCACATGCTCCACTCAAAATGTATCTAAGGAATAGTTTTGCCCCAATTTGATTAGGTTGTGCGTGTACTGTCTCAGCCCAGTGTGTGCATGCACCACTCAAAATGAATTTATGTACTTTTTTCTCGCAGTAAAACCTTAGTTGATGTTTAGCGCTCGTCCTGTCTTCTTCTTTGCCTGCGTCCCAGTTTTATGCGCTAGTCTTTTAATTAATGATGACATACCAACTAGCCCAGCTTTCCGCATTGATAGCTCTCTATGTAATACTGCTTTTGTTATGGTGTGAGCCAAAATGTATGCATAGTTTTAGTGCCTTTTGTCTCTCCATTTACAGAAAAATATTCCTGGCGCAATTTCAAGCAGCTGCTTTTCAGTCAACCTGGCTGTGCTGGGCTTCCACATGGCCCGGTCATCTGATCGACTGGTGCGCATTGGAGACCGCTGCATCGAGCAGAAATGGACAAGTCTTTCTGAGGTGGGATGCTGCACATGTTGTTCTGCATGGCAGCAGATGCCTATTCAACAAGTAACCACGCTAAGTTGACTGTGCTTATCATTCATTTAGTTTTAAGAGGATTAATAGCGACATAATGGCATCATCACTTGCAACCACAACATATAAATTCAGGTGACATTTAACATTCACAGCAATCAGTGCCATATTATGAGAAGTGTCTGCAACTTGAAGCTGTCTGTCACAATTCGAAAGGTTCCCATGAAAAAATTATCCTTTGACTGCAGCTGTTTCATATTCATCATAAAGGCCTGCTTGAATAATGATGAGTTTAATAATTCTCCAGCTTATGCTTCCCAGGTTGAGAACCTCTCAGCTAGCATGAAGAAAGCTTTTGAATGCTACAAGCAAGGAGTGAAGATAGGCTTATTTGTTGCCGTTATGCTTGAATTTTTATGAATGCAATGGAAAAACAAGGCAGAATAAAGATTTTTCAAAGACAAAAAGACTGGATACAATTCAGTTTCTTAGAGAAAGGATAGCAGTGATTATGCAGTCACAGCATAAGGATTAGGGGATCATTAATACTATATATGGTCAAAGTTTGTTTAGCAGATTAAGATACACTGGACAACTGTATATAACTGGTGGTATCACTAGTTTTGTTTGATGCATGTACATTTTAAATCCAAGGTGTTTTGGTTTTAACGGACTCGTTTATAACTAGACTATCAACTACAGCCGGTGCAGTTTGGGGTAAAATTCGGTCGAGAGCAACTTTTACTGCGGACATTTGTAACACGTTAAGACTGTTTGCCAAACAAGCATTCACAGCAGAGCCTGCTTCCCTGCTGAGCTTGGAGCACATCAAAGCTGATGTTTCCCTACAGCAGCAGAACAAAAGCTCTGCAGAAGCTCTGCAACGGCATACTAGAAATGCAGTGCAAAGTTATTGCAGGCTTATTTAAATGACTAAGAAAGTTCTTCATCAAACTAAGCTTCATGAAGTTGTGTTGCAAAAGGGTCTTATATTTTTCTACCTTCCATTTTTTCACCTAATAAAGCATGCTCTGGATGCAGCAGCTGGTTATCACGCCCATTATAACCAGCTGGCATTTCTTGTGAAGGCATGGTACTGACATTTCACCCATTTCCTGGCATTATGATGCATGAACCTAGGAGTTGGATACACATTGACCCATCACCACCAGTATGGTGTGCTTTGTAGCCTGGTCGTTCTTTCGGTTGGGCTTCAGGCTCATTTCAATGCATTGCCTCCTTCTTACTCACTATTTTATTTGGTAATGCCGTGCTTTTGTATTTTTCCAGAAGAACCTTACTTCACTTGCAATGGAAGGATGTGCAAATTTGGGCACATAATTCTTTTTGTCTTTTCATTTTCTTGTTTGTATTTGTCAGTACAATAACACTGTGGAGAAGGCATAACAAAATAAAAAAGGGCCATGTTTCAAGACAAGCAACACAAGGTTTATAACTGGAAATAATACATCTAGTTTTTATTAAGCATGTCTTTTGTCACATGTCTTCTGTCTTTTCAGGTCTGCCCAAGTGGAAATGAGGAAGAGAGCAATGAACCAGGCATGGAGGGCCTGATTCAGAGCAATCGCAGTTATGTCATGACCTACGAAACCAAGAGAACAACTTATGACAAGGTGATTAGAAATCTACAATGATCCTCACAGCTATAGCTTTTTAACTGTATGGCAAAATTTTTCTTTTTACTGATCTTTTCAATTTCTTAGCTCATTTCTATTATTTCTTAGGCATTTTAACAACTCTGCGTAGTTGAAGCAAAGTATCAGAGTATTTTATTTAGTGCTTGTGTCTCTCTAGAGTGTTGATATCTTACCCTTCTCATGCAGGTGGTTAAGTTCCTTCAAGTGCACCCTGATGGCTGCCTTGCTATCTTTGGATTCAACTTTGATGACCTAGATGGCCGCTGTCCCAACGAGCCAGCCTTTCCACGTGTTCGCCTCATAGCAGATCTGATGTCTATTAACAAGACTTCATTGCGTAAGAATTTCTTACTTGTATGGTTATGTGGCATAAAGAAATGTGTAGTAGTTGCTGCATTTATTTAAACAGCTAGTCACTACAGATATCCTTTATAGGGACACTAAAAGGAAATGCCAGCAAAGCAAGAAGCTATGCTATATTGATAGATTAACCACCAGAAACACCATGAACTTTTTACCTGCACAAAGAGTTGAGTGAAGACATACAAAGAATTGATTTAAAAGGAAAAGAACAGCTAATTAAAATTTTATTTCATCACTGTCCGACTACTGGCTTAATGTTTTTGCTTGAAAGAGTAAATCCAAAACATTAATTTTTGAGGTGAAGTTATTTGTTTCTCACTTTTTTTTTCAGTTTCCACGGCAACAAAGTATGAAGACGGTAAGCATTAATGGAATGTTGTTTTCAGACTGCAGCTATACTTTACTACTTTTGCCATTTCAGAGAACAAAAAGGAACCAGAAAGCAAACACTGTAAGTTGAACACCCTGCATATATGTTAAGTAAACTGAGCAAAAATGTTACCATTCATTTCTAGTTTAGTAAGTTCCACTTTCAGATAATACAGGAAAAACAGCATAGTTTTGCTTTTTTTCAGCCTTCAGTAACAGTAAAGTATTATCAGTGCACATTATAGTTGTACATGCCAAAGCAGTAGGCTGTAATGTTGGGATAGAGTGTGGCGAAAATAATTTCTGAATGGGCAACACATTATTTTACATTCATGATTTACCGAGCGCAAGTCACAGTACATGCATTAAACTGCTTCCCACGAAGGTTCCTTAATTAAGAGCACAGCAGGGGGTGGGGCTTACAGGTGAATTTAGTGTTGCTAGTGTGATGTCCTATGTTCAGCTACATGCGTTACTGCACAGTGTGCTGCATTCCTTTAAGGTGATAATTTGACACGAGTTGTTGTCGGTGTTAATGAGAAAGGAGCATATTGAAGTCATATTCGTTGTGACCAATCTGTCTGCATGCTTAGAGTCCCATTTAACAAAGGACTTCCTTTCATTGCAAGGCTCTAAATTTGCATTCCAGCTGTATTATCAGATCAAGTTTGCATATGAGGTTTTTGTAATGATACTTTACTGGCTTGATATTTCTAGTGTTAGCTAAAGCATGTACACTGTTTTGTTGCATACCAGTTTTCAAGCAGGGTGTTAGTCTATCACTGACCAGTCAGCTTTTTTGTCCTGCATCTGTGTGTCTTGTAACTGTGTCAGGCTCCTAAAATTGTGATTTGTCATTTAGGCCAAATTTATTATAATATTCTTTCAGCTTCCTTGCTGTGTGCATTCTCTGAGTCAGCAGAACCAACAGAGAACTTCCCTGGAGAGCTATGTAGCTACCTTGTGTACCAGTCTGTTGAGTATTCTGTGGCATCGGATGCAATCACTGTTCTCAACAGTAAGTGCACATCCATTGTCAAAAATATGTATCATGCTGCAGGCCTAGTACTACTACTCTGCTAGGTGTGCTGACTTGATATCGTGACTGTCTTCAGTTTTTTAGTTTTCTTTTACACTTAACCAGCTGCTGCTCTACCTTAATGAGATGTAGCAGTGGTTAGTACTTTTATTGGAATTAGTGTTTATTGTGCAGTCAGTGTAGCTTGCAGATTGTAATTACATTTTGTATGTACCTCAACTACAAAAAAGAATCTGCACACACACACAGAAAGAAGCCATGCACAATGGAGAACCTACTGTGTTACCAGCTGTTTTCACCAACTTATTTGTGAGAGCCAAGAGACTGGATTGTACAGCAGAAAACCCATCGCACTGCCATGTGCCCAGATGCTTTGCTGCCACCAAAGATGTGCAGTGATGCAAACCAACCTGCAGTTTGATGCATGTGGAATGTTTAATGCAATGTGCATTGCAAGAATTTGTGCAAAGTTAATTTCCTTCTGTTTATTCTTTCTGGAGTGTGTGTGTGTGATGAAGTAAACAAAGTTCCTTGATGTGTTCAGCCTATCAAAGAATTCAACTTGGCTCATGAAGCCCACTGTGTTACATATGCAGCTGTCCACATTGCAATCAGTTTCTGACACTGCATGGTAAAAAAAAGCCAAGAAAAACACCAACTCAGCAACGTGCAGGGTGAAATGTAGAAAGATATTGTCTCAAAGACATGATTTATATTTGAATCGCACTTAAAAGACCTCTCAGATCCAATAAACAAAAGGTCATGTGTTGATTGGCACCTTAACTGAAAATGCACAATGGAAAGCCTGCATTCTTTACTAAAATCACTTGCCATTATTTGATATGCCTATTTCAAACCCCCACAATATTTCATAGCTTCTTCGCTTTGTCTGCTGATGCATTATGGCATGACAGATGGCTGTCACTGGACAAATTTTCTTCAGTATCGCAAACGGCAAGTATTACTTTAAGTGTTGTTAAAAATGCATCTAAATTGATAATATGACCGCAGTTCAGGCATGCTGGAGAGGCGAAAAAAACTAAGTGCAACTCAGCCACACCACCGAGTGCAACATCACACTTTGCCAGCACAGAGATGTCGCTTCCATCACACTGCAACATCTCTCAAAAATTATGTTTCAGGGTGACCCCACACATTTGTTTCATGCGTAGAATTGACATGTCTTTTTTCTCTTACAGAAGCCCGCTTTAAAAAGTTCCGGCAGCTTCCAAGAAATTCTGGTACCTGGATGCTAGCTGCCATGAACGAGTTTCCTTGGCTCAAGAGAGCAGCGACACGATCCGTTTTCACCAACTTGTTCGTGAAAGCCACAAAACATTGGATTTCCGAGCAGAAAATCCAGGGTATCGCCATGTTCCCGGATGCTTTGCTGCCACCGAAGGTCTTCTTGGAGGTTGTTAAGGCAAGACATTTTCACTTAAAGCAGACTAGAGTCATTCAATACAGGCAGATTTTTTCAGTATTATGTAGATGACTTTTCATGCAGGGCATCCCATAATGTGAGCTAGGGGCTAGGCTAGAAGGAAAAAAAATTGGGCTTGAAGCCTCAATAAAAATAATGCACTATTCTTTGCGGTTAGCTAGAATAAGCAGTACTACATTTTACCTGATCTTAAAGAGTTACAATACATGAAATAGGCTTTAAATTTTAAGGGTAAAGTTTTCACCTGCATGTCAATGGAAAAGGTCATGATTTAAAATTCATAGGCAGCAAAATAAACAGCAAACATTGCAGTCTCTGATAGATTTATTCTGAATGTTCATCTGCTGCTCTAAAGGAGGCAAGTGAAACATATAAGTAATGTTTGCACGAGATCTTTACCTGCTAGCTGATTTGTGACTCTGGCTGTACACACACTGATCAGGTGCTCAGAATATGCTCTCCTTCCATGGACATTTTGGATTTTGCTTCCCTTACTTGTCCAGTGGAGTCTGCGTGAGATGACTTCTTATTTATATCTTTCATGCAGAGGACATACTTGGCTTTCAAGAACAAGCCAGTGGCCATGGGACTTGTGGTGGGAGTTCCTGCAAAGGCACGTCACGTGGCCACTTGGAAGAAGTTCAGCCGATTCTCAGATGTGATGGTGTTTACCATGCACCGTACCACTCCGGATGATCTCTGCCAAGTCAACTTCCCTTCTGTAGAACCCTTCAGTAGCAGGCATCTTGAAGAGATGGTAAGTATGCAAAATAATATGTCAACTATAAATGGTACTTTGAGGTAAACCTTCAGCAGCATCACATGTCAAGTCCTCTTTTGTTCACAACTAAAGTTGAGAGCATCACTGTCACCTTTCTACATATCTAATCTGTCACATGCTATCTGCGTGGCTAGTCCATGCACTGTTTTTAATGCACATGCCATGGGTAAACGAGCAGCAAAATTTATCCTAAAGATGCAGCAGTACTTTCATGTTGTCACCATTACTGTTGGCAAGACATGTAGTTATTCCTGTGACGCAAGGCATGCACACAGCTTTGTTGGTTTGATTGACTTAATGGCAACTATAGCTACATTTATTACTTATTTTTTTTAGCATGAAAGAACTGAGCAACTGCAATAGCAGCCAGAAATTGGATAAGATTTCAGACCTGAAATAGGCACCTGATGTTTGAGTGAAAGGCTCTCTTTAATCGATATACTTGTGTATGCCAGATCTTTGTTAGCCCAGTGGGGTTATTTTTCAAACTAAATGAAGGGGGGTCATTTGCAGGCTGCTATTTCTCGATACGAACGAAACCACGCCGTGGTTTGTATGTCCGTGAACCTGGCTGTCCAGCGCTTCCGAACAGCCAAGCGGGACGCTGTTGTCGGAGACCACTGCATTCGAGAAGAGTGGGAAGACTACGCTCGGGTGAGAAATACTGAGAAAGCACTGTAATATACTAACTAGATATGGCTCTACAAAGCAGGCTGTATTGAGTTCAGCAAATTTTTTTCATCCCTTTAGGCTCATTATCTAGAAGAATAGGCAAAAGTTTGGCATTTATCCACTGGATTTTTACTTAGCTTGTGAGCTCTTTAGTTCTGGTACTGAGTGCACAAGCTTTAACATTTTACTTTTGTGTGGCAGCATGCCAGTGCAATAAAGTATATAAATGGCTCAAAACAGGCTGAAGTGGTGTGCATCCACCGTGTACCCTTATGGATACTAATTAAAGATGGAGCTTGGTTTCGAAAGACAGGATGGAGCGAAAGACAGGTGCTTTCCTAAGCCTTTCTTGTTCTGGGAACAGCAAGTACTCGGCAGAGTGATACCTATATATTCATTTGAAGAGGGGACAGGTCCCTACCAGCACTGAGGAATGTCAGTGACTTTAGCATACACGATTCATTTCACCACTTGGCCGCTTTTTTCTTGAAGACGGTGTGTTTCTCTCGTTACCTCTTTCTTTGCATGCATTGTACCACTGAAGTGCATTTAGCTATTGGTCGGAACTGCCCTTTTTGCTTATACTCTCAGCTGTTGCCTATTGCTAGCAGTAGACTTCAATGATTTGTACTAAGTTCTCAAGCCAAATATTTGGTGACGTGGAATTTTTTGTGTAATGACACCCTCAAGAAATTAACCTACGATAATGAGCGAAGCAGTCCTGCAGTTGTGTTGAAACTTATTTATTTGTAAATATCTATTCACTGAGAACTAAAATCTACTGAGTGCACAAACTATGCCTCACAGCATGTTAGCTTAAGTGTGCTGGGCAGCAACAGCAGTAGCATTAGCAGTACTGTAATCTACAAGCTGCTGATCAAGGTGTGTGCTATTTGTCTTCCAGGCCTGTGCTAAGAAAGGTTCCAGAGAAACGATCAACTGGGAGTGGTTATCAGCTATCTCTACCAACATCACTGTCACGCAGACATTTGAAGTACCGAAGACACTTTCGATAAAGGTGGGCACCTGAATGCCTCATACTTCATAACAGGGCAACACCTCACTGCAGCAGAGCTGGAACACCTGGGCATTCCTTTGCACACAACTGTTCAGGGTTAGTTTACAGCTCGTGAAGAAAATCGCACCTTTGATAAAGAACAACGCATTATTGGGAATAACTGAATAATCTGGTTGCTAACCAAAAATTAACCTGTGTCCCCTGTTCCCATGTGTGGGATGCCAAGGGCTCATTCTAATTAAGTGTAGGACATTGCATTGCAAGGTTCCTCATAATGCCTGGTGAAGCTTTTGCCAGTCCAACTGTCATCAGGGCAGATGCTCCCCTTGTGTGCTGAATTTCTGTGGTGATGGGCCAGGTGTTTCTTTGCTGAACATACTTTGCCTCAGCAACCTCTGACAACTCTCTAGTTTGCTAACATGTATGTGGCATACCACCTAAGACATAATGTGGCACATATTTCTCTTACAGGCTAGCCAGTTTTTCCGCCTAAATCCCAAGGGATGCTTGGCATTGTTCAATGTGGACTATGACGATCCTTCTGGTATGTGCGAATCCAATCAGCCATTCCCCCGACTCACCGCCCTGGCCAACATGAGACACAACTCTGGTAATACCTAGCAGTTTCGTGACATGTTCATTTCTGTTTACCACCTACTCTTATCTTGCAGGCTCAAGTCACCGTGATTAAAGCGTCGCTGCAATTCCTTAGTGTTGAATAAATGTGCTTTCTTTGATGTCTTGTAATTCTTTGCATATTCTCAAAAGAATAAAATCTGTCTTACATCAACACTGCAGTAAGTGTGTGGTACATGGATGTCTATACGGTATAATTGTTGACTGCAGGTGGTGACTTTTGTTGAAAATGCTGAATTGGATATCAAATGATCTCTTTTACTGCACTGGGTAATTCAGTTCAGCAAGTCAGTGTTCCAGCTCGCTCCCATTGCTAAAATTAGTTTTTAGCTTGCACATCTCGTCGCATAACAGGTTACCAAGGTCTTAGCTCTTTGCCTGACAGACTGCCTAATACAGCTCAAGTACTTGCACTCTAATATGTATTGCAAAGTAGGGCAGGAACAGCCACATCTTGCACTAGCCTAGTACAGCTGTGAAACACATACTACGAGGTGTTTGTACGTACCAGACTGCAAAGATGGCTTCTGTGACAGTGATACCTGTGTAGGCAGACATCAGAAAACAAGTTAATCATAACTCGTAAGTTGGTTAACCAATTTCTACTAGTTTTTAATTCTGCTGTCTAGTTCTCTCATTTCTATTGCAGTTAGGGGAGGTTTGTAACTGGCCGTTGTTAACAGCCGCATCAGATTTTAGAACTAAAAAAAAAATTGCTCTCAGCACTGCAGTTCAACGAATTTGATCAGTCCACGCCACTCCATGGCGCATGTGCCGCGTGACCACCTGTGCTCCGCCCATGGCCCTGCCTCTGCTGATGCAGTGGGCGGGAGACGGAATTTTTTAATGGCGCTCGAGATCGTCATGATACATTAAATCATAGTGCTGGTAATCTGTTTCTGAAATCCAGCAGCTTATATATAGGGGTAGGACTTTTTGGATTTATGTCTGGAAAATTCAGCGGGCTTTCTTTGGTTTTTATTTCAGAACCCAGCTTTCGGTTTTTTTTTTTCGGCGAATATTTTCTTCTGCAGATAAATCGCTGACTTTTTTCGGTGATATAATATGGTATCTAAGTGCGGTCAAAAGTCATGTGCTTATCTCGGCCTTTTTTCCAGCTTCAGCATTCTATTACAAGTAATTGATGCATAGTTGGTCCTATTTAGAGCAGTGCTTGTTCAAGGATAGCTTATAGCCATTACTGAAAGTAACTGAAATTAAGTTATTCAACCATCAGGAAATTTGAATTACTAAATGCAGGATGTCATATTAGCACTGAAATGTTGCACTGGTCTGAGCAAAAGGATGACGGGGCATCGCATAGTCTGCGTGTTGACTGCAGCGATGGAACTGCCACTTAACAGTTCAAATTTGGTGCCTTAGTCATAGGTCACTTGTTAATCCCCTTTAGCAGGCATCATGCCTGGACAAGATTCACCCTCCCCATCCTAACACTGTTCCCACTTTGCACCCTCCTCCACCTCACCGGCCTTCCTCCTCTGAGTGAAGACCCTATTTAAACCCCGCCAATGATGAATGCATTGCTTTGCCCAGACGAAGAGTTCTTGTTGAAACATTGGCAAGCACCCTGAGGCATCCCCTCCCTTGTTCACTTTGTGAACCATCTGCCCACCCTCTCTGTAAACCATGGACTTAACAGTCGCAGTAGCCAGAACAAGACAATTTTTCGTGATATTTGTGTATGGTTTTGCGCTAGTGTCTTTAGAGGTAGTGGAGGAACCTACTTAATAAAGCACCCACCTTGTGTAGAACAGCGCTACGCTATAGCATATAATGCTTGGCATGAAATGATGTGGAGCCTCTCTCTATGCAGAGGCGTGTAAGGCAATAGAGCACTGCCTCAAAACGTAGGACTGCACTGCTTAAAAGGTGCCACCACCTAACAGTTAGGCTGACGTACATGATTAATTTCCACATTTGATTGGGTAATTTCCTACTTAATAGCAAACTAGCTCTGGCATCCATGTCATGGATACTGACCTTCCTTGGTTAAAACTGAATTTCGATAATTGAATCTGGCGTACCTGTTTTGGTTAGACTGAAAAGTCCAACCCCTACTTATATATGACATTTATTTTATTTAAGCAATAATGCAGGCCTTGGTGTAGCCCAAGTAGGAGGGGCATATGAATTACAGCACAATGATAATAGTAGATTATGAACACAGTCCAAGGAAAATTAAAAATTGCTCCAGTAAGGAAACAGGGAAGAGTAATGTAGCTCTCTGCTAGCTTTGGTTGCAAAAATTCACACAAGGACAATGATTTCAGCAATTCATAAGGCTTAATTGTGTTTTTTTGCTCCGTCCATCATATAGTCCTCCTTGATGCACATCCCAGCATGCATGCATTGGTTTCGGCAACTCTATTGCAGACTGCCAAACTCGTCGAACTCCTACTCTCGAAGCACCTGTGCACTGCGACATCCACAGACATTGGTGTTACTATGCTGCAGAGCCACCTTTTTATTTGAAAAAGCCCAGGAATTTTTGGCCGCCACCATTGCACACATGCTGATTGGTCCCATATATGGTACCCGCTTGTCTTCATGCTATTGTTCGGAGGTTTGATTTATTGGTTGTGTGTTTTTGAAAAGTGTCACCCTCGTTGTTTCACGAACGATGGGCCTGCATGTTATTCTAAGGTTACTTCACCATTTTAAAAAAGTTGCATTTATGTTAATTGCTTTACTATATGGCTATATGGCGCGCCACACTGGATCAGATGACGCGCGTTCGCTTTTGCGCCGCGCGTCATCTGTAGACTCCGGAGGCTTCATTCGGTGGGCACGCAGAGGCACACACGCCAGCATAATATCGCTTAACGGCTGCACAGTAAAACAAATTGTGGCGGTTCAGCATTGCTAATCACGAAATATTATGCGAAAGCAGGTTTTTGCAGGTGGACACCCATGTACACCACTACCTAGCTGAAAGAGAGTTTCTTTTGTCAGTGCACATTAAAGATCCCCGGGTGGTTGAAATTATCCCAGAGCCCTCCACTACTACTGCACCTTTTCCTCCTATCTTCTTTCAGTCCCTCCTTTATCCGTTCCCTTACTGCATGGTTCAGGTGTCTGCTGATATGTGAAACAGATACTGCATCATTTCTTTTCCTCCAAAACCAATTTTCATTGTTGTTGGGGAAAGGAAATGGCGCAGTATCTGTCTCACATCTCAGTGTGGCCAACAACTGAACCGTGCTGTAAGGGAAGAAAGGAGGGACTGAGAGAAGACAGAGGTAGTCATGGAGGACTTGGGAATAATTTCGACTGCCTGGGGATCTTTAACTTGCTCTGACATCGCACAGCACACGGGCGCCTTTGCGTTTCGCCTCCACTGAAACGCGGCCGCCGCGGCCGGGTTCGAACCCGGCCCCTGGGTACTCCGGATCAGTAGCCGAGCGCCCTCACCACTAAGCCACCACGGCGGGTCGAGTTTCCCTTCCTTTCGTTGTTGTTGTTGTTGTTAGCCTATCAAAAGATGGCACATACCCACACTGGGGGATCGGCCAAGAATCGGGTGGCTATTCACCCGAACGCAGTTAACAAAAAGGAAAAGCACGTGGGAGCGCAACACCGGTGAATTTTTCGTCATGAACAGAAAAGGTATGAGAGTTTTGATTTTAAAATTTTAAGAATAATAATAAAGAGAGGGGTTACATAATAATGATTTAGTCAAAATGTGATAATTGGTAGCCAGCTTGCTCACAGATGAAAGTTGAAGACGACGACGTGCAGTGCACAGCGCGAGTTTAAAGGGGCCCTAGCTTAGACAGATAAAGCATGAGTCTTATTATTTGTATGCAGAATAGGGGACATTGTGACACCTGAGCGCCCAAAGAGATTGCCGAAATCGTAATATTTAATACCTTAATCCCCAGAAATGCACGCTTCGAGCCGATGGTGTCGCGACGCAGCGGCCATTTTCGGCAGTGGAAATGAGGTGGAATCCTGATTGATCGCTGGCTTTCTTATTGGTTGGGCGTCCAGTTAAAAAAAATTCAGGGGGCACTTTGTTGACGTAAACTGCGGTGAGGCGAAAGCCTTTAGCTCGGTGGTGGTGGTGAAAAGCATTTATTCATCTATATGTACAGAGAGGTGCTCGGGGTAGGCCCCTAGTGGGTCTCGCCCCTTACAATAGATGGCCGAGTCCCTCATTCCGGGACCCCGGGAACTGATCGTTCCCGGGTTCGAACCCGACCGCGGTGGTTGCGTTTTTATGGAGGCCAAACGCTAAGGCGCCCGTGTGCTGTGCGATGTCAGTGCACGTTAAAGATCCCCAGGTGGTCGAAATTATTCCGGAGCCCTCCACTACGGCACCTATTTCTTCCTTTCTTCTTTCACTCCCTCCTTACCACTTCCCCTATGGCGCAGTTCCGGTGTATGATATATGAGAAAGATACTGCGCCATTTCCTTTCCACAAAAACCAATTATTATTACCTTCTGCCGTCTTTCTTATCCGCACTTCATGGACGTAAGCAAAAATTGTGCCTTCTAGGGTGTGATCAGCCCACCAAACACCATGGGTCCAAGCTTCGCCGATTCACCACGGACATACAAACGCTTGTGCAGCGGTGCGGCTCGCACACATCTGCAGGTAGAAGAGAGGCGAGGCTCGCCTTCGAACACAGGCCCCCTAGTTCTAAAAAAATTCTGTGGGCACTTCAGCAATTCTTATGATGCGTAAATGCTAGAGCACTGCTTGTCTTTCTCGGGGGCTTGGGAGGTTAACGTTGTTTCGCTGCGTTGGTCGTGTAATTAATCGGCAATGAACTGCTGCCTCCGGCCATGCTTTGCTGTCCCGCCTGATGGCGTAGGCGCGAGCGATTCAACTGATGGCCAAATCACCGCGGCGGCGAGTACATTCCCTTTTGCGTAATCTTTAACCATGTTTACATAAATACCACAGGGTCGCATCGAAGTCATGGGGGACAGTGGTATCTCGCCCATGCGGCGGAGGGGGTCAGCCGCTCCCATCTTGAGCCAACATGTGCACCTTCTGGAGAGCATTGCTTGAGCTTGGTCTGCTTTGTTATCTGACTGTGAGGGGGTATTGTATGTACCCCAGGCAGGAGGAGGGGTGCCTGCAGACCTGTTTCTATTCATCGCAGAAGTCGTCTTGCCCTTTTCAGAAGGAGAAAGTCACAATAATGTTGATTACGTCTTCGCGTGCGGTGTCTCTGCCACGCGTGCCTGCCACGGCTTTCTGGCTACGGCCCGGTTTTCGCACAAGCCAAGTAATGCTCTAGACACGTGTATTGCAGTCTTCCTCTTGTGAAACAGTCTAATAATAATTGATTTTCTGGGAAAGGAAATGGCACAGTATCTGCCTCATATATCGTTGGACACCTGAACCGCGCCTTAATGGAAGGGATAAAGGAGGGAATGAAAGAAGAAAGGAAGAGAGAGGTGCCGTAGTGGAGGGCTCCGGAATAATTTAATCACCCTGTTCCGGGGACGCGTAGCAAGAAAAACGCCACGGCGCGCTCAGGGTGACATGGACAGCGACGCCGCCAGCATGATGTAGGAGGGCTCCACGCGACATTGCTGTGATCTCTCTCGCAAGGCGCGGTACGTGTGTTGAATGTCACTGGACCTCGTAAAGTGATATTCACTGGAAAGCTTTCTGGGCTTGTCTCCTGTGTACACTCAACAACTTGCCTATCATACAGCTAAAGAGGCACCTTCCCACTTCCTTCTCGAACAAGACAACATTTCGTATGTGAATGAGGGTTTTCATTTGGAGCGTGCTCAACATTTTGCCACTTGTTCATTCGGCAACACAGAAACGACGTTCGCGACTGCACAAGTGAGCACAATCGGATAGCCGAACATTCCGAGGACTCGGGCCATAGAACCAACTTTGATGAAATCATCATCCGCAGGACCGTAGCAAATTACCAAAAAAAAGGGGGCTCTTTCTCGAATCTTGGCACAGTCAAATGATCCCTAACCAGAAAAAAAAAAACCTGCTATCGACCGTCCGCACCTTTCAAATCATCGCTTTCCTTCTTTCGGCCACTTTGCGCCCTACCATGATAATTTAAAGATATGTGAGTCACTGAGGAACAGGAGAAGTGAACGAATAAATGGTTTGCAAGAAATTTTTTTTTCCCGCGCTTGTCTTCATGTCGTCTTTCTCCGTTTGGTTCAGCGTTTGGTCGATTTCGTGCCACGCTGTAAATGTAAGGCTAACTTTAGCGCTTACATTACTACGGTATGACGCGGAAAAAGTTAAACAAAAAGAAATCCTCTTTTAGTTTCGACATCCGCAAGTATGAATTCCTTTCTTCCAGATAAGGTCTAGCCTTCTGACCGTACGTCCAGATGGAGTACGTTTTGGGACATTGTATGCATAAAAAAGAAAATTAAAGGTAAAAATATGGTGCTATTCGTAACAGACTGGGTAAAGTTCAGACCTAATAACTCAAAGTTAAAACGCAAAAAAAATGCTAACACTGCGATGCTAGCGCTGCAGCTAGCCTGTAGGGAGGCCTGTAGTTGCCCCTTAGGGACGCAAAGATATGAGGCCGCTGTATGCGTTTTGCCACTAATTAAACAGCAAAAGAACTACGGTTTGGTTTATGGGGGTTCAACGTCCCAAAAAGCGACTCAGGCTATGAGGGACGCTGTAGTGAAGGGCTTCGGAAATTTCGACCACCTGGGGTTCTTTAACGTGCAGTTACATCGCACAGCACACAAGCCTCTAGAATTTCGCCTCCATTGTAATTCGACCGCCACGGCTGGGATCGAACCCGCGTAATCCGGGTCAGCAGCCGAGCGCCATAACCACTGAGCCACCGCGGAGGCTAAAATAACTACAGCAAGCGCGTTACAGCCAGACACAGGTAATATCCACCGAGACTAAGCTCGTGTTTTTATAACCTAAAGTCCAACAGCCACAGAAATCACATATCAGGAAACAATGAAATTGCTTTGCATCATCATCTGGATTAGAAGCTTAAGTATTATGAGTGCACAGGAAACTCGACCGGACTGACTACGAATAATAATGATCAGATGGGAACCCGGACTCACCAAGACTCAGATCATAATCTGGACGTGAGTCCGGACTCACAACTCAGATCATGATCTGAATGTTAGTCCGGACTCACTCACGACTCAGATCATGATCTGAAATGAGCGTGAGTAAGCCCGGATGAGTCCACTCATGAGTGAGCTCGCCTACCTATGCTCGCACCGCGAGTCCGTCCAGAGCTGGCTGGCTGCTCAGCTCCGAGGCTACACAACAATAAACACACTGTCAGAGTGTGGGGATCGCTTGTTATAGATCTAAGACAAACTGAGCGAACAATGACCTTTAAAAATGATTTATCGTCTTCGTATAAAACGATGTGTAAAACAGGCCGCCAGCCGCTTTCTCGCTTTCCCTCTAGTTCCCTGTTCACCTGTGCTCGAATCACTATAGAGACCCCTTAAAGCTTCGGTTCTGATAGAATATACTGCATTTTTTTCTTTTCTTTTATATGAAATTCCTTTATATATATAACAGTTATTATGCAGTTTGAATGCAGGTGATTGTATACACGTTTAACAAATCGCGTGAAAGTTTAAGCACACAAAAACCAAACGAAGACGGTGAATACAGGTGACACATGAGCTCTAATTTGCAACAATTTATTACGAACCGCAGAGCAGAATATATTGTTACGTGACTGCAAGCCGAAGAAGACAGGACTACACGACAGATGGCGATGGAATGGTTTAATGGCGGCGGGCCTAACGCGAGCGCTGCGTGCCGCGCCACTGCCCAGTTTGTCGTATTATATACAGGGACCCCGGAACAGGGGTGGCGGTCTCACCTCCCCCCCCCCCCCCCCCCACCCCCCCCCCCCCCCCCCCCCCTCCCCGTCTCCAATTGCTTGCACTTGGGTCAGATTTCTGACAATCGAAACACTTCAGTTCTACGACTCTTTTAATGCAAAACACAGTGGGGCTGAGCTACTTGGCTTCGTAGCCAGTTGTGAAGCATTTTGTGTATGAGTTACCTAAACCAGTCATGTCCCAACAGAAGTCAACTGTCTGTCCCGTGTACATGATCATGATTAGCAGAATTTAAACAAACTATGCACAGACTCTTTAAAGGCAATTTATCACTCCTCGTGCGTACAGCTTTCCATCTATAATGCTTCCCGTTTCAATTCGTTTTAAATTCCCGTGAATATATTTGCCCCGTTTGTTCGTTCGCACTCAAAATCGCCGGCACGCGGCTTGACCATTTCGTTTTGTAATACGACCAGACTTACCTCCATTGATCGTGTCGTCACCACAGCGTGCAGTTTACATCAATCATTCAACATTGAAAAATTAGAAAAAGACATAAAATTTATTATGTAAATGAGCATTAAATAAATAAATAACAAAATAAGCTTGAAGTCTTGCCTCCTCACTCAGAAAACAGTTCCGGGGTCCCTGCTTATATCCGTCTTATATAGTCCGTCTTATATAGTCCAGGTGGTCGAAACTATTCCGGTGACCTCCACTACGGCACCTCTTTCTTTCTGTTCGCGAGATGCGACCAGACTTGCCTCCATTGATCGTGACGTGCAAATGGTTCCACAATTTTCCAGATTGTTGTAGTTGCTTTTGGTTCTTTATCGCGAAGGTCCTTGCCAGCTTTAAACTGAGCGCGGCCATGAACTGCAGGCATTAAGTTCGATGACCGCCGAGCATATACCTTTATCTTAGACCTTCAGTGCTTCCTCATTTTCTCTCACTGTAACGTCGGCCGTATATAAGGATTGTACCAACAGTGACGCGTCCAGATAATGACTGGTTTTTTGGGGAAAGGAAATGGCGC
The DNA here is from genome assembly GCF_052857255.1 of Amblyomma americanum. Taxonomy (NCBI): domain Eukaryota; kingdom Metazoa; phylum Arthropoda; class Arachnida; order Ixodida; family Ixodidae; genus Amblyomma; species Amblyomma americanum. The sequence goes on along the minus strand of NC_135503.1, from coordinate 12,766,823 downwards.
AGTATCTGCCTCATATATTGGCGGACACCTGAACCGCGCCGTAAGGGAAGGAATAAAGGAGGGAGTGAAAAGATAGTCTTTCATATTCTTCATTCATATTCATTCGCGAAGTCTGAACTTCCCTCATTTATCCCTTCCCTTTCGGCGTGGTTCGGGTGTCCACCAAGATATGCGAGACAGTTACTGCGTCGTTTCCTTTCCCCAAAAACAAACTTTCAAAAACAATATTATTATTCAAAGGAAGACCTGCGAAATCGAGCTGTTCATCAATCTATCAGGATTGCACCATGTGACGCCGTCACGAAATTTCTACTCCTACGATCGTTCACCCAGTCGTACTGTGCCTATACCTCATGCCAAAATTTGTTATACGGAAGCTCGTGAAATATAAAGACCGCCTTATTTCATGCTGTCCGAGTAGTAGTAGCAGCGGTTTTAATGATAAAAAGGAAGAATGAGATTTTTGCTAGCCCCGGCATCTGCCATTACCTCAATGTTCTTGACAACTGGCTAGGAAGAATTCATCTGTCCCTTAATGTGAAGAAATGCGCATTGTTAGTATTTCCAGTTTCTCTTCCTGTAAACATCTGCCTGGTCTATAGAAATAACATAATACCTCAAGTTCAGACGGTGAAGTATCTCGGTGTAATATACGACTCTACTCTCTCCTGGCGGCCACACATTGAGCAAGTTTCTGCAAAAGGAGTTCGGGCCATTGGCATCCTGCGCAGGCTTTGTAGTGCTAGGTCAGGCATGAGAAGGCATACGCTTCTGATGATTTATAAAATGTACGTCCGCCCAATTTTGGAGTTCGGGTGTGTTTTATTCTCAGGAGCTCCTGCCTATAAACTTCGCCCTCTTGTGCTTTTGGAGCGTGAGGCGTTGCGCCTTTGTCTGGGGCTTCCAAAATATGTCGCCAATGCTGTTCTGCACCTTGAGGCGCGAATGCCTTCGTTATCAGCTAGGTTTCGCCTTTTAACAGTTCAAACATTTTTAAAATTGTGCGACTCCCCTCTTCACGCTTCCAGTATAATATTTCTTAGTCAACCTTCCGCCTTTTTTAGTGCTGCCTGGTCTCGATTTCATACCCCGCAGATATGTTACGTGCAGTCCCTCCTTGATCGCATAAATATTCATTTCACTGATGTCCGCCAAATATATAACAACTCCTCATCTGTCCAGATTGAATTCGATGACATTTTCCCATTGAATGCAAAGCTGCAGCCCTTCCCGCTTCTTCAGGGTCTATTGCAGGACCACCTAAGGTCCTTTCCCTCTCATGTTCTTATTGCTACCGATGCCTCGCAGGATCGCGAAAAGGCAGGTGTGGGAATTTTTTCACCTTCACTGGATTGGTCTTTTTCTCTCCGTCTTCCTGACTTCACTCCAATTTTTCTGGCTGAATTATTAGCAGTAATCTTAGCCTTACGAAAATTAGAATCTACCGTTTCCCAGGTCGTGGTTATGACAGACTCTCTGTCCATTTGCTCTTCCTTATCCTCGCCCACTGACTCTCGGCCATTACGCCTCTTTAAGTTCCTGATTCCGCTGCATCTAAATTCGGTAAGGTTGCTTTGGGTACCAGGTCACATGGGCTTTCACTTAAATGAGGTTGCAGATTCCTTAGCAAGAGCCTCTCTCAGCGGCCCAATTGTTGCTGTCCTACCATCGTGTGCATATACAGCTGCGGTGAGGTTTCGCAGCTACACAATATTTCAGGAATTTGCTGCCTCGGCTCTTACATCGTCTCCCGAATATCAGCATCTTCTGCATCCTTGGAGTGGCAAAGACTGGCGCTCACGCAGACTAGAGGTCTCTTTCACGCGCTTGCGTTGCCGGGTTCCCCTTCTAAATTTCTACCTTCACAGATCTGGCCTGGCAGCTTCCCCACTGTGCCCTTTTTGTGCCGAACCTGAGACAATAGATCACTTCCTGCTGTTCTGCCGCCGCTTTTCTCATTTGAGGAAGCGTCTTTTGCAAATTCCATTTCATCAACTGGGCTTGCCTGTGTCTTCCGCGGTTGTTCTTTCCATTGGCGCTTCTTTGCTTGGACGAAGCGACAGGAGTGTGCGCTCTGCTGTGCAAAATTTTCTTCAAGAAACGCAGCGACTCCCATTCTAATTTCTTTTTCCTGATCTCTGTCAGTAAGACATTGCAACATTACAGGCATTGTGTACTATTATGCACATTAAGCAATTGTCCCGTCTTCGATCTCCAAGTTAACTGGACCCCTTTCCTTCCCTCTTCCAATCTATCAGACTATATACTATTTCCACTGCTTTTCCCGTCAAAAATTTCCTGTATCCAGTAATTAACCGCCTGTGTCTTGGCCACTCCCCCGTAGTGGGTATGTGCCAGCAACGTCTGAGGCCTTCCTTCCTTCCTCCCATCGATACTGAAGCACCTGAGCTGGGGCAGCAGGCACCCTCATATGGTGATTTTCGTTGTTGGTGGCCCTCGCTACACACACACAAACGCGCGCGCGCGCGCGCGTGTGTGTAGGCCCTCGCTATCAGAGCTGGACGTCAGAAAGTGTGCCGGAAGTCGCGATTTCGCAAGGAATTCTGGGAGTCTTTGGCCACCGGCGCAGCCAATAGTAACACTGGGCGCAGCGGCGTCGTCTGTTTCATTCTCTACTACGCATGCGCAAGCGCGCTCAGACGGCAGGCAATCCCGAGTTCTTTCCTTCCTCCGTGTTGCGACGCATATCAGGTGATAATAATAATAATAATAATAATAATAATAATAATAATAATAATAATAATAATAATATTAATAATAATAATAATAATAATAATAATAATAATAATAATAATAATAATAATAATAAGTTTTTTGGGGAAAAGAAATGGCGCAGTATCTGTCTCGTATATCGTTGGACACCTGAACCGCGCCGTAAGGGAAGGGATAGATGAGGGAGTGAAAGAAGAAAGGAAGAAGAGGTGCCGTAGTGGAGGGCTCCGGAATAATTTCGACCACCTGGGGATCTTTAACGTGCACTGACATCGCACAGCACACGGGCGCCTTAGCGTTTTTCCTCCATAAAAACGCAGCAGCCGCGGTCGGGTTCGAACCCGGGAACTCCGGATCAGTAGTCGAGCGCCCTAACCACTGAGCCACCGCGGCGGGTGCATATCAGGTGGCGCCATCAGTGAACAGAAGTGGAAAATAAGTCGAGAGACAGATGATGACTGTGCCCTCAATTCAACTTAATTTCGATTAATGGACTGGCCTAAAAACAAAACAAAGAGTATCTTAGACCTTTAGTGCTTCCTCATTTTCCTCTTTCGCTGTAACGTTGGCCTTATACAAGGATTGCACCAGCAGTGACGCGTTCAGATAGTCTTCCATATTCTTCATTCATATTCGTTCATAATCATTCGCCAAGTCTGAACTTCCCCTCTTGGTCCATTTTGCATCTGGTTTCATATTGCAGGTACCACGAAAAGAGCAATGCTTTTATGTTTCTGTCTGTGATTTGTATATAAAAAAAGAAAAAAGCATTCACAGCTCTAGCTGTCTCACCTTAATTGTCCACCTCCACGTAGTCGTCATCGTCCGCAGTTGAAGATGAGCGGCTCAGAGGAGGAGCAGTCGTGTGGCGACACACGCTAAGCTGATGACGTGATCTTGCGACGCATGGAGGAAGGAAAACTCAGGAGAGGCCCTCGATATCAGAGCTGGACGCCAGAAAGTGTGCCGGAACTCGCGCTTTCGCAAGGACTGCTGGGAGTCTTTGGCCGCCGGTGCAGCCAATAGTAGAGGGTTATAGCATAGCGCGATCCGCTATACGTGATCCGCTACCGCGGGGCACAGCTGGGTACACGCTGATTGGTCCTGACGCGGCTGGCGCGCACGAGAGCCGTGTATTCCTTCGATAATACACGGCTCTGGCGGTATATTTCTGAAGGGAATATACGGCTCTGGCGCGCACGCATCTGACGGGCACGTGGTGCCATCTGGTGCCCTCAGGGAGATCGGCACATGCGCAGTGGCGCCTCGCGGAAGCGGATCACGGTAGCGGATCGCTGTAATGACACTGGGCGCAGCGGCGTCGTCTACTTTCAGTTTCAGTTTCATTTTCAGTTTCAGTTTATTCCCCACAATACTGCATACTGCGCTTGCATACTGCGCTTGCGTAAGCGCACTCAGACAGCAGCCAACGAAATGCGACTTAAAAACCGCCTCTCCCGAGTTCTCTCCTTCCTCCATGTGGCGACACATATCAAGTGGCACCGTCGGCGGACAGCAGTGACAAATAAGTCGAGAGACAGAGATGGTGACTGGGCCCTCGATACAACTTAATTTCGAATAATTGATTGGCCTGAAAACAAAGCGTAACTATATCAGGCAAGGTGGTGCTTGCCACCGGCCCAATAGAAATTGGAAGCCTATATCCGTCCATGCAGGCTGTGCAACCGCCTGCCTGTAGTAGTTTTACGCCGCTTTATGAAAGTGCGTTAAACAGCGAGCTTTGACGTCGGCATCGACTGCCTTGCGAGTGGGGCATGGACGCATCCGCTTTACGTCAACCGTCCTCGTTGGCGATTTCAACGCGGACGCGATGATGCATTAGCAGTTAATCGGTAATATCCCGTCCGAAAACTTCGTGTTAGAAACCAACCCAACGTAGACGATAACATCCGGACATCCGGCAACAACTATATATATATATATATATATATATATATATATATATATATATATATATATATATGGGCATGTTCAGATAAGAACGGTAATCGAGGTCCCATGTATATATATATATATATATATATATATATATATATATATATATATATATATATATATATATATATATATATATATATATATATATATATATATATATATATATATATATATATATATATATGGGCATGTTCAGATAAGAACGGTAATCGAGGTCCCATGACCATTTTTTGTTTTCAATTATATTTTTATATGTGATGGGTAAATGTGTCCACACAAAGGAATGAACCTTAGTTTTGCAAGGAACTTAGTAGTTCTCTCGGAAAAAAATCGTATGTCACAAGAGGTGGAGAATGTCGTTTTTGCCACTTCTCAAAGTTGCAAGTTTGGAGCATCACTGCATGCACAATAAGTTGTTTTCGCGCATAATTATTTTTTCAGTACTTTATTACAACTTGTACTATACGAAGAAATAAAAAAACGTTTTCTTTCTCTGTCAATCTTCTGAGTAAAAAATCGCAAATTTCGCTTCCGGAGCTGTGCGGTGCCAAAAAGGCACTTTTCAGGGCAGCCTTAGGGCAAGATGCGTAAAGATCTCCCGGCTGAATCTTTTTCTCTGTATTTTTCAGCTACTTTTAATCACTTCAGGCAAGTTTTGTAGCTCTACACTTGACCTATGTTTTTCAATATGGCCTCAAAATTGGCAGAAGTTCAAAAACGTCAAAAAAGTGACAACTTTGACTTGAATTTAAAAAAAAAACATCATCATCGAACTTTATTAAAATTTGCCCTAATAATACTCAATACTCGATAATTTTAAAACACCAAAAAAGTGTTGCATTATTTTGTTTTAAAGTATAAAAATAAATGCAAAACTGAGTTCATGTTTGTTACCTAGAATTGCTTATTACTGCCTCTTAGAAATAGTAACTGTCAGAAATTTGATTTAGCACTCACTGAACGTGGTTACATTTCAATTACCACAATATGGGAACCATCCTGAATGTTTATACAGCTTCTACTCGCTTGTTAGCGGCGTTCTTAATGCGTCAAAATGGGAATAAATTCGTTATTTCACCTGATGAACTGACTGCTGGCGGTCAAACGTTTTTTTTTGTATTCTCTAATTTATCATCGTAAGGTACATTGGTATGTAATCGATTTTTTAAAAATATTAGATAATTTGTGGGTTCCTAGAAAAAATTTTATATATAAATATTTATATTAATGTATTTCTGAAGCCGACGTTTCCGTACCTGCATCTGTTTACCTCTGTGTTCAAAGGTTCTACAGGGCAATGTCAGGAGACAGAACGTCGTCTTCTGAGAGGAACAATTTATCTGCGAGATTTTTAATCAGGAGGAGTTTTAATAGGAACGCAATTTACAAATGGGATGCCGCTTTATATGCAGATTGCAATTCAGAAAATCGTAACAAGAAATTAACGGCAGCAGTTGAAGTCGGTATGCGCACAGTATATTGTCCAGCACGAAGCACAAACCAGATCACAGTCTCTTCCATTCCGAAGCAGCGGTGGAGGCCACGTAGGATGCACTGCCTTCATTTGTTTGAACGTACTTCCACATATGGAGCGTCTGAACTCCAGGCACTTTCTTTGCCATTTTCCATTCTTCCTTCTTCGTTTCGCGAAAGTCTGCAAGCTCCCTCTGTGGGAGCTCCAGAATGGTGATGTTCTTTAGCGTTCCTTTAATTGCGTCTACGAAGCCGCTGGCTGTTTGTATGGACTCACTTGCAGGCTTCCGCAAGTTGTGGTGTGATGCTCGATGTTTGACAAGCCCACCAACGCCGTCGCAAGCATTTTTGCCGTGTCCAGTGGCCGAAAACATCCATTTCGTCTCTCGACATTCACTGCGTTGTAGCTCATGAAACTGATATTTATTCTTGAAGTGAGCGGGAGCCCCGTCGCTCACATATGTTATCTTGGTGTAGATTGGCGCGTTGTCTTCGAGGTGTGCTTTGATTTTTGACAGAGCCAAGCATGCATGAGCTGAATCATGAGACATATCGTCGGAAATTACGGCGTAGTTCCGAGTCGATTTTCTTGACGTGGCAACGCAGGTAAACACGGTCACCTGCTTTTTCTGCCAATGGTAAGCTTGTACTGCGTCTGGAAGCACAACTGTCCAGTTTTCGGCCAAATCAAAATGCAAAACAATTGCACCTCTCTTGCAGCTGTGTTTTTCTTCATGTATTGCTCTTGCTTGCACAGATCTAATATAGTTGTGGGGAATCCATTTCATGGTCATTCTTAGACATTCTCTCATAAATGATGAAGCGGTCAGAGTCTTTTTAACGAGCTCACCGTATTCCCATGAAGCAATCAACACCTCGTCCTCGCTGCTCATTTCAAAATTTTCCGAAGTGAAAATGCCATCTTGTGGACAGTGCTCACAATTCCTAAGGAAACACGACGCAGTAGGTTCCTGGCATACGCAGAGGCTCTGCATATCTTCGGGAGAAAGCGACCTTCCGGACGCGTTCTGCAGTCCCACGAGGCACAACTGAAAGTTTGCACAGCACACACAAACACACACTTGCCACTGTGGCGAGCATTTCACCCACTTAGGACGCAAGGATATGAATTTTGTGAGGCCAACCTGGGAGGCAGGGTGAGCTTGCTTGTAGAGGCGGAATGCTTCTCGCAAGGACCGCGTCATGAAGCGTTTAGGTATCCATTCTTTCTCTCCTTCCTTCTCGATTCTCACAACATCCTTTTTGTTCGGAGTCTGTCTAGAGCAATCGAGTTCATCCATGGTGTAATATTCTAAAACGGTGGTAATGTCTTCCTGTTGTAGTTTACATCTTGTATATCTCTCCTGTGTTGACCATACGCCTTCCTCATCCACCATCTTCTTCGATTTTTGGATAACGTACCTCGTTGCCTCTGGAATAACTTCCTGCACATATTTCACGGTTAGGTTGCGTGGTAGCAGTGTCAGCAGCTGGCAACGCTCTTGAAAGGACGTGCACCTATTGTAGGCAGCATGTAGGTTGTCCTCCCAACTGCTGCATTGCGCACACTTTTCTTCTGACGCACGCGAAGTCTCTGGGACATTATATGCTGCCTGTATCCCGATCGTATTTTCGTCACCATAGCTCTTGCCACCTCTTCCTGCTTTCGCTTTGCATAGGAAAGTCTGAGGCGTTTTTTTAGAGCGCTCGGTGGCTTTAGGGGCGAGACTTCGGAGGTAAGGCTGACACTTGAATTTAAATTTTCTACGATTTCTTCCCCAGGGCGGAATTCTTCTAATGTTTCGGTTGACTCTGCCTGTATATTATCTATGTCTTCCTTGAACCGACGGTAACAATTCTGACAGATGAAGTCACTTTCTCGTACTCGGAGAGCTTCTTCGGGAAGTAGGACTTTTTTGAGAGCAGCGACATTGAGTGTCTTTACACTGCGAAAATTACGTCCTTTTTCAATTCTCTGTTTGTGCCTTCTTGAGTAGTCGGCACAAAACGTTCGCCGCGGAAATCTCTTCATGAATGCAAAAGCTCACCGCTTCCGGAGATTATCGCGAGACAGAAGAGCAGGTGACGGATGCAGGGCCCAGAGCTGCTTTTCCAAAAAGAGGAGATGGACAGATGAATGGATTTTTAACACAGGCTGCCCACCGTCGACACTGATGTTCTTTCGGTCTGGCGTACGAGCTGAGACTGATATACCAAGTATGCTTGTCGAGGGAGCGCTCCAGCGCAGAGAAAACACGTGAGTACAGAAAACGACCCCACCGGGTCTACCAGGCCTGGAAAACGACACACAAAATTCGAGATCCGAACAACATCCGCTCACAAGGGTTATCTCGGTCGAAGGTCGAAGGCTGAGGCATAACTGCTAGGCGTTCGGTGCGTTGCGATGAAAAGATGATAGCTGCGGCTAAAGCCTCGGTGCGGCGGCGGCACACATGATGCTGTGAATTTCAGGGTCGCGCCGGGCGTTATATAGCTATAGGAGCGGCTGCAAAGCGCGGTTCATCCCTGGAGCGGCGGTAGCAGTTAAAGTCACCTTGAAAGTACGACGGGTGCATTAATTGTTTGCATAAACTACTCCTACACACACGTCACTCCAAAATAACGTGTTGGAATATGCTTACAGTAATTTAGGTCCCACCGTTAGAACAGTACGAAAGCGAATAGGAGCTTTAGACCTTTGATTGTAATAGAAAAAAATGCTTACAAATTACACTTATGAACTCAGCAACTGTAGCGTTTAAAATTTACTTACAAAATACCAATACTAAAACCAGCTTCTGACGATTGCGCATTCTAAGAGGGAATACTGAGCAGTCGTAGGGATTGAAGTCATAAGGTCCGTTTTGTATTTATTTCCATACTTTAAAACAATATAATGCAATACTTTTTTAAAGTCTTAGAATTATGAAATGTTGAGTATTATTAGGGCAAATTTTAATAAAATTCGATGATGTTTTTTTTTTAAATTCAAGTCAAAGTTGTCACTTTTTTGACGTTTTTGAACTTCTGCCAATTTTGAGGCCATATTGAAAAACATAGGTCAAGTGTAGAGCTACAAAACTTGCCTGAAGTGATTAAAAGTAGCTGAAAAATACAGAGAAAAAGATTCAGTCGGGAGATCTTTACGCATCTTGCCCTAAGGCTGCCCTGAAAAGTGCCTTTTTGGCACCGCACAGCTCCGGAAGCGAAATTTGCGATTTTTTACTCAGAAGATTGACAGAGAAAGAAAACGTGTTTTTTATTTCTTCGTATAGTACAAGTTGTAATAAAGTACTGAAAAAATAATTATGCGCGAAAACAACTTATTGTGCATGCAGTGATGCTCCAAACTTGCAACTTTGAGAAGTGGCAAAAACGACATTCTCCACCTCTTGTGACATACGATTTTTTTCCGAGAAAACTACAAAGTTCCTTGCAAAACTAAGGTTCATTCCTTTGTGTGGACACATTTACCCATCACATATAAAAATATAATTGAAAACAAAAAATGGTCATGGGACCTCGATTAGCGTTCTTATCTGAACATGCCCATATATATATATATATATATATATATATATATATATATATATATATATATATATATATATATATATATATATATATATATATATATATATATATATATATATATATATATATATATATATATATATATATATATGCAGACCTCGTTTCCACCCGGCGTTGCTATGCAAACACCATTACTAACGCTTCCAAGCACTTCTCATACCTCAAAGCGCTCATAACCATTCCATAAAAAGAAATCATCACCAAATTCTAGAACGAAGCGGCCAATGCGAGAGGGCCTCCAATCATTGGAGTCTGCGTCATGGCAATAAGTCGATGCAATTTACTGGAGGCCTCCTTTGAAGGGAATTTGGCGCTTTTTGAGTCGTCTCCGACTCAACTGTAGCCCTGATCACTAGGTGTACGCTTGGGGTAAGCGCCCGATATTTTTTTTTTACTGCGCACCTGGGGAAAATGCACCTGGGCACCTGGGGAAAATGCAAGGGTAGTCCGTGTAAAGCCTCAGTGAGCGAAGCCTCCACCCTACCGAAGCACCACTTCTAGTCGGCCATCTCCCCACCACACCCTTCTAGATGGGGGTGCATACCCACCTCCCCCTCCAGAAGCGCTGTACACCACTCAGAAGCGCCAATGACCCACCCACCTCTACCTTTTACACAGGGCCTCCACGCGCTAGAAGCCTACGCAGCAGCGGAACGAAAAAAGCGACGGCGAAGTCGTATTCTTAAGCCACTTGTGAGAAAGCCAGCTGCCCCCCCCCCCATCCCCCCCCCCCCCCCCATCCCCCCGGAAGCGCCAGCCACCACCACACCTACCATCCGCCAGCTGGAAGCAAAGACCTTTCCAATGGGACTCGATTTTCGGTTCAATAGCACAGCTGGAAATGTGATTTTCCAGCTGGAAGGGCATGATTTCCAGTTCAGAAATCCAACCGGAAATGGGAACTTTTTTCATCTGGCGAGAACATAGGCCGTCGTTCACCTTTTCCAAAAACTAGTTTTTTTTTTTTGGACAGCGTTTCAGACATAACGGCTATGCAGGCATTTTTTTCGGCGACCAATCCCGTGCACTTACATTAGTTCACTCGCAAATTTGTCCTTGAGCTAAAGGAACACAAGGGCAGCGGCACTTATCAGAGACTCGAATGCAAAAAGTTCGAGAGCAGTAGAGTCAGTTGCGAGCCATCGCTCTGTGTCCGCCTTTTCTCCCGTGTCCCGAAAGATGAAGAAGCCCAACAGTGCACGATTGTAGACCGTTCTCATTCTGCTTCGGCAGTTTTAACTGCCGAGTGGTTTCGGGGAGTCGCAGTCTCTTCGTATTGCTCGTTTCTTGGAATACCAGCTGGCATTTGAAGTGGATCAGCTTTTCGTTTTCTGCTACTGGCTCAGCGACGTCTTTCAGACAACAGAGGGCATAGCGGAGACGTATACTAATGTAAGCGTTATATAGCGAATTACCGGACGCCTGCACACGCGCAGTGGCAGGGGCAGGGCCAGGTGGGGCTACCGGGAGCGTGCAGCCTGCGTCCGGTAATCCGGTACGCGTATTCGCTAGATGTGAAGCGGCAATTTGGGCTGGTTGGTTCATTATAAGAAGAGTCAAAGCAGCGCTAGTATGTCCCCACTATGTTAGAACTCTCAAATACTCTCCGGTGACGGTGCCAGGCTTGTAACAACACCGAAGTGACGAAGGGGTTCGTCACTTGAGCCGAGGTTTCGCAGCAAACTCCGTGGTGAAATTGAGATATACGTCTTGGGCGCCTATTGAAGATCAACCTTGTATATATTTCTGCAGTGGCCGCACAAGGGAGCCACGCTAAACGCTACTCTGCTTTTCTCAGTTACGTCCGCACCGCGACATTGCTGGTTTTACTGTAGCTGTCTACGCGGGACCAAGGGCCCCGCTGAGTGACGTCGGCTAAATCATCGAGCAGCTTGAAGCCACCCGTGGCGCTTTCATGCCAACGACAAGCCAGATAAGGAGACTGACCGCACGGAGCGTCCCACATTTGGCGGCAGTGGCAGCACACGGGAGCCACGCTAAACGCTACAGTTCAGTCCGCTCCGCAACATTGCTGGTTTTACTGGAGCTGTCTGCACTATCTAAAGCTGTCTACGCTGGACCAAGGGCCCGACTGCGTGACGTCGGCCAAATCATCGAGCAGCTTGCAACCACCCGTGGCGCTTTCAGGCCGACGTTAAGGCAGATAAGGAGACGGACCGCACGGCGCTCCTCGCATTTAGCGGCAGCGGCAGCACAAACTTGAGAGCCACGCCGAACGCTACTCTGCTTTTTCGCAGGTGGGTACTTTTTCGGGTGCTTTGTTGAATAGGTATGTGTCACTTTCTTCTGCTGCTGCCGCCTTATCGGTTCTGCCGCCCTACTGTTTTGCTGCTGTTGTTTTTTTTTCTATAATACTGTGGGATAAATTGTAAGGTACGTGTACAATGTCAGCAGGCACCTGCCTTTCTTGCAACGGCAAGTTTGCATAAGGTCAAGGTTTTGGGGCATGTGGCAACTGTAATAACTCGTACCATTTCGGAGACTGCTCCGCCCTAACAGCAAAACAATACAAAAATAAATCTGAAACGGCAAAACAGAAATGGGTATGCCCAAGATGCAAAACTGCAAAGGGTGAAGAGTGGAATGAAAAAAAGGTGGCAAAGGAGGAAACTGCAGACATAACATCTCTCCTGGTTACCACAAATCTAAAACTAGATGGACTAATGCCATTGAAAGACAATGTGCCTAATATAAAAAGATCTCTTCAACTCATGTCAGACAAATATGATGAAGTGCGGGAGAGACTGCTAGGACCTCGAACGAAGAGGACACGAAAGAAATGCGCACGAGACTAGAATCACTTGCAAAAAAAGTTCAGAGGACAGAAGCAGAAAATGAGAAACTTCGAAATGAAATTAACGAACTTTAGTGGAGAAGCCGAAGGCTACATCTTGAATTTCACGGGATTTTTGACTGTTTCGACTAGTTACGTGCACTGGAAAGTTTGCTTTGCCTGTTAGAAAGCGCATGTATTTTCGCACGATGTAGCCAAATTTTGACGAGCCACAGCGGAGAGGGTAATCTTATTTTCGAAATTCCAAAAACTGATATGGCTGTTACTAATGGCCGGCTACAAATCTCTAATTGTAGTCAGGTGCCTATCGGTAATAGTTAAATGTTAACTATTAGAATTTAGCTAGTCACTCCACTAGTTAACATGATTCGCCCGTTTTTTTTAACTTCCGCCAATACTGGCGTTGCTATACCAAAAAAAGCTTCTCGTTACCTCAAAACTCTATTTTTAAAAATTAGTGATCACCTTCCCTGCAACACCATGTATGTCCAAGTTGTACTCTGCTCTGCTCTGTTCACAAATCAATTTTTGTTTACAGCCTGTCTTCAAAACTTTGGCTTGATGGACCTTCTTGTTTTGTCCTGTTAGATACCGCTACACTAAAACTGCTCTTCTATCTGATGCCTTCCGAACGCGCCAACTTTCAGCGTTCATTTTCTAAGAAGTTACCTGCCACCCTGATCTTTGATACTTGATTCCGCCGTCAGAGAGCTCTTAAGTAAGCGCTGTCATTTCTCTGGCATACCGAGCCATTATTGTAACTTTTCTGGATGGAAATTTACGGGCAAAGTATTCGCATCAGTTGCATTTGATTGTGCCGGTACCATTGGGTAAATTCTGGGCCATACGTTGTCGCATGCCGCCTTTCGCATTTCGTACATTTCATGCTATCTCTGTGCTCATTTGAGAGGCGATTTGGTACAGTGCAGTGGAAACAGACGAGGATATAATATTTTCTTCCAGGTCGCAGCATTTTCTTCTAATCAGATGCTGGCGCGGTAGATGGCGGTTTATTAGTTATTCTCATTGCAAATAAAGCGACTATATGTTTGCCTTAATTGCTATAGCACTGCAGCTGAGTATTTGCCACTAGTTGCAAATAACATGAAACACTGCATAGGCATTTCGCGTTATGTTGGACCTCGCTGCTTATATTAAAGGGATGAGCACCGTTAAGGGAATGTGTGCTAGTCGTAGCTCTCTGGCTGGCTGTTCTCATTTCCGCGCTTTTGTTTCATTGTGCCACTGGCACAACTAGTGGCGTTATTTTAATGACCATACATGTAGCTGCACATCGATGTACTCAAAAGGTACTCGGAATGTCCTGTTCGTGATGAGGACGTTCTGACCATTTCAGGACGTCCCCAGGACTTTTGATGTTGTCCGGGTGGCTTCAATGGCTTGCCTGTGCACTTATTAGTGCATTAGGAGGCGGAAGACGTTCTCTAGAATGGAGGGAGAGCCGCAGTAACTGTTTCTTCAAGCTAAATGCCGGAATGAATGAATGCGCGGACGCGGATATCCTGCGCCTTCTGAGCGCCTGTCGGCAGTTGCTTCGCCCGAGTTACAAATTTGGATTAACATGTGTCTACCTGTGTGTCCACCACTGTCCAATGAGGCCAGTGTCCTCTAAAAACTTCGAGTCTCTGTCACCGTTCGCCGCACTCAGTTCGTGAGCCTTCAGGGCACACGATGCGAGGGACGGCGTCCAACGGAATGTTCATTGTCCTCAGGCTGCGCAGGAGGGTCTCACACTCGTCACAAAAACATGGGTGCGCTAAAAGGAAGTTGTTCACATCACCCACGACAGCAAGCACAAGTGACGCGCACAGGTATGGTGCCTCGGCGAATCTTGTGCACCCGCATCGGCGTATGGGCGGAGTTGCAGGAGTGCGCAGGCGATACAAGAGAGTAGGTCTGTCGCGTGACTAGCCTCGTGTAACGCAAGGGAGGTTCAGAGGCGGCCGAAGTGAAGAAGAGTGATGCAACATTAGATGATTTGCAAACCTCTCGTCCTTTGGTAGAGCCACTGAAGTTTGATATGACAGGTATTCTTGGGGTATAAATGTCTGTCACCGTGTAACTACAATGTGAGATGGTAGCCACTGATAAAACTGCATATCCTTTTAACCGTAGCTTCCTGAACCAGGCCAGAGACCAGAGGCAAAATTTATCGATGGGAGTACCGCGTTGCAAGCGCTCTATAGTGCAAACTTGGAAGCAGTCATAATCACGACACTCTGGTTTGCAGAAAGGCAGACGCGTGGGCGATTTCGTAATGGCCAACGGTGGTTTAGGAACATCTATTAGCTCAAAAGGAGATTCCCGCGCGAGGAGGAAGCCTTAGTACAGGGCTCTATATGACTTTTGCTGTGCGCTGGGTCCGATGCACCAGCTACCGCTGGACTTCTATATAGGCTAGAGCTGGTCAGCGCGAGCTCCCACTGCTCAAGGTTGGGATTGGGATGGCCACTGATTGAGCAGAATTTTACACTATTATTTCAAGGCAGCCAGCCCAAGTTATACCAAGATCAGGCATCCCAAATGCGGCTGACCATGACTCCTCATTTATGCTCGCAGAGCCATCAGTGTAAACTCTCAGGCGGCGCCTGTAGACGCTGTTAGACGCTGCTCATATGTTCGCGGCGCGCCAGTAAAGTAAAACGTTTTCTGCAGCGGGAAGATTCAGTAGGATCGAAGTGAACAAAGTTTTTTTCTGAAATAACGAATGATGCATTGCCTAACTACTTTTCGTTTAGGTTTTATGGGGGTTAGCATCCCAAAGCGACTCAGGCTTTGAGGGGCGTCGTAATGGAGAACTCCGGATAATTTCGACCACCTGGGGTTCTTTAACGTGCACTGACATCGCGCAGTACACGGACCTCCGGCAATTCGCCTCCATCGAAATGCGACCGCCGCGGCCGAGTTCGAACCCGCGTCTGTCGGGTCAGCAGCCGAGCGCCATAACCAATGAGCCATCGCGGCTGCTCGAAACTGTATTTTAATGCACACTTAATTTCATCAAACTAAAACATAGAGACGTTTGTTTGCAAGGAAATATTGAAAAGTTGATCGGCGTGATGATTATCTGGCCTGCTTTTCTTAACTATGGAAGGGGAAGAAAGCGGTGTGATGGGTGACAAAAAGTATGGTGGGGCAGCCTAAAAGAATGTAAACAATTAAGCTCCTGCCTGTGCCACTACGTATAAGTGGAGACGGAAAAAGAAGAAGCAGCTCACCACTTGTCGGATCACAACCCTTAATCGAGACCAGTACTACTTATAAAGCGGACGGCCAACTTCCCGTAGACTTTTCATACCCGAGTTCACGGTAATGTGTTCGATGATTATAGCCTGGTGTCAAAACGCGCCACAGAAGCGGCCATCATCCGCCTTTTGCACGCTTACAAGAGGCATACCTCTAGAATATGATCCATGATCTCAGGTGTGTGATTGATGTGCACAGCTTCCAGTCGCTGCATGACCTGTCAGATGAAGTTACCGCCACGTTAAAGCCACGCCCAAAATAAGTCTACGCAGAAGAGCACCATGACTACGTTTAACGCCTCGCGGAACTTTGGGGGCGGCCGTGTCGAATGCCCAGCCGATTACAGTGCTCCACCACTGCACTATACAAAAACCTGGAAAGCAGGCAGGTGACATCCGGTCTCGAGAACGGAAGCAGTGATTGTGCACCATCTCTGTGAGAGCAGCCTTTGATTGTTCATGAGCACGTTTGTACCCACGCAGCCGACACGGAATTCACTGAGAGACAGTACAGGGGCACTTTTCTTATGCTAATGAATGTAGCTCGGGGACGTCCACTACCAGATACTAATGCACCAACGACTGGCGCTCTCGAGCGCAAACTACTGCAGTATTTGCAGCACTCGCTGACACCAGAAGTGGGCTCGAACCCCACTTCTGACACAATGTGGATTCGACAGAACACGGCGCATTAATGAAGGCTTTATTCAGGACAGTGATCGGTCGTATAGACAGCGCGAAGGGGGCGGTGTCCGGCAGGCTAAGAGCGTGTGCACGGCTCTTCACTATGCCACGTACACCACTCATGAGAAACCTCTTCACAGGTGTAGCGGATGGCATCCTTGATCACCACACAAGTTCAGCAGCAGTTGATGTCGTCTTGTGGTCTAGAGTGCGCCAGTGAGTAATTTCCAGAGCAGGTATGACAGTTGCTGCTGTTGGTGCGCCCCCCCCCCCCCCCCCCCCCTCATGGCAACTCACTGGGAATACATGCAGGGTAAAACCTGATGGGCACTAGTCTCGCGCCATGATGACTGCCCTTGAAAAACTGCTTTCTAGGGGACCACTATAAAGCAGGGACAGGGGCCGGTGGCGATTTCTGGTCAGCAGTCTTGAAAGGGCGCATAGGACAACTCCATCCAGTTACTGTTCTCATTAAAGATGGTTTCTCTGGCTCTTTCTGGATATGTTAACGTTTGTCCGGCAGCCAAATAAAGCATCTATCGGCGAGAAAACTGGACTTAAAAATCTTCCCGCCATTACATTTCCCCAAAAATCATTTTTTTAAATCTTCCCGCCAGTTGATTCAAACTCGTGACGTCCTTACCGAAGAGTGCCGCTGTTTTGAAGTGAATGGTGGTGCAGCGTATCCTCTGGGACCCGTGCCTAAAAATCGGCTTCGACGCGCGTTTTACTTGCGAATTCAACCGGTGAACTATGGCGACACCTGTATTTCGTTTTTTGACCTTTTGTAGTTAAGAAATGCTTCCTTTTCGGGGGGAGTGGTCTATTAGGGGTTCGAACGCGGCACCCTATCGATGCAAGCCAACTCCTATTTGTCGTCAGCGCCCCTTGAAGGACACACAAAGCGTAAAGTCACGCAAAACTGTTTATAAGCGAGATAAAAGGATACCGGGCATTCGCGAGATTACTTGACTGCGCCTTGGGTAGAGGTACACCGTGGCTGTCCTAAACATATCCGGAGGACATGCCCAGTGGAAGCTAAAAGCTCGAGGTTCCATACTTCCATACCTGCATGTCCTCAGTTGGCCTCCGGGCGCATGAGAACAACCGTCGTGTAAGCCATCGTAGCTCCGAGTGCACTGCGGAAAAGTTTTACCTGAAATTTTTACTCGCCATCTGGCTACTTAATCCTTGTGCACAAACCACTTTTTCTATTGAGGACATCGACGCCATTCGGACACTTTAATTACTTCTCACACAACTGTCCGTATTTTAGCCTATATATTCTATAGGCCTGTTCTTTAGAAATTAACCATATATCGCCAAAATCACGTTGTGTTTGGCGCATTAAGGTACGAGTACCCGCTGCGCAATTAACCTATATACTACTACTAAGTACTTGTATCAATTCGTGAAGTTGTTAGAGCATTTCCTCTAATTTCTGCTCGTGACGAAGTTCAGAAGAATAGACTGGTGGGCGAGTTGGTTCAAGACTAGTGGAATGGAAAACAAGCAAAGACAGCGCTGTCTCCGTTTGTTTCTTCGTCCTGTGTCCGTCTCGTGTATTTTGTTTTCAACTAGTTCTGCTTTTGTCCGTGGCGCGTCGATAGTTTTCAAACTATAGTCATCTTGCTGAGGTTCAGAACTTGCAGGAAAACAATTCGTGCTGACAAATATGAAAGATGGTGCTGTCTGAAAGAGTAAAAAAAAATGCACCAGAAATCTTCGATCAAGCACATACCGAAAAATGTGCGGCGGGAACTTTGTTGGAATCATGAGTGGACTGAGTTTTCCATCTGACTTTTCTCAGTTTGCGGAAAGCATCCGACTTGACTGCACCTCGCTTTTTCTGCGGCACAAGTGCATGCCTACAGTTAATCGACAGCAGCTGGTCTGTTTGCGGCAAAAACAAGCTTAGCGCGAGTAACCTTCATTCGAAGGAAACAGTGTTCTAAACGCGTCGAACCAACTAAAAGATGGCCGATCAATTCCTTCGATAAAAACGTTCGCTCACTTTCACGTCCGCGTACAGGGAAACGCACATACGCACACGTACACGCACAGAAACGCGCATCGTGGGGAGGGGAGGTGCAAGGGAAAGAGAAGATGGAGTGGAACTCTTTATTGGGCAGAACAATGGCACGAAGCGTTGTTCCAATCCGTCTTCGCGCAGCTTGCGGGTGCATTTTTAATCCAGCACTGTAGCCGAAAAGGAGGCCGCGCTGCTGACAACGCCACGTTTCCTCGCCGGAAGCAGCTCCTTCTGTGGAGGTGTCATTCCGGAATATATCGATCGGCCGGCAAACGCCGCTGCGCCTCTGCGCACAGCTCTAACTGCCCCCCCCCCCCCCCCTTCCCACCGACGACGAGCATGCATTTGCCGCAGGGCACCAAAGCGGTGGCGACGAAAGCGCGGGCAAATATGGACCAGAAACGGCGGTTTTTTAGGGGCGCCGAGAGAGAAAGAGGCGCGGAGCCGACTAAGGCGCTGCGGGGGGAGGAATTTTCGAAGGCGCTTAACGCGTTCGGTTGCGTGCCGATGCATCGGTGTTTGTTGTAGGGAGATGGCGAGGAAGAAGGGAAAGTGAGTGACCGCGTACGTAAGTAAGTACGTTCCCCTTGGCGGCGCGGGGGGCGCTCGCCCGTAAAACGTTTCGCTCCCGCGAGAGACAGTGAGTGTTCAGAGTGTAATTGCGAGGCTGCAAAATAAGCGCTTTTGCCGTTCCTTCTTTACTGAAGGCGCCGCGAAGCAAACGACCCAATTTAGTGCGTGTCTGCGGAGTGCTCCAAAAGCCGGAATTTTTGTGAAGCGGAAGAGCCGAATGTCAGGGCATGAACTGTGTGCTGTCTAGCATGAGCATTCTGTAAAAGAGGCACGTTACATTTGTTTGTTCCACTGGCGTCATTGATTGGATCGCTAAATTGGCCCCACGCGTGTCTCGTAGTGTCGTGCCAAGTGTAAATGAATAAAGGCACATCTGAGGGCGCGTCCACGGTGTGGGAAAACAGGTCGGTTTATGGGGTTTAACGTCCCAAAACGACTCAGGCTATTAGGAATTCCGTAGTGAAGGGCTCCCGGAATTTGGACAACCTAGCTTTCTTTAACGTGCACTGACATCGCACAATACACGGGCTTCGAGAATTTCGCCAACATCGAAATGCGACCACCGCGGCCGGGATCGAACCTGCGTCTTTCGGTTAGCAGTCGAGCGTCATAACGGCTGAGCCACGGCGGCTGGTAGAACAGGAATGCTTGGGTATCATCACTATCCAAAATATTTACAAGAGGCAAAGTATTCAGCTCTGCTGATGGTGATAATGGTGAGATAAAGAAATGAAGCTGATTCTAAAGTATTGAAGGCGCTGTGCAATGTGACTTCGGCAATCTATCGTAAAGTTTCGTATTGCTCAGGCTATCCGATGCTTTTCGTGTTGTGATACTCTTGCCATACAGGGTCAGGCAAGCTTTAAACAAGGCAGATACTGAATTCTGCAGATCAAGGAAATAATTTATATGCCTTATTTAGTATAATACGGAGTTTTTTTTTTGTGAAAAAGGAGTGCTTACCCCCAGAGAACGCATGATCGGTTTGTGTAGATTTTTTGTGTGCGGCTGCAAACCTATTTTTAACTGCCTTGTCCGAGAAGGTGGTGACTTCGGTGTTCAGCTTTGGAATAAGAAATAAACAAGATTATAAGGAGGGCCTGCATGGAAAGAAAAACAATAATTCTGAAAGTTTTTCACCATCTTGGTGCGGCGAAGTGTGGTAGCTATATACTCGAATAGTAGTTCACTTCAGGTGTCTAGGCACTGAATCTCCGTTAGCACCTGCAGATGAGTTTATCGCGGAGCGTTATTATGTGGAAATAGATTAGTGCATTCGCCCCCTTCCGAACGAATGCCGGGCAAACAAGACTTATATGTTCATTCTAATAATTTTGGTTCATCTGTTCAGTGCGCATGCGCATTTGTTTGTCATCCACACAGTATACTGCATACAAAGCGGCCTTTTGAAACTAAACCGCGTTAAACAGCGCCGAATTGCGACATGAACTTCCCGACACAAGGCTCTGATCGGACACAGAATGAAAACACTTGTGAAATATATGCTGATACTTATACCAGCGAAGCAACCCCTCCAGTTGTCGTAACTAGTCGAAATAGCCAAATTTTGTCATGCCACAGCGGCGAGAGTAATGGCGTTTTCGAGATTCTAAACACTGATATGGCTATTACTAACGGTCGGCTACAAATCTTTAATTACAATCAGGTTACTATTGGTAATAGTTAAAAATTTAACTATTAGAATTTAGTTAATCACTTAGCTTGTTAAGATGATTCGCCTGTTTTTTGAGTGCGCCAACACTCTCACTATTATGCCGCATATTGCTTCTCGTTACCTCAAAAACCTTATTTTTAAAAATAAGTGAGTGCCTTCTCTGAAACACCTGCTATATCAGCCAGCGCAGGAAACAGCCTCTGGCGCAGGGGTGCCGCCGAAAGTCGCAGAGCATTCTAAGACAATTAAATCATTGTAATCCTCTTTCTCGTTCACTTATTTTGACACAGCCCCTTCCCTAACATAGTACAGTCTTAAGCACTGAGCCGGCGAGGCGTACGTCTCATCTTTGCGCAGATAGTCTAGAACAAGGAAAAGAAGTAGCAAGGGAGGAAGGAAGGGTGTGTGTGTGTGGGGGAGGGGGGAGTTTTTCTCCTACCCCTTCTATCGGTCTCACCAGTCTCACTGCTGCCCTGCTGCTGCTGACCTACCTTTCGACAAGAGGACTTGTCTTTAAGAAACTGCGGTCATCCTGCGCGTGATCTCCGTATACGCTAAACGGAAAGGTCCGGGGTGAGGGTGAGGAAATAGAAGCAGTGGATAACTGACAGTGCAGAGCGGGCGCACCTAGTTTTGAAATTGGTACGGCGCCAGGACCGGAGCTTTTCACGTGCGCCACATTCTCTCCACTTCCCGCCATGCCTTCACCTGCACTCTTTACCACCCCTGTGGTAATTAGTAAGGGACCTGTATAATCTTCTCCAAGGATGACCTTAGTTGCACAGACGCAAATAAGTCCTCCTGTAGAAATGCTAGTTAATAGTCTCAGGCTTGCGTTGAACTTTGTGCTCCGAAAACGACCTCTTTTTCTCTCCCATACCGTAACCATATACCGCTTGGAATCTCAGCGCATTGTATTGCCTTGGATTTTAGTGCATTCGAATTCTACCGCTGCCGTGGGCATTCGATAAGGTGGGCAAGATAAAGAAATAAAAACAACAGTGCTCTGCCCGCACCACATAAGCACAACGGACTCGCCACTGCGGACCTGAGCGTTCGTGAGGCGAATGCAGCAATCGCCGCTCTTTCTTCGCGAACGGCGTTGTGACGTCATCATTGCGTTCGCATCCATACGGCTGGGCTCTCGCATAAAACAGGCCCATGACATTGCCTCCGCTGGTTGCCAAGCGACGGGAGCGGGCATCGTTCGGCACACTTTACGGGACTGCAACTCGTTCTACGGTCGCTGTCGTTTTCTCGGAGCGGTTCTTTTACGGTTCCTTGACCATCTTTTACGGGCGCGAGAGGAACCGTCACAGCACGGCTGCGCGAACTTAGAGCTCTGTCTACACTGCGTCCGAAAAAAAGCGTGCAGCCTTGTGACGGCTAGAACTGAAGCAGACACCGGCCCCCGCATATCCCAGATTGCAGCACCTTTCTTTTGCCGAGACATGTTGTGGCTTTATACCGCATTAACCGTGAGAGGCGAATAGGACTGCTAGCTTGATTGCCGTGCATACGCATCTCCGTTAAGTATTTCAGACTAAGTTGTAGAAGGCGTTACAGCCGCTTAAAAAGGCTGAAGCCTGTATTTGGACACTTATTTTTTTCAGGAGTTGAAAATAAACTTCCTGGAAGCACCGTACCTTTGGGCGCTTCGCTGGGACAGCAGCTTTGGTAACGACACGTAGAAGAGTCTTTGGTGGGGTATACCAAAAGCGAAATAAAAATAACATTGCACTGGCTGCACCGTCATAGGCACAATGGACTTGTGTAGAAGACAGTACTCGGAACTATCAAGAAAAAAAAAAGATGAGAAAAGGTCAACGTTCCGCCGACGTAGCGGGGGCCAGAGAGAGTTAATTGGGCAGATGAGATTAGTAAATCTCTTTTGAAAGGGCGCCGTGGTTGGCGCAGCCAGGGATAACTGAATATGACTGGGAGAGGTCTCTCTTCTGCAGTTGACATGGCAAGGCTGATGGTTACTATTACCCATCACCTTGAACTTACTATAGTTAGTGTAGTTTTCTATAGATATATATTTAATTGAGAGATATTCTGTCAGTTTTAACGAAAAGCAATTACGACTGCGTCCAATGCACGAAAGCGAAAACATCGGCAAGGACAGGCCGAGTGCAGGACGATGATGCGTAGTTAGTTCAACCGAACGGATTTCAGTAACCGTGCAACCTAGAACAAACGCCGACTCGTAAGCGATGTTTCTTGGGTGGGCGAATTTCTGTAGGAAAGCTTTGGTATGTGATTATCGCCGGTAAAGAAACTTAAAAATCAGGCTTCCCACAACTTCGCTGTTGCTATTGCAGGTAAGAGATTTCATCTTTTCCTGGTTACACAAAAGCGCCCAAAGTTCGTATCCGGAATTAAAGTTTAGCGTCGGTGATTGCCCAAACGTACTAACTGGCAAGAGGCACATCACTCGTGCAAGCAATATTTTTGATTTCTTGTGCAGTGCGAAAGGTTCTATGATGCGTACTAAACAAGCGTTTCATTAAAAAGATTTGGAGATTGGAGAGATTAAGCCTCTGCCCGAAATGAATTCCCCGTAAGCTATAGTTATTTGTTTTCGTTGACTAATGGCTCCCTGCTCCGCTGTACAGGCTTGTCGCGAAAGTCATGCAAAATAATTAAATAAGAGGTTAACAAAGGGCTTTTTTTCTGGTCTTGATTTCTGAATTGCCTCGACAAGTACTACAACAGATACCAATATAAACTAATTAGTAATGCTGACAGAAGCCGCGATAACTCGAGTGGAGCTCGCAACGACTTAAGCTTGAAGAAAATGGGCTCGTATGACAGGATGAGCATGAGAACAGAGTGAATGGAAAAGAGCGTATGCTGCTGACGACGTTCATAAGTAAAATATCAGCCTGATTTATTGGCTTCATGTTAAACACTTCGATATTTCTGCTACACGGGCGCTTTCAGTGGCCGTTCAGTGGAATTGCACTTGAACGTAACGGCAGTTTTAACGCGACAGAGTTATTGGCCCGTTTTCCAGTTATTGGCCCCGTTTCGCGCCATTGCATCATACCTTTAAGGTGGAGCTTAACTGTGCGGTCCATTTCGTGTGTGTGTGTGTGTGTGTGTGTGTGTGTGTGTGTGTGTGTGTGTGTGTGTGTGTGTGTGTGTGTGTGCGTCTGTGTGTGTGTGTGTGTGTGTGTGTGTGTGTGTGTGTGTGTGTGTGTGTGTGTGTGTGTGTGTGTGTGTGTGTGTGTGTGTGTGTGTGTGTGTGTGTGTGTGTGTGTGTGTGTGTGTGTGTGTGTGTTACACGGCAGTCCAGTTGAGCTTTAATCAGAGCATTCCTGTTGCAGATAACTGCGTCGAAATCACTTCTTTCGGTCTTTTCTCTCACATATTTCAACTCTCCTCTGCCTGAACGGGGCAGCGATTGTGGCTCAACTCGGTCCAGTGGACAGGCCCGTGCACTTTACTTTTCTTCCTTTCTTAAGTCGCAAGAACTACAACATATCGGGGTACTCAGCTGTATTTCCCGCTGCCACATGCTTTAAAGCCGGGCGAAAGATTGCTTTCGTGGCTACAGTATGGGCCCTAATATACAATCTTCACCAAACGAGTTTGCGTAAACGCGCGAAAGTGCGAAGTGGAATAAGAAAAGCTACAGCCAGCTGGTGAAGCCAATATGCTTCTGCGGGATTGCCTTCGTGTGTGTAGTCCTGATTGTTATTGAAATTTGTTGAAATAAATGACAAATGGAACGCTTATTAAAAGTGCCAAAATACAGGCATATTTCGGTTCAAATATGGACAGCAACTGACATGATCATGGCATCCATAGGTTGAACCGAGTTCCGCAGCAGACCGCCGTTGAGTTCAACGGCAGCTGTAAAGCCTAACTGAATTTCATCTGAGTGGCAGTTGAAACTGATCGCGTCCCAAGGGTATAAGCCCGCTCGATTAGATTCACAGCGTTTACGGCGAGCCGACCAAAAAAAAAAAAAAGACCACACCAATAAAAGCTCAAATATGCCCGTAAACAGGCGCACTTTTGAGCGTGTCACGGCGGTGCTTTTCCCTCTCCCAGAGGCCCGAGCGGCGTCGAAGGTTCGAAATGGATCGCACTGCCTTCGCGCGTGCTTTGGCGCCACCATTCCTTCATCTCCTCTTTCCCTGACCGTCGTCGAGAATCAGGAGATGGAGCGCAGAGCGTGCAGCAGACTAACTGTATTATGTCAGGCTCTATCTGCAAGCCCGACAAACCGAGAGACTCGCCATTAAAAGAGAGCGCGTAGTGTGTTTAGGTTTGGTTTTAGGTCAGGGTTCGTGAGGCGGGTTAGACAAGCTCCATATTTTTAGGTGTGTGCTTCTGTCAGCCCTGTCAACTATTGTAGCTGTGTACTGAGTACTATCTGTACCGTTGCGATAAGTTTGGACCTAGAGTTCCGTTTTCCGCACTCCGCAACGTCATTGTGTCGTCCATCCGCCAGCGCTGAGAAGCCGTCTTCTGTAGGTCCTTTGCAAAATGACGTACTCATCGAGAAAGAAAAAAAAATAGCCCGTGTCTGGTCTGTCGACCCCATCAACGTTGTCATGCGTGGTTAGCAAGACTAGACTGCAGAGCTTTTCGACATCGAGGCTGTGCAGCGAGTCCGAGCCATATATCTGTCGTAGATTATTTGCCACACATTAGGGAGATTTCTGAAAGCTTTCAAAGGCTTTTGACAAAGCCGTGGCCGGGGAAGCAAAGCAATTGAAATATTTTATATCCAGCTCACAGCACGGAAATATCTAGCGAATTTCAACAGGATGTCACCCAAGATCCGGGGAAAAGTTGCTAATTCTTCGTTCGCCGTGACAGGTTTTTTTAGACAAAAAAAAAAAACTGCTCATAGACAAGACGACAGGACGAGGGCAGTCTGACCGACTAGCCCGACAACTGCACTTGAAAAAGTTACTAAGTTACTTGCAGCCTTAACTATTGTAAAGGTTTTCAGTCGTCCGTTTTTTATCAATCATTAGCTTCACCTTTCGTGTTCATATCGCTTGTCGTTTTCAAAACTTGCCAACTATCTTATTCGATCGGTTCCCAGTTTTCTTGCATCATAATTTCAAAACATTCGTATCTTAGCGTCAACACCATACGAGCTCCTGTTTAAATGTCAGTCGCGTAGTCAATCCAGTCCTCTTAGTCAGCTCTACTGTATGCGTTAGGGCAAACAGTGGAACTCTAACTCGCATTTGGCTTCGTGGAGGTAAAAAGCTAACGCAGTCAGGGAGAATTAAGTCAGTCACGTAGCACTCGCAAGCTAATCTTTCTTGTCTTTGTTCAGTTTTCTGCCCTCTTTGCTTCAGGACTCCACAGCTAGCCCAGCATTAAGGGTGACAAAATGCGGCATGAATGCGACAAAATTGTGCTAATCATGGCCTTCTTTTTGTTATTTAAAAGTAAAAAAAGCTGACTTATTTGATACCGTTGTAGCATCGCACTCAGTAAATATGTAAATTCAACCAAACGCCATAAAAAAAACGCCATAAAATTTTATGTTTAAAAGTTCAAAATGTCGCATTTTTCCCCATCGCCGGGACCAAAATGGGAAAGTGCACGGGAGAAAATAAGACGCATTTACAGAAATAAATTATTACCCCTTCTTGCAATGAACTGAATAGAAGCTGGCTCGAAGGGCACTTCTACAATTTTCGTAAGCCTATTCGCATGACTAACACTGTATCCAGATACAACCCGGCGCTGTTTTTTCCCACAGCCTTCTGCAGACTTGCCGGTTCTACAGCCAGGCTTTGTGTGTAGCCTGCCTACGTGATCCTTTCGAATCTCCTACCTTCCTCGCTACATTTTTTTTCTGCTTTAGCTTCACTGTTGCCGCTATTTCGCTTCGTCTCTGAGAAATGTTCATACCTTTTTTCGTACTACGTGAACACGAGCCTATGGACGTGATTGTTGGTTAGATCGAACTCAGCTTGCTTGTTCCATTGACCGAATGTGTTGTACAAGTAACCATCCTTGCTCGTCAGATAGATTGCACAGCTTTGGTTACAAATAAACTCTGGGCAGTTCCTGCCCTTCACGTTCCATAATTTTATTTTCTGTTCTGTGATGTGCGTCTTTAGGGACACCAGAACACTTGGTGGCAATTAAGCTGCTTGATGCTGTTCAGAAATTTCTTCACGCCCTCTTTGCGTCAGTCGACAACCAGTGGTTTCCCGTTTGTATGTTTGGACCATTCTGGACGGGAGAAAACAAGAGCAAAGCTTTGGAGCAAGCAAACAATAAAATCATTATCGCTAGCTTAAGCCCTGCAAGAACACCACCATGCATCGTGTTGCCCCACGTGTCTCGTTTTGCCTCGAGAACAGGAGGCGAACATGAACTTACATTTTGCCTGAGGTAACGAAATGTCACAACTAAATACTTAAGTTAGTCTAGGGGTTTGCTAGGCAGAACTGCACAATACCTAAAAATGTGGCGTGCAGAAATTCGCGCCTTTTCGACCGCTTTCTCGTTCCCCAAGGCTAACTTCTCTTTTTTTCTCTACTTGTTGTTTATTTCCCTACTTGAAAAGTAAACAACATCGTCAACTTTAGGCGGAGTTTTAAGGAGTTAAGCCAGCTAAATACATAAAAATTTCATTACGCGCTCATAGGTTACGTGGTTTCAAGAAGCAGAATATCGCATTTTATCCCACCCTCCCTTAACCACACCGTTGGCGCCGTGTGTTAGGTTCAGGTGACGTTATCATGAGAACTTCGCTGGTCGGGTCGGCAGCGCCGTTTTGCACAGGCTCCATCGTGTTTACGACTCTGCTTCAGGGCTGACAAGTGGCCCCTTCTCTCCCTGTCCTATTTTTTTTTATTGGTCCCACGTTTGACGCTGACATCATTAGATTATTTTCCTGTCGCGTCCATGCCTCCCAACCCCCTCTTTTTTTGTGTGGTGTTTTACCAGCGCACGAAGACGCGGACGAAGGAACACAGAACAAGGACAAACGAGCTCTGAACTGCAACTTTTTTGACGCCTGGTGTTTTCAAGTTATGCCATTAGCTCTTTTTTTTTGTCCGTTATAACCGCCAAAGCTCCTTCGTTTGTTGATGTACTACGAACATAGCTGGCTCATTCCACGCCAAACGTCCCAGGCGTGTCGCTCGGCCGTCTCCAATTTGTTCAAAAAAATTCATGGAAACTTATCGTAATGTACGTCATGAAAGCCTGAAACATTTTTGCCGAAAAAAATTTATTCGCGAGGTGAGAGCAGTTTGAATATTTAGAAATAGCGAGAAACCAGGCACTGCTTAATAATTAATAACAAGTTAAAATTTTTAGAAAACACTTCAAAAAATTTTTTATTGGCATTTGCACAGATCCTGTCTTTCGATATAATTCGGAGCATGCAGCTTTACATGGCATAGATATTTAAAAGAAAGAAAAAAGTAGGAAAATGCGTCATTTTTGTCGTTTTTATAAATATCAACTTGCTCTCGAAAATTCGGAAATAGCCATTTTGTTTCCCTAGATGTCTAGTACTTATAACAAATGTTAAAGGTGATGAAACTGTGTATACAGAAGTAAAAAATAATAAATTTAATAATAATAATAATTGTTTTTTTGGGGAAAGGAAATGGCGCAGTATCTGTCTCATATATCTTTGGACACTTGAACCGCGCCGTAAGGGAAGGGATAAAGGAGGGAGTGAAAGAAGAAAGGAAGAATAGGTGCCGTAGTGGAGGGCTCCGGAATAATTTCGACCACCTGGGGGATCTTTAATGTGCACTGACATCGCACAGCACACGGGCGCCTTAGCGTTTTTCCTCCATAAAAACGCAGCCGCCGCGGTCAGGTTCGAACCCGGGAACTCCGGATCAGTAGTCGAGCGCCCTAATCACTGAGCCACCGCGGCGGGGCAATAACAAATTTAATTTAATTTAATTGGTTTTTTGGGGAAAGGAAATGGCGCAGTATCTGTCTCATATATCGTTGGACACCTGAACCGCGCCGTTAGGGAAGGGATAAGGGAGGGAGTGAAAGAAGAAAGGAAGAAGGAGGTGCCGTAGTGGAGGGCTCCGGAATAATTTCGGCCACCTGGGGGTCTTTAACGTGCACTGACATCGCACAGCACACGGGCGCCTTAGCGTTTTTCCTCCATAAAAACGCACCCGACCGCGGCGGCTGCGTTTTTATGGAGGAAAAACGCTAAGGCGCCCGTGTGCTGTGCGATGTCAGTGCACGATTTGCAAAAAGTGCGTATTGAGCCAAAACCACTCGCTATTTTCACCCTGAGGTTTTCTGAGTAAAAATACAAATATAGCGGGTTACGTAGAAAAGTTTATTTTCTTTCATTTCTGAAATCTTTATTGAGGTATTTTTTGTTTAAAGCGAGAAAAGAATTTTTGAAGTTGAGCTCTTGGGCCGCAACTTCCGTCGTCTCTTAACGCCTCTTCACCGCAGAGCACGATACTGCCGACACTGTAGCCACGCGAAATCTATAGTTCTTGTTCTTAAGTGAGGTTTGCACTGCAGGCAAGCATGAGGGCATAGAGTAGTCGAAAAGGTATTCGTGGGAATAGATTTTCTTAACATTGCTAGGGCGGCACATGCCCAAGTGAGCTAGTTGTTCGGTGTGGTTCTGTCGCAGTCAGTCATTCTTGTCGGCGCCATGACAGATGTAATCAGCAGTATAAGAGCTTGTGGGATGCCGATCTATAAATGACCAGAACGATCCGGTGTTGAAACAATCCGTGACGCAGCAGCACCACGTGGTACCTGACCCTTAATTGTGGCCGTCAGAGGCTCATGCCCGGTTGTTTCCGACGTGATGTGTTTGTTGTATTTGATTTAATCAGTGAAATTTCTGCATTAATACTCCAGCGACAACTGTAGGGGAGCCACTATGCTGGCGAAGCCCTTCATGCGAGCGACGCATCTGTGCGCGAGCGGGCCACGTTCACCCCCAGAGCGTCTCGCGTTGCTCGCCGCAGCGGTGCGCAGTTCGCACCTTCACGTGCATGCGCTCCGAAGCGCGCCCTCTCCGCGATCTTTTGGGATATAAATAAAACACTTGTGATACGCCTGCCATGCCAGCTGGTGATCTCTATTCGTGGTCTGTTCGAGACAGCACGTCGAATACCCTTGTTCTTTTCTTGGCCGCCACGCACCAAAGCGGGTCTGTTCGAACTTCGAAAGCGAAAACGATCTCGTTTATTGCGTACCATCCGCCGAATGTCGCGCGATTTCTTCTTTATATCCAGCCCTAAAAATGCACGAGATCGAACGACAGCAAACGAAGTAAAATGGCCATAAGTGTCTTGTCATGCCAGGTGCCGTGTTCTGAGGTGAAGAGGCGTTAAAACACGTCCTTGGGCAAGTAGGTTCATAGCTTGAGTATATGATGCGCACAGAAACACAACACACAGGAAAAGAAAGACACGCGACAGGCGCGATAAAGACACGAGCGCCTGTCTCGTGTCTTTCTTTTCCGGTGTGCTGTGTTTTTGTGCGCTTCATCTACTCAAGAGGCGTCAAGAGATGACGCAACTTGCAGCCTAAGAGCTCAACTTCAAAAATTGTTTCCTCGCTTTAAACAAAAATCACCTCGATAGAAATTTAAGAAATTAAAGAAAATAAACCGTTCTACGTAACTCGTTATTGTTTGTATTTTTGCTTGGAACACCTCAGGGTGAAATTAACGAGTGTTTTTGGCTCAAAACACACTTTTAGCAACCTTAGTATTTTTTTTACTTTGTTGTGCACAGTTTCATCGGCTGTAACATT
Source organism: Amblyomma americanum (assembly GCF_052857255.1). Classification (NCBI taxonomy): domain Eukaryota; kingdom Metazoa; phylum Arthropoda; class Arachnida; order Ixodida; family Ixodidae; genus Amblyomma; species Amblyomma americanum. The sequence continues at coordinate 12,736,260 of NC_135503.1, read as the reverse complement.
TATTATCGGCACTAGACACCTAGGGGAACAAAACGGCTGTTTCCGAGTATCTAAGAGCACGTTGATATTTAAAACAAAAATGTTATATTTTCATTTTTTTTCGATTTTCTAAAACATATTTATGCCGTGTAAAGCTGCATCCTTCGAATTATATCGAAAGACAGATTCTGTGCAAATGTCAATGAAAACATTTTTTGAAGTGTTTTCTAAAAATGTGAACTTGTTATTAATTATTTAGCAGTGCCTGGTTTCTCGCCTTTTATATATATTCAAAGTGTCCTCGCCTCAAGAATAAATTTTTTTTTCGGCAAAAATATTTCAGGCTTTCATTACTCACATTACAATAATTTTCCATGAATTTTTTTAAACTAATTGGAGATGGACGAGCGCAACGTCTGGGACGTTTGGCGTGGAACGACTCAGCTTTGTTTAACACACTAAAACCATGCAGCCTTGGGCAAGCTATAGCTGGCGCCACCGTATCGAGACCCAAGTTCGCGCAGCTGCTCGTACATGAAAAGGAATCATAACTGTCTGAGTCTCTGGTTTCGACCAACGATGTGATCCATCAACGGTGAACCGAAAAGCGCCGTGGAGGAGTAGAGAAGGCGTCGGTCAGTCACCGAGCTGAACTCACAGAGAAGCGGTTCTCATGTCAAAGCACACGTGCGCTCTGGGCACATTCATGATCGGCCGCACCGCTCCAATCGTTACTCGTTGGAGCCAAAGGTCACTGCGCAACCGCGAACCGTATTCACGTGAGCATCGCCGTGATTGGCCGACGCCCACTGTAGCCCTGCACCACCCTGCATGCTATTTTGCGAGGTGTAGCATGCGCGTAGACCGCCTTGCATACAGCGCATTTGCGCGTACGTACTGCGTATATGGGTTTCTCTTAGAGCTCGACGCGCATGGCCAATGCGGTAATCCTTTACCGCACACCGTGGTGCCACCGTGTGCTACATAAGTAATCAGCCTAGGATGCTGCTTCTCGGAGTACGTTGGGCGGACGGTTGAGAGCGCTTTGTTTTCCGCCTTCTCCGTGTGTGAAACACAGCTGGTCGTAAATTTTTCATGCTCCGAGGAAGCGATCCCAGATCACAATGCCTTCCTTTTTTTTTACAGTGAAGAATTTACAACGTAGCCCACGCGATGCCGAAACACAGGATGCGATTTTAACGTTTTTCGCTGGTTTTAAGGAAGTTCCCGACGGTGGGCGACTTTACGAGAAAAAAAGAAAAGAAAAATGTTGTGATATTATAAAACTAAAAGCGCAGGTGAAATTTATACACTGTAGCAGAATCCTCAAAGGCTCTGAAGTAGCTTAAAATATGTAGACCATTCATACGTTCGCCTTACTGCTTGTTCCCCAGGAAGCTACAATGAAGTCCCCTTAATAATCATTGCTTTTTACTTTAAATAACCCAGCTTAGCTACAGCACTTCGAGACCTACTTCAACTCTTTTGTGATTAGGAAATGTCATGCACGTCAGAATCACTTTACTACTGCGATGTACTCTGCACGATATCCCACTTACCTGGAGTCAAGCACGCCAGAACGGTGGCATGCCGGCTGATCCGAAGACATTATTGATTTAGGAAAACTAGATTATTATAGCGCATGCTTCGATGAATAGAGCGCGCACTTATGTGCCGAGAAACAAAATGGCCGACGTGCCGCGCTCTTCCTCTTTGCAGTTCCTGACACCATTGAGTGCTCTAGGGATGGGGCGTGATGCGGAGAAGCTGCAGAGCAGGCGCTTGAGAACCTAACGCACGAAAAAGGCGAATGCAAAAAAAAAAGAGAGAGAGAGAAGAGAAACCGTATCGAATTGAGTTGGAAGAGATGGGCAGTCGTAGCGCCATCTCTGAAAGAAGACTGGAACCTCCGGCGCGGAGAGTACGGCGCGCCCCCTGAAAGCGGAGCAGCAGCGGCGGCGGCGGCATCGCAGGCACTTTGGTGCGGCGCTTGACAGCCTGCAAACACAACATGGCCGACGCGTTGATCGCCGGTGGCGGGGCTCCGTGTGAGCGGGACTCGGGAGCGCGTGCTCCCTAACGCCCACGTCTCGCCTCCCGTAGCCGTGGCGACCCATCCGGCGTCTCCGCTCCCGGACGCATCATCCCCTCAGCGGCGGCCGGGAAGGAGCTAGCCTCCGCCGCCGCACGATCCGAGGATATCGCCGCACCGTCCGCTGGGCCCCGTGTATGTTGTATGCCGTGCTCCAGAATGCCTTCTCGGCGATCGAAGTCGACTCTCACATGGGCTGCTTCTCAGCTGCAGCTTCTGAATGGATGCGACTGCCGGTCTTGAGTAGGCCTAGGAGAAGGGTGAGTGTCCAGCCGAACCGGTGTGTCTGTCCTACCGGCGACTCCCGAAACGTGCCGGCACTTTTCCTTTTTTTCCCCCGTCGTCCTCGCTCTTCCCAACCGCGAGGAGTCAACGTGGAGCTTGGAGGCGCGCACTGCGACCCCGCCGAAACTAGGGCGGGAGCAGTAGGGCATTCGGAGGCTGATGAGCATCAGTGTGGGGGAGGGAACGAATCAAAACGCCTTGGACGGATCTCCTTCTTATCCCTTTGACGTTCCCCGATACAGAGATGAAATAGTGTTTTCTCGTGGCCTGATCATTAGAATATTATCCCGGTATTGCTTTATGGTCTTCAGTATCTATTTGAAAAGAATGAATGCCTCCGTACACTTTACGGCGAACCACCGTCTTTTATGTTTCAGTCGGTTCTTTTTATTCAGCTACAGATTTTGAGAGCTCGCTAATGAATAAAACATGGCGTATAACAAACAATCTTCTTGCTCTCCCGTCAGCCAGAAATGCTTCGCATCCTGATCCCCTCGCGACAGTGCACAAATTGACCAGCATAAAACTAAATTAGCGCAGCTTAGTCAATGCGCTTGGCTTGTTGCATGCTCCTGCCGCTTCTCCGAGCCCTTCGAGACCTTGCGGAAAACCCCATGCGGCTCCTCTATTATGCATGTGTCTTGGCGGGAGGAGAATCTTGATGCGCTCGCCTCCACTGCAGGTATGTGCTTCTATTTGCGCTGGTTTTGTTGTGTTTTGCGGTGTCTCGGCCTTTTCGTACGGAGTCAAGTATTCTCGTGACGTGCCTAAGTAGATTCGATGTTTGTTTTTCCTTACTTTTGTGAGGTGTCTCTCTATCTGTCTGTTTGTTACGGATGCCAAAATCTGTCTCAGCATGACAGCGATAAAACCAAGAGAAAGCGTTATTATCACTGAAATTGTGACTTACTAATTTGTTTTCGCAATTTTGTTTTTGTTTTACTTTACTGGGATGCACTTTGAAAGCGTTATGTTGCTTCTATGTGAGAAAAATTCTTCATGAATAAATGTGCTTTCTGTATCTGACTTTGTGATCAGTAGCTGAAAGCCCACATGAAAATTTGTGTGAAATTTCTGAAGCTTGTTAGCATTTGCTTTAATGCTGCGCCACTACGCCTCGTTGTAACTCCGACCAGCCGTTACTTTAATAACCGGTGGCAATAAAATTTAAAAATAACTGTTATTAATGAAGTCGGCTGCTCGCAAAAAAAAAATAGCATGCTTTTGTTACAGCGCTTGAATTTAGGATAACCTAGCAATATGTTTCTTAGTAATGAATGACTGGACAGGCTTGTTTCCGCACTGTCCACCGCGTTCAGGTCATTCAGGCTGGTAAACTTTCAGGTTCGCTTCTCCTGCTGTGACGTCGTATTAATTTCGATGCTAAAAGAAGGAAGCTATAAAGATGTGCGTCATCGTAATTTAATTTTCGGTAAAAAAAGCTCAAAGGCGATATCGACACAAACGTCTTGGAATTTCTAAATCGCACACAAACTATGCCTGTCACGAATTTTTTCGTAATGGCTGCGTGGCTGCTGCGGTTTCGACTGAGTCAAATGCTTTCGCGTAGTCTATGAAGGCTGGATATAAAGTTGGCTGTATTCTACGCATTTATCTGTCACCTGACTGACAGTGTGAATGTGGCCTATTGTCAAGTAGCCTTTACGAAAGTTAGCCTGGTCCTTCGGTTGACTGAAGGCTAAAGTACCCTGATCTGCAGCTACCTGATCCTCAGCAATGCTTCCTCCCTTTGCATAGCTTGCAAAGCTTTCTTTACTCTCTCTCTCTCTCTCTTTACTGGCGATATGGCCTATTTCTTTGCACCGTTGCCTCTCTCATTATCGTCCTGATTGCTTTTGCTACTCTATAGATTTGTGTAGAATTCCTCGGCTACTTTAACTATTTTATGCATATTGGTGATGACATTGCCCTTCATGTCTTTTAGCACATGCATCCGATTTTTGCGTATGCCTAGTTTCCTCTTCACCGTTTTTAAGCTACCTTCGAAATTTAGAGCATGTTCAATTCTCTGTATGCCATACTACCCAATGTCGGTCACTTTAGGCTTATTAAGTTTAGCTTTGTCAATTCTATTCTGCCTGTGGGGTTAGAGGCTTTCATGTTCTGGCGTTTCTTAATCGGATCCTTCATCTCAAAAGAAAACTTACCGGTGTCCTGTCTTGCTACCGTATTCCCTACTGCTGTTGCATACTCGGTAATAATAACTGTGGCATTATCATTTATTCCTTGAACACCACAGTCATCATCCAGAGTTTAAGCAAAATATCAGTTCTGAAGTGCGGTCCTGGGCTCCTCTGGTTTCTTCTTACCTTTAGCGAGTTGATGGGCTTCTTATCTAGTTTCTCGCTTTACGTTTTCAAGTCTAAGCTAATTCGAGACCTTACCATCCTGTATCCACTGCACCTCACCCTGATGAGCACCTCCTCATCTCGGATGATGCCAGGATGAGTGCCAAAGACAGCGCTGTATTCTTTTCTTCAAACCTCAGAGTTCTAACATCACGGATACAATTTCGCATTTGGTCACTTTCCGCATATTTCTTCCTTGCTTTCTTTCTTTCATTCTTTCTCGCTTGCTCCCTTCCTTCTTTTTCCTTTCTTGCTTCCTTCTTTCGTTTTCCGAGCCGCCGTGGTGGCTGTGGGGTTATGGCGCTCGGCTGCTGGCCCGAAAGACGCGGGTTCGATCCCGGCCGTGGCGCTCGAATTTCGATTAAGGCGAAATTCTAGAGGTCTGTGTACTGTGCGATGTCAGCGCACGTTAAAGAAACCCAGGTGGTCGAAATTTCCGGAGCCCTTCACTACGGCGTCTCTCATACCCTTAGTCACTTTGGGACGTTAAACCACCATAGACCAAACCATAAACCTTCTTTATCCTTTCTTTCCCTCTTTCATTCTAACTTTCTCTCTTCCTTCCTTTTTTCCCTTTTTTATTCCTTAACTTAGCGTATAATTCGCTGTCCTTTCTTTACCTATATAATGCTACATTTTGCAACCTCTTCCTCCCTCTGTTTATCTCCGTGCTTATCTCTCCGTGGGTCGGTATTTTCTCCTCTCTTTCTTTCCTCCTTTACTCTTTCTTTTAATTCCGCTCTGCCTGTCATCTCCGCTCCACTTCAGATACCTCCTAACGTCTAAATTATAATTCAAAATGGCGTCCCGGCCGGCCCGTTTAGTCGCACACGTTTCGCTCTCGCGAGCGCCGTTCACCTCGCTGCTCGAGCCAGGGAGCAGCGGCAAGGGGGAAAGGCGAAACGCGCTCTCACGCAGTCACAGGGCTGCCCGACTTAATTGCGCCCCACGGGCCGTGTGCTGTGCTCAGGGCTTCCCTGCACGACGAACGTTTTACGCCGGCTCGGAAAAAAGGCACGCGAGGCCAGAAGTTGGTCCAACTACTGAGCTCTTGTTGCACTACTTCGAACTTGTTTGTCCAGTTCTCCGTTGCGAAAAGGCACAATCAACCCGAAAGGAGAGCCGATGGCCACGACTTGCGACAGAGCCACCGTTAGTGAAAGGAATTGCACCCGTGGCGCAGCAATTCGGCACTCTTGGCCGCGGTTAAATTTACACGAGAATGTTTGCGCAGACAGATTTATTGCTCGCTGTGGCTTGGAAGCTCCCTGTGGAGTGTCGACCACTCTTTTATCTTCCTGCTGGCAAGTTTCGTGCGTCTGTGCGTGTGTCACTGAAGCTATCCAATCAGCACTGCACCAGGACAGATACGCAGCTTTGTAGTTCTACAGGATACCTTGTCCTCTAAGAGTAGGGAATGCCCTTGTCTTATTTATTGGGCGCCAACTTATTTAATTTAGCTGCAGTTCATACCTTATAATTTGGTTTGTTCGTTCTAGTTCATGTACTTATTTATCCTGCTTAATTTGCAGACCTAAATTTTTTTATGACTGGTTCCTAAGGATAATTATAAATGACAAAAAGAAAACATTCAAGCAAGTCACGGTGCCTGAGTACTACGCGGTTCTCGAAAACCTTTTTCTTTAGAAGTCTTAACGGGATGGAGTCGACATTTTCATGGCGCTGCTTTCCTCATTACGACTTTTCATTCCGTGTGCGTTTATGTACGTATAATAGGTGTCATCGGTTTAAAAATATGAATGAAGAACTACCTTTTTTCGCTTCATTTTGAAAGACAAGAAAAACTTAGTGACACCTTTGTTTAGCCTCTCTGCGTGGGTTGGCTTTGCCGCTGAAAGAGTGTGCTAAAGGCGAAGCACGCTTTAAAAACTGAGCTAAGACTTTTGGAGGGCTGGCTTTTCCGCTGAAATGGAGTGCTAAAGGCGAAGCACGCTTTACAAGCTCAGCTAGCACTCGCAGACACACGTGAGAAATTTGGTACCATTCGGTGTTCTTAAAGATAGGAAGCAATTGAGGAAAATGGGGTATTACTAACACACAGCGACACAACAGTAGTAATGAAATTTATTGCACAGATGAGAAGGTAAGAATCTTCACCCTAGGCGCGCGGCGTCCGTAGTCCAAGGGGTCGTGGGTTTTGCCGTTCGCCATGCCTTGTCCGCTAGCATGAGCGGGAGATAAATGTTAAATTTTTTGACGATGAAATATGGTTTAAAAATAAAAGACAATTATCTTACAGTATTTGAATGGCAACACCGTTCATTTCCGAGGCAGTTTCACTCTATAAATTACGCGCTTCTTTCTATACTGCTAATATGCTGGCAGCTGTAACGGAATGACCAGGGCAAAGCACTGAAATAATATGTCCTTGATGTGGGTGCTGTCGTCCATTTTTGCTAAAGGTAACTGGTTATTGGTGATATAGCTATGTGCAAACTATTCCAGACAAAACCATTTTAGTAATTTTGACGCCCATGTGGGGCCGCAAGGTGGGTGTCGGATAGGAAAAAAATTGGCTGTGGTTTAGCTCTCGTTAACCCTAGTTAAATTGCGAAAGCTTCGTTTCCTCGGCACGTCGTCTACGCGGCGTCTCATTCCGACGCTCTCAACAACTCAAACCGATCCCTTCCGCAGTTGAAGAGCCACTCCGGGACGTGGCACGACTTCTTCGAGCCGCATCTTCGTTACGACGCTTCTCGAGTCGTACGGCGCGTTCTTCTGGCGCCTCTAGAACGCGTTGTCTGTTCCTCGCTTCATTCTGTCGTTGTTGCGTCTCTTTTGCGCTGTCCATAACGACTACAATACACTGAGGTGAAGCGCGCATATATATATATATATATATATATATATATATATATATATATATATATATATATATATATATACACCCCGAGAGGCGACACCTCCTCTGCCTCTACCCCAGCTGAGCACATCTGTTGGAGCGAGCAGCTACGGCAGCGGCGTCGATGGCGGCGCCATCTGTTGGAGCGTGGCTGCGGCGTTGCTAGGCAACGGCGGCTGAAGGTCGTTCGTCGGCCACGGCATATGGCATACGGCTGAAGTGCGCGGCGAGCCGAAATGGCTCGCAGGCTGGCGTAGTAAAGCTTTCGCTTTGAAAACAAGAAACGCTGTGATTGAATAATCATCGTGTTGCAAGATGTCTGTGATGTAGATGCTTAAAGTCCGGTGGCATATAGGTGTCTCCGTGAAAAATTAGTTTTCTATCGAGAACTACATCATGAGGTTGTCAGCGTGTAATTGACACAAACTACGGAGATAAATTTCTATAAAAAATGGTTGCAAACCAGCAGAATATTTGAAAGGCCGTTAGAAAGAGGAGCAGAGGAATATAGGGGTTAAATCATGCGTTTTTTTAGGCTTACTTTTTTGTCACGGACTCTCAGGCTTCGGTTCTTGGAACTGTTTTTCATTTTTTAGGTTTGTCCTTCAGAATACATAGCCTTGTTTTATTCCGTATGATGTTGAATTTCACTGTATCGGTGTTTCGAGCTGTCACATTTGTCCTCTTATTGTTCAATTCTTGCACACTGATACGTTTGGCAAGTTCGTGTGGTAGTTGCAGCGATTTTCACAAGGTGAAAAGTTGGGCTGGTTTGTGCATGATCTTGTGGCGGGAGCGGCGCAGCGTCATGTCCCGCCTCTCTTTTCTTTTTCTCGGGCTGCGCTGCTCCCGCTACAAGATAGTTGCAGCGAGTATATCTTGCGCCTTGTTTAAGATAGCTGATTAACATAGCACTAGATTAAAATAGCTGGAAGCATGCCGTGCGTCCGTCCAAGAGAGCACATTGCTGGGCAAGTTGGTCGCACATCTTTATGCGTCACCACGAAAGTTTTATGAGTCAGCATGAAAGCTTTATGCGTCACCACGAAACAATGTCGCAAAGTCGTATGGCCTTCGAAGAAGCAGTGAACAAGGAGGGCGGCTTTGCAGATGGTCCAAGAAATTCTGACATCACTGTGAAATTTCCCTCCCTTAGGAATGACAACATGATCCTGCCGCTGAGCTTAGTAACGTTCGTTTGTTCACGCTCTTTGCTTGAAGCCGCCCGCACGCGCCTTCAACGTTCTGTCAAGCAAGAGGTGACCAGATTTTTTTTGGTATGATTGCAGCCGCGCGCGCGGCCCTTTCCTTAGTGTTCGAGATTCGACAGCCGTTTCTTCAATATTCGAGATAGTCGATGTCCTTTAGGCATCTTACCTTGAAAGTTCGTTGTCACCTTTTAATTGAGCGTAGTAGCTGGTAACCGAGCTCTTTTCGTTTATAGGCACTAATAGGCCCAATAAACAGTTTGAGTTTAGCGCCAGTGTTCTGCCTGTCAACTATGTCTGTGTGCGTGTGGTTATTCCAGCCGCATGAAATACACATTCTCTTGTAGGCGTGTGCTCTTGGATTTTTGCCATAGCCAATTCTGTGCGACTCCGACGGCTCTGAAGTATGAATGCATGCACCAGCAACGCTAACCGAACAAGTCATGGTTTGTGTGTAATTACGCTATACGCGGGGGCAATGTTTGCCTCGTCACTTGCAGCAATACTCAGAATGACACCAACCCTGCCGTGTTGTTGCTTTTTGTGGCTCTCAAAAAACTAATGTTTGCAGAAAACTATCATGAAGTCTTTTGCTCATTCTGCCTCGTGTTTTGCAGTTGCTAAACATTATCATTAAAAGTCGAAATCTCATACACGTGTTTCTAATCTGTGCCAATATTACCTTCGTCGGATGTTGGCTTCAGCAAAACAGAACAGGATCTAGATTTTCGGCAGGCGTGCTGATTTTCTCACTGTAAACGCAAGCGGCTACGAGAGATTATTTTGCTATGACGTTGTTTTATTCGGTGAAATAGTACCCTTGTTCTAATTAATGTGAAAGCCTGACGTCCGTGGTACTTGGCACGGGCCCCGCAAAACAGTTAGCGAATGTAGACGAACTTTGCATGATAAGTTTGTATAAATTCTTGAGCCGTATATACTGCTTGTGTGAGTGGTCCTGGGCTGTGTGCTCAGCGATATAAATAGCAACTGGCGAGGATCTTCGTTTGCGGACACTTAACGTGATTACTCTCCTTGTGCGATTTTTTCGACTACGTCCAGGCCAGATTCTCGTTCATAGACGACGTCCTTTCCTTTCCGTGCGGTTTTATATTTCCGCGTGTTCACTGAGGCTCGTCTATATCCGAAGTCATGCATAAAAAAAATGCCAGCCGAGGCAAGGCCTAGGCACGTGGCGTTCGAAGTTTTCCAAGAAAAGCAAATGTCCACGTGCTGGGTTTGCGAGGCAGGAATTTGTCTTGTAAACGACAATTGTAAACGGAACCATATAGCTCTCTACGGCTGCAGCTGTATCAGGAAGGCCTTCCATATTTGACTGCGTAGTCTTCGGCACAGTGCATCAGCCGTAAGCAAAACGTGACTGAAGAGCGAGATCAAAATTTCTGCAATGCAAGCTAAAAGGCTGATCAGTGAAAGTGTGATCCGCATGGGCCAGCGCTATGTATTTCACGGTTGACGGATTGTCACGGGTTCGGCAATCACGCGAAGTCATCACCGAGTCATGACAATAAAGGGGTGGCCGTTCGATGCCCGGCGTAGCCGGTAAGCAAACGTAGTGAATGAGACAGAGGCGTGTTAAGAGGTAACAACAACAAAACAACGTTTATGAATTCGATACGAGGAATACGACAGCTTTTACCGGAGAGGAATGGAAATTTTGCAAGCAATTACCACGGGCTGCGGATAAACACACACCGCATTTAATACACTGAATTAAGTTATACATTGGAATAAGAACTTGTCTGCAGAGATCACGACAAAGGAGCGAGTCCGATTCGCGACAGTTGAAAAGAGAGTTCAAAAGGGGAGCGAACATACAGTTGACCGGGGAGCGTGGCGGCAGTCTATCCACAAAGCCGCAGACTGGGCGGCTTCAAGGATGCGGTGCGGCGGCTCGGGATCCCGGGAGTGCGTAACAGCGGCTTTCCCTCCGCGGAGCGCACTGAAGCTCGTGCCCAATCGGCCCCTTTTTTAAAGGCTTAGGTCGCTAGCGAACACAGCGCTCGGTGTCCAAAAAAACACACACACTAAAAACGCACCAAGTAGTTCACTCACAAAAAGGGAGTCACGTAGGCACCCACACTTTGGCACTGCAGGGCCGCCATCTTGAAGTAGTAAAAAATTTACGATTATACAAAAGCACCTCAAGATTTTGGCAGTAGTAGGGGTGAGTTTGAGCTGGGAAAAAATAAGAGATAGACACTGTAAGCAGCACATACGCCCCCGCACGTGCAGTGCGAGGGTGTTGCACAACTAGAAGAAACTACAACGGAAACAGCGTGCACGTACTCGTGTTCTTCCATAGACACACAGAGGCTGCATCGACATACATATGAGTAAAGAAACGCGGACACATCAGTTTTATATAAACATAAGTGAATTAAAGGATGTCGCCACTTCTGTGACACAGACGGATTGATGTGTTCTAAGAGGGCCCCTTTAGAAACGAGGCGGAGGGGCGGGGGGGGGGGGGGATGGGGGGGGGGGGCAGAGTGTGCCACCATTCTTGGCATTACTTTTCTATTTGTATTTCTCTAACAGATCTTTCAAACTTGAAGGTATTCTCTAGAGGCTCACCATTTCATTGCCTTATATTCAGCTGCACCACTTTTGAATCTTGAACCTGCATCTCTACGTTACCGCCCTGCTTTTAAGTCATGAATCCTTCAACCGTTTGTTACAAATGTCTACCACTTACCTCTGAACCTCGGAGCTTCGGGGATGCTAACTGTGCCTGCCTCGCCATCTGGATTTACACTGGCGAATTTCAGGAAACAATGCTCTTAAGCTTCTTCTGGTTTACCACGCACTGCTCATGCGTCATCGCCTAGCTTATAATTCGTTTTGTCGTTCTGCGTTCTAAGACCCTCTGATCTTGCTTCAGACACTAGGGCGCTGCCTCTTGAATTACCATAGGAAGATTCCTTCCTGATTTCCTCTTTCTACACTCTATGCAGATCCACAGACTACTCCTTTTTCGTCAAAATAATCCAGTTTATATCCTTTGCATTTTTGACCCTGCATTTAATTCGTTGTACAGCATTGGCTGAGTAACGCATCTGCTGGCTTTCGTGGCTTTGTGAACTACGGCGCCTTTACAGAGAAGGAAAGTCTCTGACATATTTTTTAATGATGTGCATACGTGCAAACTGCGAACAGTTCATCTAACGACCTAGATAATGATTTAGCCTTAGCGGGTAATTAGGCGCTTACGGAAGGCCGGATTAAGGACACGTTTGGCACCCTCTGGGCGCGAAAAAAACACTAGACGAGATGCCAGTGCGCGCCAAATCCTGACGCACAGCATTGTCCCCGAATAAGGATTGCGGATGAGTGCCCAGCTCGGCAACGGCGCTGAGTGCGCTGCACCGGTTTGTTTTCGCCTTCCCGCTTTTGCTGGGTTGCGATAAAGACGCGTGCATGGAAGGCCACTGCTAACGGAAGTTCGGGCATCCGAAGGCCCTGACTTGACATCAAGAATAACAACAAACCGATGGGGCCATTAATCCCCGGCGGTGGGGGAGGTTTCGATCTGCGTCGTCGTCGTGATAATCTATCGTAATCGCGTTGGGAAAACAACTCGAAAGATGCGGAGAGAAGGAGAGAGGTGGGGAATACAACACGAAGCGTTGATTTCTGACGGAGGTTTTTTTTCTTTGTACTGTACTTAGAGTAGGCATTACCTCGCTTAGTGTGACCTCCAGGACTCAAGGTCCGGTCGAAGCTCGCTTCAAGAAGCACCGTGAGAACCACTGGGCTCGAAAATAATTTATTTAGCTACCAGTAAAAACAAAAAACAAAAACGAAGCGCACTTGGAGGGAATCTGACAACTACTTTCAGTTAATGAAGTGTGTACCAGTATCCCGCAGGAGGACATGACATAAAAGATGTAGCTTGCTAGAGATGACCTATGGGTTTGAAACTTAGTTCAACGAAAAGGCTAAAAATTAAATTCAGGACGGCGGATCCAGCTGCATAGAGAATAATTAAAAGGGTATTCTAATTCATAAACATAGGAAGCGATCAGCGTTGTAAGAAAATAAATAAGAATGAATGATATCCGAGTCGGGGAAATTAAGTTGGACATGGGGAGGGCATGTAATGCGAAGAACAGGTAAACGATGGTGAGTCAGGGTAGCGAAGTGAACGTCGAGAGAGAGAGAGCTTACATAGAAGGGAACGAAAAAAAGGCAAATGCGGACATTAAGTACTGTTACTTTCATTGTCCCTGCATTCATCTGCTGTAAAGCGCCAACTGCACTGGGGTCATAGCCGGCTAGTTATAGGCTATTCTGTGCGCGACTGAAGCCGTACTAGAATGAGTGCGCAAGATATGAAGGAACAGTTAGTCTTACTTTAAATGCTATTTTCACAGTATGTTTTCACAGTCCCTTTATAATCGCCGCGTCTCTTCTTTTCTACGTGTATTTCCATGACAACAAAAGGACATTGCAGCGACTATAAATGAGCAGTGTAATTCTGGAGTACTGTGCAGTATGTTTATGTTGGTAAAAGTTCTCAGTAAAACTAATTCTTAGCTCTTATGTTATTAAAAATGGGTGAGGAATAGCCGTTTCTTCTAAAAGCTCCAGAATTTCCCGTCATAGATTTCATATCAAGTTATCGTCTTTCATTTGAAAACGAGGCATGAGCTACCGCTCAGAATAGCGACCCTCAATCAAAAACTTGAAAAGCGAGTTCTATCACCATAACTATGCAATTAATAATAATGCGAAATATGCAAGCCACGTAGTTTCATGGTCGCTAACAACACGTTAATCGTTTCATTCGTGTCGGGCACATTGTTATTTTCTATTTTTTGATTAACAGCTTTGTTAATGTTACGTAGAAGTACCCGTGTATTGATATTGCACTATGATCTGAGATTTCAATATCTTAAAGAGGCCACAAGAAAAAAGTGTTTTGAACACTTTACTTTTATTACAAGTTTCTAAGGAGTTGAGTAAATAGGTAGTTTAGAGAACGCATATGCTTGCCATCCAACGGTTCTAATCTGATCATGCGAGCTTAGCCAAAGGTTTTGCTCGTGCGCAAAAACCTCTTCGCGAAGTGAAAAAAAAAGAAAAGACTGCGAGAAAGATGTAGGCTAAGATTCTTTTTGAAATACATATTTAAAACCAATCTTGTTTTAAACATCGGCACGATACGAAGGAAACTGCTTTGAGTAGCAAGAACAAGATCGCCAAAGCGAACACACTTTCTGCTGGGTAAAGAAATTGCTAGTTCCCATGCATGCAAGTTTTTCTTCCGCGCGGTCTCTGATTTCCTCTGCCGTCTACGGTAGACCAAAGTATCTTGTTTACGGCTTGTAATCCATTTCTCACCTAGGGCAATTACAGCTGAGCTGGATTAAGTATCCATGCATGCAAACCATCTCTGCGTAGTTAGGTCCAGTAGCCGCCACGGTGGCTCAGTGGTTACGGCGCTGGGCTGCTGACCCGCAAGACGCGGGCTCGATCCCGGCCGCGGCGTTTCAATAGAGGTGAAATTCTAGAGGCCTGTGTGACGTGCGATGTCAGTGCACGTTAAAGAACCCCATGTGGAGAAATTATCCGGAGACCTTCACTATGGCGTCCTTCATAGCCTGAGTCGCCCTAGGACGTTAAACCCCACAAAACATTTAGGTTTTCTAGTAAAAAAAAAAGAAGCCTAACTGGCGTTGTTATACGATTATTTAGATTGCAAGTAAAGGGGCGGAACCTGCATGAAATTATTCATCTTCCGTTCAAAAAAAAAAAGGTTTTTTTGGAGGCTGACAAAAAGAGTCAAGAGAAGAGTAATATTAACAACATGCAAATAAACCCAGACGCTCGTCAGTGCGGGGATAATCTATTCTTGCGTCGCCAACGCAAGGTTCGCAAAGACCGGAATCTCAAGTCAAGCGTACAAGACATGGACGATGAGAAGGATATCAAACATAGGAAAATAAAACGTGCTTAATTCTTGCATTCAATGCTTTGTCCTTGCGTTACACGCCCGAACATGTTTCACCAAAAAGTCTCGCATCAGCTTTACACCACTAGATATATTTTAGAGTTTAAGTAACGCAGGCCTTCAAGTTTGTTTCTCGTATTTGAGGCACTCGTGATGTCATCAGCATAGTTGACAGATATTGCTTGTGGCAACTTCAACCGTGAGGCGGTTGTCATCATAAATTTCTCGGCAACGCGAAACTTTTGCGGAAAGGTCAGCATAGTATAATTTCAGTTTTGTTTTGAAAAATAATCTACTCAGTGTAGTGCACCAGAAATGTGACGCAGATTACATTATTATTAAAAGCAGATATTTGATTAAAGTTGTGAACGAAGAAGAAAATAATGTCTTGGCAAAATTGAGCACTTTGCAGCTTTATCTGAAGCAAATTTTTGTTCCTGTTAATGAAACCACCTTGTCTGCTCCATGTTTTCGACGAAGCTATTCTCATCGAGGCTCAACGCTTTCGATATTGCTCACATATTTTACTAAAGCTTACTTTGCTTCGGCTGCATTGTTATTGCATCCATATATTGAGTATGAGTACTCAATAGTGAAGTTTGCATGGAGATTAACTTCAGTAAGGCATATTTTAAATCCGTGCTTAATGGGCGTGAAATAAACATCAAGCAATTAAATTGGTCAGTGGATCAGCTGATCGATCGGTTGGTCGATTAATTGATAACAAATAAGTTGATCAAATGAATGAGCAGCCAATTAATTTTATCAGACAAAAGGCCGATGTGACGGCTTGACGTGACCCCCGGCTTCTAACGTACCGGTCATGGTTGCTTCTAAAAACTTAATCTAAGTATTACGAATGACGAATTTTTCTAATTACATGAGTTCTGACTCGTCTAGTGAAGCTAGCCGCGACACAAGCAGGGCTTCTGAAACATGCAAAAAATAAAAAATAAACCTTCAGTCTTCCTTTCGTGGCTGTGCTTGAAAGGAAGCAAAGATCATTCCCATAGGAAAAGCTGCCCGCTCATGACAGACGAAATCCACTGACATTTTTCTCGGCCGTACGTGTTTTACAGCCTGAATAAACAAACGCAAGCTCATTTTGTTTCCTCACACACCGTCGGAATGTAACTTACATCCGAAGCCCATTTCCAGTCGGCTAATTGCAACCTGGAATAGGATCAGCCCACTCTGCATTCACCTTGCTTTTTCGTAAAGCCCGTTGCCTGTGTGTGCGTTTTTTATTTATTTTTACCGCTGTTTTACTATTCGACTCGCAAACTAAAATCACCTTCGCTGGTCTTGACACGTTTTTTTTTTTTCGTGACTCGCTTCTTTCGTTTCCAGGCGCTTTTATTCCTCAGCGTTTGAAAAACTCTGGTGGGCGCTATTATTCAGGCTCGAGTGCGCGTAAAACAAACCACCGACCTGTCCTCCGCATCTCACGCTTCAAAAACTCTCAAATTAGCGGGGCTGGAACTTTTCTCTCTTCGTTTTTTTTTTCCATCGCTCCTCAGCACCTTTAAAACCTGTCAGCTACGTCAGCGTCCCGAAGTCACTTTTAACTGTTCTGCATTTTTTTTTTGGAGGGGGGGGGAGAATAAAAGGGTTCAAAAGGCGCGCGGGGTGCCCCTGTAAGGAAGCAAGGTACCGGAAAAAAAAAGGAAAGTAAAGCACTTCGTGAGAGCATTAGAAAGAAAGAGAGGAGAAGAAATACGAGGAAAGAGAAGGGTAAGGCGAGGAAGAATCGAAAATAAAAGAAAAAGCACACGAAGGGAAGAGCCGGCAGAATTTGTCTCGGCGACCCTTCACCGGCGCGTTCACGTCGCCATTGCGGCACTCTTAGCCACCGTAAAAGCGCCTCTCTGTGCTTTCATAGCGATCGCCTCCCACTCATTTCGGTCGTCGCCAGGGTAGAGCTAGCGCCTCTCGTACGCGCTTCTTTCTTCTGCTTTTTCGCCCCTTCTCTCGTTCCCGCCTTCTCCTCTTGCCCATATCGTACCTTCTGAAAACCGTGCAGGACTGAAGAGGCTGGAGCGGCCGTTCGAGTGTCGAATTGTTGCTAGCACGGTGCGCTCGACCACTGCTAAACTCCACCGACGTTCGTGACGCATTCGTGAGTTTTTTTAATAGTTTCGCAATTTCTTGATGGAAACCTACCTGGGAAAATTGCATATTTTGAAATTGTATACGATTGATGCAGATCGAATGTATACTGCTGTCGAAACGTAGAGAAGCATTACTGCACTGTGTACATGGTGATTCCAGACGAAGCCAGATTTTCCGGAAACTGCAAACTAGAGATATTTACGTCCAACTTACACTACGTTCGGAATCGCCCAATGTAAACGTGAATATCAGTGTTAAACGTAAACCGCGCTAATCGTAGTTGCAGCTACTTCAAATGTGCTCCTTTCAGCGAAGACACAGAATCGGAATTCGCCTTTGAGTCTGAAATTCCGGAGCTGATCTAGTTTAGGTGATACCCTCCTCGCACATACCCAAATTTAGGCATAAGTCCTCCCTGCTCCCTTCCTTTCAACTACGTTAGTATCCCCAATTTCTCACAGCCTGAAGTTATGTAATGAAATATTTATACAACAAAAAATTGTCATATGACAACAAACGCTCTTGCCAAACATGCAGCCTCCTCGAGCTATGACTGCTATCAGGGAAAAGCCAAGGAAATCGACAAATTAAAGAACAAGCCGAGAAGAATTTACCTGAAATCTCTTAATATGAAGACGAAGGCGCGCATGCACAACCGAAACGAAGGCAATCTACCCTCAATTCAGCATTCATTTTATTTTCGTCCATGAAAGTATATATTTTAAAAACTCTCTGTGCTCCCCAATTCTTGGCCCTGTGTGGGCATGTTTCATTGTTTGAGGGTAACAACAACAACACTCCCTCTCTTACGTCTCACCATGAAGCGTATGTAATCAGCAGTCGCACCCTTGCTTTCATTGCGAATAAGGCGGCCGTTGCGACGCCTTAACGTATTTTAACTTCTAAAGAATGGTCGGCGTTTGATGCATTTCCGCCAGATATTTGTGCGTTCATTCTCCTCGAAACGTAAGAACCATCGTGGCGTTTCTCGTTGTCAGACTCTGCCTCGCTGCACACATTTACTGGAGCCAAGCATAAAATCTCTCCCGGGCGTCACTCCGATGCGGGCTAACGCCAGTGTCTCTCAGAGCGGGCGTACATGGGCTGTTTCCTCCTCTCCCACCTCTGTCTTCTTCTCCCTCAAAGCTGGGACAACAATGGCTATGACGGCATCTGCGAGCAGCAAGCAAGCCTAGAGTCAGGGAAAAGAAAACAGAAGCATTGAAAGACGTAAGAATGGCGCTGCTACATATAGAGCCACGAGAGGGAGGCAGCAGCGCAACAACTTTGACATCGCCGATGGTATTGAGCGCCGTTTCGCAGGCGTCGCTCGGACACGAAAAGGAATCGGCGAAGGAGGGAGTGGGGGTTGGGAAGAAGGAGAGAGAGCGAGCGGAGAGAACACAACGGCAGCACCAGGTCACCGAGCCGGAAGGACGTTGTAAAAAAAGTTTCTTTATTTAACGGCCGTCGCGCCTGTTTTTCTGTACCCCAAAAAGCGCGCGAAGGGGCACAAAAACGCGCGTGTGGTGATGGTCGTGGGCTCGAGCATTTTTGTTCGTCGGCCCTCGTTTCGTATTTCTATACTTATTTTAAAGATTTTTTTGTTCGTTCCTCAACTTTTGTTTTCACATTCTTGATTTACGAATTGGGATTCTTTTCTGCGTGTTTTTATTCGTGGTTACAACGCCTCGTCTTTTTGAGACCTCAAAGCACCGTTCCCTCATATAGGTGGATGACCATCCTGAACCGCGTTTAAGCCTGAAGACCGGCCAAACATTCTTGTCGCATTCTGCCTTTGGTGGTGCGTGGTGCGTGGTGGTATTTTTTTTTTTTTTTGCCTCTCTCGGCCTTCGGAAAGGGCTCAGATACGACCCTTGCACTTAAGCTTTTTTTGTCTGTGTGATTGCTTTCGAAGTAAGTTAGAAGCATTTATTTCTATGCTTTGATTTCTACTCGCGCATGTCTGCTTGCCGTCTTCGCTAAGATCCTACAGGGATTCTTGCGAACACCCGCTACCGTAGACACGTGCCGTGACGCCCGGCTTAAGACTGTTTGCCGAAGGACGCGATGGACGTGGGGGCCCTTTCGCAATCTTTCTTCTCGGCTCGCTCTGGACTGACCGATGGTGCAAGAGGGTCGAAAATGCCAGGGCGGCGTAACCGCGACATTCAAAGTAAGTGGAGAAATAAAAAAAATGCTTTCTTCTTTTGTTTTTCTTTAGGAATAGGAATAAGTAAAGGCGGTAAGAAAAGAAGAATGAAAAAAAAACAGTGAAACGGACCCGCCACGGTGGTCAGGATTCCTGAAGATCTAGACGAATGTCACGGTCATTTAATGTGTGGCCGCTTCGCTCGCTTCCTCGCGAGGGCAACTCATTTCCTTCTCTCCGTTCTTTTCTTTTTTTATCCCATCTAGCTCTCAATCTGCACTTCCTTTGCAGGGGCAACCCGAGAAAAATCGCGCGCAACAATAACAGTATAAAAGAGCGAAATCATTCCGAGCACACATATTTCTTCTTTCTCGCCCCCCCCCCCCCCCCCACCCGCCCCATCTTCTCTCCCGCACCCTTTTCTTATTCTGCCTTATTCTCTCCGTTTCCTTGAACTTTGATGAAAGCAGCAACACGGATGAAACGATAGATAGTACAAAAGTAAGGATGAAAAAACAGGTTTGAGAAATATCAGAAAGAGACAACAGAAGAAGGCGCACTCGAAACTCCCCATACCAGAGTCACAAACAACTCCCGCGCGCTAGTTTCCCCAGCTGGGCCCGGCTTCGGTTGGGCGCGTCGCGTCGCGACGGGCGTTGGTCGGTCGAGTCTCTGCGGGGCCCGTCCTTCGTCGTCGCAGAAATCTTTACTCCTCCGTTACTCTCTCCTTTCTTCTTGCATTTCGCTCTTCTTTTACTCCCCTCTCTTTATTTTAATTTTTGTGTATATTTTTTTTGCTCTGCAATCTTTTCAATGTATTCCTGTTGCCTCCCGCGTGCCTTCTTTGGAATTCTTCCCCCGGAGACAGCGCCATCTTTTGGCGTCGGAAGAAGAAGAAAGCACTACGGTGAGGGAAGGGACCCGAGCGAGCATCGCCTCTTAAAGCATTCCTCACCATTCCTCCTCACGCCACCCGGTCTATTTCATTCTTTGCGAAATTCGGAAAACGGAGAGAGAAAAATGCGACGGCACGCATTGCGCGCCCGCGCTCTCCAGCTGTCTTATTCGTTCCCGTCGCACTTTCGCCTTCCTTTCCCGAAAAAATAAAAGAAAACAAAAACAAAACGAGATAAGAGGAAACGGACAGCAGGAAAAGAAAAAACGAGGGGAAATGCACGACCAGGCATTGCGCTGACTGAGCTAAATAAAGAACGGTATAGCGGGTGGCTAAGTCCAACTATTCTTCGTCTCGCTATAGAGCCATGCAGCGTTGAGACTGCACGGTACAGGTTTCAAACGGTTTGGAGCCACTTAGAAACTCAATTCGTTCGTTCTTTTTTTTTTTATGGTATAGCAGCGGCTGAGTGTTTCGATCAATCACATGGTGTTTTTTATCTTTCTCTCTCTGTCGTCTTTTAGTGGAGAACATTAAACTAACGTCGCTCCGGCTTCGAAGCGTTAATTAGTTCGCCCTTGTCCTGATATTTCTTGTTTATCGGGGTCAGCTGCGTTGGCCGATCGATTGCCGCTGTCTGGCGGTGTCCCAGGCTTGATGTCCAGACCTCAATTCGAGTTCCTCTTAGAACTGGTAGAACTAGGAGAACTTTAAACTCCTGCCAGCGCTTCCCTTAAGCAGCCGTATCACGGCGGTTAAGTGGTTTTTCACTCTAATTATTTCGACCTGCAGCAGTCGTTGTTAATATTGATTTATTTACTTAATCGAATTCCTCAAAGCTTTCGAATAGTTACGTGCATGATCTGCGTAAACAGAGGAGCAAAAAAAATGAAAAGAAAACATTACTCAGTTGTTTACAATTACCAACGAGGTGGTACTCAAACACAAAAGAAATGAAAGCAGAAATCATGCATAAGTTGAATTGTTACTGCATTTAGTCACATTAATCACGTTGATGGCATCAAATAAGAAAACAATAGGGTTAATTTTTGTACATTAGCGAGAAGTTTATCACAAATACAAAGCTAAGAACACAAAAATAAAAAAAAATCAGACCACGTGAAAGCAGCTGCTTTGGAATGGGCTCCTAATCAGATTACATCAAGCCCTCAGCTCCTGCGGTGCTGCACAGTTTTGCGTAATGTGACACGGCATAACTTTTCTCTTCTCGTCTCTTCTTTCCGATGCTGCTCTTCTCAGCGTTTGCGCTCGCATCCGTGCGTGCGGCCCGGCTATCTTGACGTTTCCACTGGTTGGCTGGCGCATTCCCCCCAGCCTGTTTGCATAGTTTGGTTCCCGTATCCCGCCTTACTGCTAAGCGAGCCAATATTTTCCTTCTCTCTTTCATCTTCCTTCTCTCCTTCCCTCTCTCGCTTCATGCCAGCGCGTGGCGAGAAGTTACGTAAATAGCAAAGTGCTTTTGTTTCACTGATTGTCGCGCCCTCTGTATCTCCTTTTGTGCTCCTCGTGCTGCCGTTGTCTCGCTGTTAGCGGAGCTCTCTTCTCCTCCTGTCCTCCCCTTCCAACCTCCTTCCCTCTTTGCGTCTCTGAATGGCTCATTTGCGTAGTTGGTGCCGGCGTCTGTTTTTTGATAAACGGGGGCCAAGCCGCTGGTGTGCGATTTGTCAGGGCCTCTCTAATGGCGACGGGCGAGGGTGAAAAACAGTGGCGCGCTAGCCCTGGCCGGGAGATACGAGCGTGGTGGCGTGGCGTACTTAAAACAGAAAAAAAAATAAGAAAAAGGAATACTTGTCCGGTATTTTTCAGAGCTTACCATTTTTACGGCTCCCGCGTCCTGCATCGGAAATAAAACAACATCGCGCTTGCGTAACATAGCTCTTATTCAAATGAAGCGGGTCGTATTCTATGGGAGAGATTTCAGTTGTTTACGCTTATATTTGCACACATGGCTAGTTTGGCTTAGCGGTGAACCTTGGTAACCGTATAACTTTTTTTTCGGAGCCTTGGATTGGATTGGATTGGAGAAACATTTTATTTCGTCAAGAAGAGCTCGGTGATCGGAGGGCCGTGTTAGGTGGCCGTTAGTCCATCACTGTTGGCGACCTGGATGGCCCACTCGACGGCCCGGACTTGCGTCTTCGGGTCTGAGCTGGCCAGCACAGCCTCCTACCGCTCGGGAGAAGGGATGTGTACTAGCTGCGCCTGAGGCGGTTCTTCCTTACAATCCCACAAGATGTGGTCGTAAGTGGCGCGTTCGCCACAGCGGAAACATTGGGGGTTCGTATTGCGAGGGATACATGCGTGACAGTTGCGGGGGTTCGTGAGGGAGCGCGTTTGGGGGGGTTCGTGAGGGAGCGCGTTTGAAGCCGTCTCCACGTGGTTTCTTGTGCTTTGGACAGAGTGTTAGCCGGAGTGGGATAAACTCGCCTGCACAAGGTGTATTGGCGGGTAATGTCATGAAAAGAGGCCATGCCATCTCTTGTAAACCCTGGACGAATAGGCGAGCGCCCTGCCCGGTTGGCGAAGTTTCGGCTTTACTGTGAGAGGCCTCGCTCCCCAGATTGTCCGAGTAGGACGGCACCCAAATCAGTTCGACCTGTCTGGTAGGTTGGGCTGCTTTGTTAAGAATACTAAGGGTGATGGGTGCTATTCGGCCCCGCGAAATTGCGAACAGCGAATTTTGAGTCGATGAATATAATATCAGCGGTGTTATTATCTATAGCTAAAGCTATTGGCGCCTCCTCCGCGATCTCGGAGGAGCTTGTTTTGATAGCCGCGGCTGCGAACAGTCCGTCGGGCCCATCCACCGCCACCAATGCGTAGGCCTTGTTGTGTGGGTACTCCGCTGCATCCACGCACACCGTTCCCGAGTGCTGTCCGTACTTTTCTGGCTTGACGACGGCTCTCGTGGTGCACGGGATGCATGTTCTTGAGAAGTGGTCTTATGAGCACGTTCTTTCGGACATGTTTCGGTAGCTGAGTTTTCGCATCTCCTCTCGGCGGTGCGTTGCCCATTCCTAGTCGGGAGAGAATGGCTCTGCCCGCACTGGTACGGATGAGTCTCTCCGGCTGTGTCGTGAGGTGTGCTTCGCAGAGTTCATCTAGCGTATTCTGTATGCCAAGCTCTAAGAGCCTCTCTGTTGACGTGGGACGTGGTAGACCAACGGCAGTCTTGTACGCTTGTCTTATGATGCTATCGATTTTATTCTGTGCTGCATAGAGGCGGAGGTAGGGGAAAGAGTATACGACTCTGCTTAGATCGAATGCCTGAACCAGACGACAAAGATCCTTTTCCTTGACACCCCGTCTGCGGTTGGCTATTCGTCTGATGCGTCTCGTTGTCATACTGACAGTAGATTTAAGTTTGCCAATAGTTCCGGTGTTTTTGCGGTTGGTTTGCACGTATAGCCCTAGTATGCGTTTGGTGGATACCTCCTTCACGGGCTAACCTCCTACGCATACGTTTAAGGGAAACGGGGGAATGTAGATTTTGAGGTGTATACCTCTGGGCTTTTTTCTGAGTACAAAGAGTTCAGATTTTTGATGCGAGCACGATAGGCCCGCTGCTTGGGCGTATGCTTCGACCGTGTCTACCGCTTGCTGCTGTGTACTCTCCATTTGGCCGTCACTGCCTGTGGTTACCCACAGAGCGATGTCGTCCGCGTAGAAAGTAGGATGCATGCCGGGTATGGCGGCGAGTTTGGAGGGAAGTTTGATGAGGGACAGACTGAACAGAAAAGGCGAGAGGACTGAACCTTGAGGTGTTCCACTGCCCCCCAGGGGGATGATGGTCAGACCTTATCGCACCCACTGCAAGCTCCGCGGTCCTCTCTGAGCGGAAGCACCGGATATATGCGAACACCCGCAGCCCGGGATTAGTGTCAGATAGGTTCGTGAGGATAGCCTCGTGCGAGACGTTGTCGAATGTCGGAGCCTTAAAATTTTCTTGTTCACTACACAACAAAATTTTGTCTCTTACTACTTCTTTTTTTCGCTCATGTTACTGAACAAATCGTTATTCTACAGTTAACACAAAATCACAATTGCGAGTTAAAAGCGCTGTATTTTACAACATTGAAATTATGCCATGTTTCATGTTTATATAGCCTTCTACTGCTGCTTCTCGTCGGAACACAATGAGCGCGACCTTGGCTGGAACACTCGGCGTGGGCGTTGATAGTAGCAAGTGCGCAGACGCATGCGCTGACTTTTTTGCAGAGGTGGCGAATTTTTTTATTTGTGTTAAAACGAGGAAAGCAGTAACTGCCGAACCTTATGCAAAAAGATACCTAGAGCTAGGTGCAGCCACCTATAAAAAGTGACATGTCGTCACTGCATCGTTTTTGTTGTTGTGTCGCTTCGAGGCATTTCCAGCCCTGAAGGAGCGACAAGAAGCTGTTTCAGTTCGTAAAAGAGATATATAGACAAGGCCGTCGGCAAAGACGACAGTGTCCCCTCAATAGCTAACGTAGTTTGCCAAATCCACTCGCCGAACTGACCGTCTATCCCTTTAACCTCCTTCCTTAATAGCACCAGAACAAACAATTCACTTGAATTTAATTATCCCGCGTGTCCACCCTTAGATCCTGATTGATCGGCTTCGGAAACAGGCGTACTCAAAGTCACCAGGGCATGATTGGGTTAAGACCGCACATTGACGTGGAGAGCTATCCTGTAGTGAGGACCGTAAAACGAAAAGGCAGTAAGTAGACAAGAAGGTCGCAGCTGAACGGACACCGCATTTTCCCACTCAGGTTCACAAAAGCAAGAGCAGGAGAAGACTAAACCACCGTGCAATACAGTCTAAAACTTGAAGAAATTAAGAAAGTAGTAAAAGAGGAGGAGAAAAGAAAAGGAATGGCAAGCTACGCTAAGGGAGAGGGTGAACGTGCGGCTCGATCGCTTCGGGGTGGAGAAGAGCAGTTTAGTGAAGACGAGGTTAAGGGGCTGCTGCCCAGCATCGATCTCCTGCTGAAGGAGAGAGGGCCCTCTCCTAACAGACAACCATTCCCTTCCCCGCCTTCCTCGGGGCCAAGGAGAGCTGGAGGCCCGTTTTTCCGTCCTCGGTCGAATTGATCTCGTTGGACGTTGTTGCCTCACGCCAGCTCGCTCTGTATTCTCGTTTTGTTTTCTTTGTTGCTCATTCCTCCTTTGCGTTCCCAGACCATACTTTGTCTCCTCTGCAACTGCTTCTTCTTTCTTCTTCATCTCTCGTTCCCATCATCCCGTCTTTCCCCTTCGCCTGCCCGTACCGCTTTCCCTGCTCCCCCTTTCTGCGCGACTCTTGCTCACTCTGTTCTTCCTTGGCGATACCCTCGCATTATTGGGTTTAGACGGGCTTGTTTTTCTCCCGCACATCCTCTGTGCGCCGCGGGTGTGATGGTGCGCGTCCGAGAGTGTTCCCCCACCAACTCCTTCCTCCACACAGAACCACAGACGTGTGTTTCTCAGTGCAGTCGTAGTCGTCGTTTTGCGTTGCTCGGCCACATACGTGTACCTCCTCACCCGTCATCCTAATTGGTAGTCCCGAGTCACGTTCCAAGCGACGTTTACCTTAGCAGCAGTCTCGCTGCCACAGCTCCTCTCTCTCCTTTCATCGCACCGTTGCTGACGCACGCACGCACGCACGCACGCAAACACACACGCAAACACACGCACACGTACGCACACGTACGCACGCACACGCACAAGCACACGCGCACGCACACACACTGCTGACTCCTCATTGCAGACCGACCGAGAGATGGCGGCAGTAGTGTTCCCTTTAGCAGTGGTTGTCTGATTCTCTCGCACAACGACGTGAACGAGGAGGAAATTTGGGGGTGAGAGCTAGGGTAAGGTGGAATGGGGAATTTCCCTCTTTCCAGAAGAACTCCTTGGTTTTAAAATGCGCATCTCCGCGTTTTTTCTGAACTTCAGCGAGGACGGGGGCGGAAAGTGGGCCGTGTTTGCTCGCGACATAATGAAATTAACCAAATGCGGCTCGGAAGGAATGAGTACACGGCAGAGGAAACAGCGCCTTCTTTAGGGTTGTTTTTCCTTCGCGGTTATTAACAGGGGGATAAAATGGATAAACACTTTGTAGAAGAAAGACATGCGCATCACCAAAAAAGTACCGAAGATGAAAGTATAGAGCTCGATGCGTGGCGCGTTTTAACGAGAGAACGAAAGAAAGAAAGAAGAAAAAGCTTAATGTTTTGGGCAGCTTTCTTTAAAAAAAGGTCTGCCATTTTCATCCCGGTCCCAATTTTTTTAAAGTCTTGCCGTCATGTAGCGAATAATCCGTTAAGCTTTTATGGGACACAGTCGGGCGCTCGCCCCTTGTGTTTGCCCATTTGCAGCGCGCGGCTGATGAAAGGTACACTATTGGCTGCAGTCTTCGTTTAAACGGGTAATTATTGCGTTATTCGCTGAAACGAGGGTAAGCGAAGGTGAGAGCGACGGGCTGACACATTTAGTCTAGCGTTAATTTGCTATTCTGCTTATTTTTGGGAGGTGTGCAAATAATATCTTGTGAAGTGGCGCTCCTATTCAGCGATCACGTAATTTCAGCCTCCCCGCCTTGAATGCGCTCAAGTTAATGCTATAATTTTGATTTTGTTCCATTTTAAGCACTATGCAAGCATTTGTGCGAAATAGCTGTGCTGGGTGCAAGTGCTTGCGTGTGCCATTCGAGTCAAAGTATCAATTAATCATTGTCTAACATGTTGGGCAAGGACAGGCATTTTGCAGCAAATCTCCCTTCCTTAAGAAATCTCTGGCTATTAATAAAACCCTAACAGTCATGTTTACCTTTAGAGCTAAGGCAAAGTTGCTGTGATGGCTTCAAGAGAGCAACTAAATTGTGCCGAATAACATGTACTGTTTTCATGAAATCAGCACCGAAGTAATACCGAACGTGATATACTCAAATAGGGCAGCCACCCTCTGCCTTCATCATCATCATCGTCAGCAGCATCATCATCATCATCGTCGTCGTCGTTGTCGTCATTATCATCATCATCATAATCATCATCATCAACACTGTCGTCTTCGCATTCCTCCCCTTAGCATCATGCCAACAAGCCGAATTTAATCAGTCTGATTTGCCTGATTAAAAAAAAAAATGAGCGCAGAACTGAAGCCCCCCGCAACGGTCTCTACCCGCAGCTGTCGTTCACAGGTGCTACTACCAACTCGTTGGTCGAGTAGCGTCTGTAGACGGCGTTCCTTTTCCTTTTATCGTTTGCCTGTTGCGCTTAACTTTTTAAAAAAGGAATGAAATGTTGAAAAAAAAAAACTGTCATCGACACCCCGAATTTCATTCCCGTAAGGCTCAACGAAGTGAATTCGCCGCTCATATTTATTCGAGCGCTTGCGAATGTTTCGCCAGAACTCAATAGGATGATTAGAGGTATTATTCTCCAAAGACTCAAGATAGTAGTCATGATCCCGCTTGTACAGGCGTTTGCAAAGAGAGCGCAAACGGCGAAAATTATCCGCCTATGTATCAAGCCCAGGGTGTTTCGCTTTATGGTGGGCTCTCCAAAAAAACAGAACGGAAACTTGCTGCAAGTAGGAGTGTGCAGTGGTATGTACTGGCGCATGCCATTAAGAACTGATTTCGTTTAAAACGAACTAGTCGACAGAAGAAAGGAAACCGAAGAGATCAACATTGCCGTCACGTGCATACACGAAACGGAGGAATTTCCCCGCACGATCTGAATTACCAGAAGGTCGGGCAGAGACTGAAGCCCTTATCAGAAGTGGAGGATGAGGACAAGGATAAGTACAGAGACTGAAGTCCTTATCAGAAGTGGAGGATGGCCCGGGTTCGAACCCGACCGCGGCGGCTGCGTTTTTATGGAGGAAAAACGCTAAGGCGCCCGTGTGCTGTGCGATGTCAGCGCGCGTTAAAAATCCCCAGGTGGTCGAAATTATTCCGGAGCCCTCCACTACGGCACCTATTCTTCCTTTCTTCTTTCACTCCCTCCTTTATTCCTTCCCTTACGGCGCGGTTCAGGTGTCCAAAGATATATGAGACAGATACTGCGCCATTTCCTTTCCCCAAAAAACCAATTATAAGTGGAGGATGAAATTTGTCACAGCGAGTCAGTGACATGTCGGAGCTCGAGACTCAAACGATTTCGAAATTAGGTTCATGAACAAACAAGCACGTTACCATAACAGTTTCCAATTAAATTTTATTATTATTGCAAAGATTTAAAGCCTAGGAAATCTAATAGCATGCGGCATTTACTTACTACGTAATGATTGTCGTGAGAATATGTAAGTGATCCAGGAAATACCTGTAGTATTAAAATATACGAAAATCAGTAGTTTCTGCTTATTATTTGAAGTTATAGCATGTTTGATAGAGTGGAGTACATAGAGCGGAATAATATTAATTTAAATAATAAAAATTATCACTAAGCATATTATTGTCCACAGCCAGGGAAATTACAAGAACATACCGCGCGTATAGTACAGTTGCGGACAAAAGTAAACGGAGCACGCTGTTGCTTTACAATATTTTTCATTCGTTTTCTAATTGAAATTGCCCGCTCTGGTATGCGCATGCTTGTAGTGGATGGTAGGGCGGTTTATCATGGTCAAACAATGTTTCTTTATCTCCGGTAAGGAAGGCGTGATTGACTCAAACGCAGTAGCGTGCTTCGTTTAGTTAATCTGCACTTTACATGACATGAACATAGCAAGAGAAATTGCAAGGGTAGTGTGAAAGAGGTGCCTGTCAGTAATGCACGGTTATCTTTTTTATCAACTAATAGCGCTTCCCTTCCCTTTGCCCTTCGCTTCGCACTTAAATATTTTTCTCTTTTCGTCTCCCCGGTTGACAGAACATGTTCACATAGCGCATGCCTCCAAGTTAGGTTTTTTAAAACAAGTAATTCAGGCAGAGTGCTCATTCGCACACGTGCACAGGCTGTTCGTGCGCCGGACACAGGTTAGAATTTGGCTGTCTTGAGTACGAACGCATGCCGTGTATTTTCTCCTTTCTTCTTGTTTGCCACCAAGCAACATAAAAAATCAAGAGAAGTAAGACAAGGGGAGAAAAGGCAGTCGTGGAATGTGACCGGCCGAAGACATGAGGCGAGAGCACCGGCACTGGCGGAAGTGAGCGTTTAAAGTCACTCTGGCAGAACGAAGGAACGGCCCCTTTCTTCCCCGCCCTGTCTTTCCCATGCTGCCCATCTTCCCTTTCCAACCCTCTCTTCGTGGCCCTGGGGAAAAGCCTGTGGCTGAGAATTTATTGTCTCTGATAACAATGTTCCTCCTTTTTACGTTCCCCCGAACGAGAGCTGCATTTTTCATATGCTTTGTTTTGCTTTTCCCTAACGTTCGCGTTCCTGCGCTTCAGCGCAGCTAGAACATGTCTCTCAGTATGTGCTCCGCCCCCCTCGACAGTAGTGGAAAAGATTGGAAGCACTATGAAATAAAGCAAGTAATGAAACGACAGCAAAAAGAGAGAAAGGAGAGGGATAAAAGTAAGGAAGGTAAAAGAGCCGTACTTCAGGCCATTCTCGTTCGAAAGAAATATAGCCCATCCAATCTTTTTTTTTATTCTCTTTCTTTAATATTCTGTTCTTTCTTTCCCCATTGACGTGCGCAGATTTTGGCGGTCAGGCGCTTCTTTTCTCCAGCTGAACGCGTACGGTGTAATCAGTTCGGTGTAATTGTTTTTACGTAAGTAGTCGCCACGTGTTTTTGCATAGCCGCTGCTCCTGTTAACGTGAACAAAGACGAAAACACCTGCACGTCCTGCACGCCCTCTGAAGTCTCAGGTTCGTCAAAATTGAAAAGGAAGAATAAGCGGCACGAATAAAGGGCGGATATCTGTTGATATTCGGCGAAATTAAATAAGAAATAAAGAAACCAGACAGTGTCATCAAATGCGCTTGCAGCTTGTAAAGCCCGCTCTTGCCTTGATTGCCGACAAGATTAGAAGTTACACTGTTGAATATCACCCAGCTCAAGTTTCCTGAATCTATAAAACAAAAAAAAAGCAAAACTGCTGACGTCGGGATACCGTTTTTTGTCCCCTTTATCAAAGTTTGAGTCACGGGGATTGAGGCGCAGTTATATGTTCTTCGCGCGCGTATATATATAAAATTGAATGGCAGAGAAAAAAATCATGCTCGAATTTCAGTATTTGAAGAGAGAAAGAGAGAATTAAAAATAAAGCAACATCCTTGATTCAAGCAAAAGCGCCGTCGTGCGATCGGACGGGGGAAAGGAAGGAGTCTCAGCGGGCCGCGTAAAATTGGATGTTGTATAGCTGCCGCGTGCTGCCGCATTTCTCGAATTTTAATGCGTAGTGACAAATGGCAGATGTGTCGGTATGACGGTAGCCAATCTATGCTGTTTTATAACAAAGAGCTGCGCCGTAGCTGTAAGAATCTCGCAGGCACATCCTTGCTGAACTTGCCCGGGCTTGTGGACGCTTAGATGTGAAATATTAGGAAAAGTATTGGCAGGGTTTAAACGTAGTTAAACCGAGTAGACATCCAAAAGCATGTGTTTTGCTTGGTTGGCTCATGGTTTTTCTTTGCTGGGTCGTCGTCACGTCTGGCGACGATTTTAGACTCAGGTTAAGCACTGATCAAGGTTGAGCTGATGTGATCTGTCCGAGCTGCAGATGGAAGACGACGATGTACATTGCACTGCGCGAGTGTGTGTTGCAGTTTAATCATCCCGGCTACAGCCTACATTACAGCATCTAGATTTCGGCGACGTGCGTTTTTAAGCACGCAAGACACATCACTTTTAACATCGGCGAATTATGAGCACCTTAAATATTATTGGAACAGGAAAATTTGTTGCTCTCGGCAGCTTGAAGTATCACTGACGAGGATACGCTGCCGCATCCCCCCTCTAAATTTCTATTTACACAAGTCGGGTTTGGCGCTCTCTCCTCTTTGTGCATTTTGCCGTGAGCCAGAATCTATTGAACATTTTTGGCTGTATTGTCGCCGATTCAACTCACTGAGAAAAAGGTTGCTGGAGGAGCCCTTGCAGCATCTTGGCCTTAGTTTGAGCAGCCCGCTCTTGCTATCATTTGGCGCCACCACTTTTGGGTTCAGCCACAGATCTGTTTGCACCGCTGTTCAAAATTTTCTGATAGAATCTCACCGACTGCCTTGCTAAGTGTTCCAACCTTTTCTTTTCTATCAATTATTACATTTTGACTAAATCATTAATATTTAATCACTCTCTTTATTATTATTCTTAAAATTTTAAAATCAAAACACTCATCCCTTTTTTGTTCATGACGAAAAATTCACCGGTGTTGCGCTCCCACGTGCTTTTTCTTTTTGTTAACTGCGTTCAGGTGAATAGCCACCCGATTCTTGGCCGATCCCCCAGTGTGGGTATGTGCCATCTTTTGATAGGTTAACAACAACAACAACAACTACAACTTGAGGCGTGAGCGAATGCGGCGATAGCCTAGCCCAATAAGGGTGGTGTATGTGTTTTTTTAACACGTGATGTGTATTGTTCGCCAAGCCGGCAATAAAGAAAAAAAGCGGCGATAACCTAGTGCCCTCGCGCAGCGACCTGCGAAGCCGATCAGTTCGCGCCACCGATGGTTCGACTTCCAGTCGTGGATATTTATTTGATTTCTTTTTATTTACGTGCGGACGTAGGCGACAAGATTCTTGGTTGGTGTTGGTGAGCGTATGAGTGCTTTCACATTAATATAAATGCACGCAGTTTTAGTTGTTTCTCTTTCATGAATATGCTGATTTACAGACGTTAGCCTCATTGCGCTCATGTAAAAGGTAAGATGCGAGATTTAAGACTTCGTAAAAAGACTTGGATATTTAAGACTTTCTTATATCTATAAAGGCTGAGGTGTTCGGAAAGTTAAACACAATGTCAAATCGGTCTAGGCCCGCCGCGATAGCTCGGTAGCTTTCGTGTCCAGCTGCTGACCCCAACGACGTGGGTTCGATCCCATCGGGGCGGCCGTATTTCGATGGAGGCGAAATTCAAAAGCGCCCGTGTGCTGCGCGATGTAAGCACACCTCAAGGAACCCCACGTGGTCTAAATTAACCCGGAGCTGTTCACTACAGCTTTTCTTATGCTCATGTGTTGATTCGGGAGACTAAACCTCGCCATTTATAGTTTGTTAATTGGTCTAATAGTTGTCTGACATGAACGGCTGTGTAAAGTGGGTAGACATACAAACATATATATCACAACCACAGAAACTTTCTAAGGCAAGAAAGGCGTGTTTCAAGCACAGTAAATCTGAAATGTACTGCATGTATTGTTTGATGGGTGGCGTAAGGCTCCGTTTATTGTCAAGAGTGTCATCCTATATAAGAAATAACCTAAAATTCCTGATAATATTTTAAAAGAGTTTCGCAATTTTGGATGGTACAAACTATATAGTAGGAGGTTTACATTTGTTTGCTCTTTTTGCGCGTCAAAATTGATAGAGTAAATCCTTGTCAGTATTCACTTTCAAAACACCGTTGATGACGATTTATTTTAAGGCAGAAAGGCTGCTATTACCAAAAAGCGCCAAAAGCAATACAAAACGTAACGTGTTTGACTGCATAGCACATAGTGAAAAGCAACGTGCTTGAAGAAAACTGTGCGCGGTCCCAATCGGAAAAACTTGTTTCGCGCGCAAAGTACAACGGAGCAAATTTATGCAAGCAGTGTAATGAAAAGCTACCGCAGATCACGTTTTTGTCTGCTATAGAGTATCTTTAATGCCGAAGTGCTGGATAGGGCTTGATGACCACATTTATACTTAGTTTTGCTTTCGACCTGAAGAACTCATCTGACAATTGTACGTTTACTTCGATAACAATTAAGTCTTTATAACCGCACACAGTATACAAGGTCCTGTATGTAGGTGTGACCGCGTTGGCAGAAGTATTGGCTACCCATATCCTTTCAAAGTGAAAAAGATGAGAAAAAAAAACGAAGGTAGTAGTAGACGAAGAACAAGAATATAACCTAGATAGAATATACGTGGACTTCTATGAGAAATTCGGGAGAATGCGCTTTCCGCCCCAGCGGCGCTCAGCGCTTCGGGTGGGTCGGTGTGTAGGCAGTCTCGTTTTTCGAAGTGCTTCATATTAATATATAATGATATGCCGACGGTGGTGACGCCAAGTAAACGATTTTGCTGACTAGGGGGAGGGGGGGGGCACGTTTTATGAAGATATTCTTGTGCAAACCTGCCTTTCCCTTTCTCTACAAGCTTGTGTAGTTGCAAAAAAAATCACACAACAAAAACACATTCATTTCTTTTTGTTTTTAGTATTATATTTGTTTAGTTGTGTTTCATATCTGCTTGTTGTCACGTTAGTTGTCTTAAACTTTTCATTTCAGACGTGTACGCATTGTACCCCTTCACAACGTAAAAATATACTCTAGATATCGTATTTAGTGATAAATAAACAAATAAATTAACAGGCAAACATCTATCAAAAATGGCAGTGATCGCTATTTATCACCCTGGTTTACGAAAACTCGCTTTCACAGAATGCACTGCATGCTATTG
The DNA here is from genome assembly GCF_052857255.1 of Amblyomma americanum. Lineage (NCBI taxonomy): Eukaryota > Metazoa > Arthropoda > Arachnida > Ixodida > Ixodidae > Amblyomma > Amblyomma americanum. The sequence goes on along the minus strand of NC_135503.1, from coordinate 12,702,784 downwards.
TAAGTTAACTGGATTCCTCTCTCAATTTGTATGTACAAAACTCGCGCCATGAATGTGATGCCTACCGGCAATAGCTTCGCATATGGCTTGCCTTCCGCTCTCAATGAACGCGAAAACAGGGTGATTTTCATACCATATATGCCGCGGCATGAAGAGGGTGTAACGCTGCTGGCGGCGAGATACATCGGAGTTTCAACTTTTATCCGCACACGCCGCGAGGAGTGAACGCAGATTCAAGAGTTTTATTATTAAAACCTAATCGAGTTTTGGCCAGTCCCAGCGCTGCCGTTCTATATTCAGCTCCTTGCGAAAAGAACCTGCTGAAGAAGTGACCAGCACCGTGACTATCAACCCAGGGAAAAAAATAGCAGGAAGAAATAAAGTTCGAGATTACGTGAAGCCGTGTTGAGGCTGCTGGAAAAATGGCTCATCCTTATTTCATGCCTCAGCGGCCGGAGAAAGGAGCGGCTGTCGGGCTCGCTCCCTGGGGAACTGGAAAGCTATTTCCCAGATCGTCGTCCATGTGCGCGAGGAAAAGTAAAGACGCGAGGGAAATTTTGAACTTGGACTTGAACCGGTTTCTCAGCGGGAGAAACAATTTCGAGCCAGAAGTCCCCCATATGCCGGTGATCCATTCACTTTTTTTTTCTTCTAACTATCGCTGAAACAGAATATGGTTACGTTCTGAATCGCTCGTTGAGGCTTTGTCGCTGACTGCGAGACTGTGAAGCAAACAGCGCCTACATTTCACAAGAATTCAACACGGTATACCAGGCGCGTATCATACTCAGTGAGGGACCCCCCCCCCCTCCCCCTGATATAGAGATCATTCCTTCTGCTCCCCAAATTCTCTTAGCAATTTCTCGTGTTAGGCATGCCCCTCCTCCCTCCGCTCAATACAAGAATTTATGTTGTTAGTCCCCCCCCCTCCCCCTTAAAAAAAATCCTGGCTACGTCCCCGTCCATCCTTCAAAAGCGCTGCCCATCTCCACCCTCCAGAGACCTTCACCCACCAGAAGCCCATTAGAGGAGTCCACGAAGCAACGGAATGAAAAAGTACCGGCGAAATCAAATTCAAAATCGCCATTGGAAGGCGACCAGTGTCAAGCGAAAGTGAAAAGCCCGCTGTCGCAGCTTCGCTGCATTAAGTTGTGTGAATTGCCATCAAATATTTGTTTTGGTGACGCCAGGATACCTTGTAAAATGACCGAGGGGTAGAGGTTGCTACCAGGCAGGGTGGGGGGGAGAATGGGGGGGAGGGCAGAGGATTTCCGGGCTTTTCCATCTTCACTGTCACCTCGTCGCTTGGATACAGCTGCCGTGCCTGCCAACGAGCTTCCAAGCGCTTGTCCCTCGACCTTATACACATAAAGGCGCCCTTAATCTACTGGTCCTTACTCTTCCAAGCAGCGCAGTGGCTAAGATGTTGCACTACTGCGTTGAGCAGGTGCCCGGGCTAGTGACCCGGCCTCGGAGACTGTAACCCAGGTTGGTGAATGGGTACGAAAACGCCCGCCTACTATATACGGGTACACGTGCAGAGAAATTTTCAGAAGGGCTCCGCTACAGAAATACACCATTTCGTAACACAACTGTAAAATATTATAAATAAAAACCAATAATACTGCAATTATAAAATGAAATATCTAATATAAATAACGTCTTTAGCACAGCGTATACTGTCATCGTACCCCGGCCGATAATGCTCGTGTGCAGATTGCGGCACGTGCGCCGCATGGGCGGCTGCGGTATCCTGAAGGTGAAGGCCGACGAGAGGGTGGTGGCTAGCAGCTCGTAGTTGGGACACGAATTATTTACCGGTGGGTGCCCAGTTTTACAGCACTAGCAATGGTCAGCTCATACCTTTTTTGCTCAAATATTATGAGCGTACTTCTGTGAGCAACCGAATAACTATAGTATACAAAATGCAGTATCTATAATGTATCATGTATATATAATGTAGTGTGTAGAATATAGAAACATGACTGTATATTACATTACCAAAACGATTTATACTTAAGCGCATGTAAAAGGTTCACACCGTAGACGCGAGGGCTTCCAATCTCATTACCGAAACTACGTGCGAACGAGTTCGTCGTTCTAACATTGGGCTATATAAGCTCCCTGGCAGCGGACTGACCCCAAAGCAAGGTGGGGCGTGAGGAAAAAAAAAGTTAAATAAGGATAATAGAAACGACTCCTCCGAGGTCATAAAACCTGGTTGTTTTGCTTACGTCAGCACCACAAAAACTCGCATTTGCGAGCCAGCGTTTTTTCTTGCGGCTGTGAATGAGCATCATGCCACTGCTGCACTGACGAATCTGCCGTTGTCATTGGCATTCAAGCTTAGGGCGAGCCATTCACTTTTCAACTTGCTCTTTTTTTCCACTTAGGTTAAGAGGGCTAGCTGGGAAAAAAAATGAACCAGGGAAAGAAGGAAAAACTATTGACGAAAAAATTATGGAAAGGAAGAAGGGGGAAAGGAAGAAGAAGAGAACCAAAGGAAATAGTAATAGGAAATGTAATGGAAAGTTCGAAGGTGAGAAACGAACGAAAGAAAGAAGCAATCAACAAAAAAAAGAGGGTTGGGAAGAAAGAGTAAAGAAAAGGTGGGACGGAAGAAGAAAGGAAAACGCGAAATAAAGAAAGGAAGAAAGAAAGAAATGCGCCATGAATGATTCTACACTTGAGCCTATACTGCGGTTCTCTTCGGTAGTAAACACTGCGTCGACAAAACGTTACTCGGGCTTACTGCGCGAGGAGTCTCGGACGGGGTATTCTGCGCATGTCTTTGCGGAAGCAGCCGCCATCGGTGTCCGATGCGGCCATTACGGCGTGCGCGCGTTTTTTTTTTTTTTTTTACGAGCGGCCGTTCCGGTAATAAACGCGGAGGATTTAATACACATGCACCACTAATCGCACCGTTAACGGCCCGGAAAAAAAGGTCTCGAACGCGGCGCACAAGCCGCGGTTGATGCGCTGGGCCTCACAAAAGGGGGCCCCAAGGCGTCGCGTGAATTATAAGAGCCGAGCTTGGTTGGGTCACTGGGGAAACGACGGCTGCATCGTGCGAGTTCGCGCGCAAGTCCCGCTTAAATGTGAAGCGAAGCGAGTTTAATTGGTTGCAAAACGGTGGTCCCTCGTCTTGGCGCACTTTCTTTCGATGAAACAGCGATTACAGTGTACCCCGTGGTCGGAGGAAGAACTAGACATGAAAAAACGTTTGAGGTCACTCAGATGCCGCGGCAAAAGCCAGTAATCTTGCCTCACTAAGGCCGCAGCATCCAAAAGCATGGAAGCACACTGGAACAAACAGCACAGGAAATAGTACAAGGGTAAGGGTAAGGGCTAGTTGGTTATCCGTTTGTAATTTTGTGTGGGTAACTTGCCTCTGTGTGTGTCGTTTTTTTTTATACTGCGCTGCAGTTCTTCTGTAAATAGGACGTTCTTTGAAAGACATAATAAACACACATCAGAGCAAAGAAGCATCCTAAAGCTTAGCTCTACAGATTTAAAGAAACTGCAAGTTGAAGTACGTGAGGGAGTTATTCGTTAAATCAGACAATAAAATCCGTTTTAACATCCTTCTTAAAACTCACGTTTGGTTTACGAATTCGCAACTTTTACAGAATACAGGAATATAGTTAAGGCCTCTGATTTTTGGCGGTGGTGAATTTTAAATTCCGCGAATATAGAACAAATAATCTGCAATATTCCGCCGAAAGCCTCCCGCGTGTAAATGTGGCCGCCATGTCGCCGCTCCTTGCCTCTGCTCCATGCTTTGTGCTGCACAGTACTGTGCCCGTTCAAACATTTTTTTCTTTTCCTTACTCCTCGCAGTTCGTTCACTGTCTTATACTTGTTCTCAGAGGTCCGCGCAGCCTTCTTAACATGCTTGTAGATGGCAGAAGGTAGTCGAGAAATTGGCTTCTTCTTGCAGCTAACAAGCCTGGTGAGTGAACTAGCTGTAGGCATATCAGAAAAAAGCGAAAAAACCTTATATTGGCAAGTTGGTTCTAAATATAACGCAAGCTGATATATGAAGGAGAAAGCTCGCGTTGTTTTTGTGCAAATACGGCAATATTGCTTTCGACAGGTACGAATTATACCCAGCAACTCTTGACATAAGCACTTTCCAACTGGAAAGAGTTTATGAACGTAGTTTTTTTATCTACTGTAAAATTTCATTTGAATGTTCAATATATACGCAGATGTCCACGCGGCAGACATGCATTTTGTTGCTATTAATGTTTTTGCTAACGTCAAAAAATTTTCCCATTGTTTTTTTATTGGCAGTCTTAACTCAGTTAACTCTAAGCGAGCGATGGACCATTACCTTCAATATTTCCATAACAGTACCTTACAATATTCGAATATTCGAAACGTTTTGTCCAAAAATGATGGACTTGATCGTGACTCATTTTACAAATGCGTACGGGCGCGTTGCTGCTGAAGCCGGAGTGATTGATGCGCTAGATTGTTTGAGAGGACTGGGGAGTAAGCTCGTCAAGGCATTAGCAGAACTTGGCTCGGTACCAGAAACTACGTTTCAAGAAAATTTAGACGATAAAATCAATCACATATCTATTATTCTCTCATTCCATCAGTGCCCGAAAACACATTATTAAAAAAAAAGAGAATGTGGCTGCTAATACAATATTCCGCGAGAAATCTTCAAATCTATGATTTTTCGTACAATAGTGGGAAATTAGTGGCCCTGATTATTGTTTAACATTGTAGATATTTGGAAGTATGAGGCCTGTGTTTCGCAGTTTGTGCGATTCAGTGGCGTTGAAATTGTATCATGATTGAGGTTGCTCGCAGTTTCTCTTGCAGCAGAAGTGCGATCGGTCTCAGAATAAATGTCTCGAGTGACACTTTATGAAAGAACAAGGGGTCTGTCCAAAGGCGGTATGGCCGAGATGATTGAAGAATAGCTGATTGGGTCCAAAGAAATCACGGACGCAAATTGACCCTTCTGCGGCCTGAAAAATGATATAAGGTTAGTTTTGGTAATGCTAGCGCTAGGGAAAGGGAGATGTTAAGAGGGGTTAGAAGTCTTTCTGCTGTCGCTTGCGCGTGCATTGAATAGTTTGCTCTGATTATTAGAGGCGGTACTGCCAATTTGCTCCCTACTAAAGAATGTCATGATATCACGCCACTGTGTCCTTTGAGATGCATATTTTCGATGTGGTGTGAAAAAATCACACCCTAATACCCGCCTACGTCATACATGTAGAGCCAGCATGTAAAAAAAACCAAGGTCGGAGTTACCTCAATATTAGAAAAAATTATCATCATTCGATCGTCTACGCCTTCTTCGCCTTTCTGAAGATTCTATGGTAACTGAGATTATGTCTGAAATTTTCACCTGACCAGTTCTCTTTTTTTGTAATATTTCGAAACTATGCACCTAGAACAGAGTTCAAGAAATCACCTGTTTACATTTAAGCCTATAAGCAAGTTATGGTTTTTCATGTGCAAAGAGTTCACGGTGGAGGCTTCTTCGATACTAACACAGAATCTTTACAAAGCGCCGGCCATTTGTGACCTAATTAATCTGATTCAGAGTACCGGCGTCTCTATAGCTGAGAATTGACTCTCGGCCATTTGATTACCGTAGATTCAGAACGGGAACACGCGCCTTATTTGTTCTTTATTTCCATTCATCATTTTTAGTGTAAATGCTGTTCCGGTCCAATCTGGCGAAAAAAAAAGTTCTTCAAACTTCTTCAAATTCTTGAAGCCTCTTCTTTTAACCCACGAGGTTCCCGGCTCTTAGGTTCTTGGACCTGAGGCTTCTATGTTCAAGTTCACTTGTCTGCTGGGCGTACGAGCCGCGACGGGGTTTACGGATTGCCGCGACGCCCTTGGCCATTAACATAAGCAAAATGCGAACAGCGATATTTTTGATAAGCGTACAACCACCTAGAAACAAAATAAGTTAAATGAATGCATTAATAAAAATCCACAGCTAATACAGTCCGAGACACAAGCTAACCGACAAAAGAAGCAAAAAACGTTTCTCAGAAGATAATGGCGACAAATGGCGACAGCTATCGTTGGCCGTCTCCACATGGTGCAGCCATCAGTAAGCCCCGGAAAGTGATCCCCTGGGCCTAGTCACTTTTTTGACGAGAGTTTCCTAACTGGTATGATCTAAAGACTCTAACAAAAATACTTCGCAGAAATTATAAAAGTACAACGAAGCAAAAACAGCAGCACAAATCATCGCTTAGAGCACCTTCAAGGAGTCACTTGAATCCGCTCGCCTATTTCGCATTTACAAGCCCACGAAGTGACTGTGTAAAAAAAAATAAAAAAAATGGTTACATTGATAACTAAACGCGCCGTTTACCAGCGATCTCGACGCATTTAGTGCTTGGCCCCAAAATGGCCGCCTGTCATCCCCAGCCGCCGTCATCAACTCGTCGAGCAAGCCGGCGAGTCACGTATGCGGTGGCTGCAGAAGAGTCGCGACCCGTTGTCTGTTCTCTCTCTCTCTCGGGGGTTGTTATGACGAAGAGCGGAGCAGCCTGGGAACGGGCCTGTTCACGCCTCCTCCGACTCGCGCGTCGGTCGTCGCAAGGTTGGCAAACAGTCGGCCCGAAGTGCCGTAGCCCTCGCGTCCGTCTCGATCCCGCATCGCAGAATGTGCGCCGCGTACTGCAAATGCTGCACGTTTGTTTACGTTCGTCTATCCACCATTCGTCGCTCCACCGTTTCGCTACATTCCGGGCGATGTTGTTTTTTTATTTCTCTTATGCACAGTCGCATTAGCCACGACAAGGGCGCTACGCTGGCACACGTTCATTATTTATTCCGCGTATCAGCGGAGTCGTTCTACTACGCAGAGCGGCGTTATTCCCAATTAACCTGCCAGCGAGAACCTCACGTTTGCACTGCAGTCCACTTCCTTGCTTGTGTACACACACACACACACACACACACACACACACACACACACACACACACACACACACACACACACACACACACACACACACACACACACACACACACACACACACACACACACACACACACACACACACACACACACACACACACACACACACACACACACACACACACACACACACACACACACACACACACACACACACACACACACACACACACACACACACACACACACACACACACACACACACACACACACACACACACACACACACACACACACACACACACACACACACACACAAAGACTTTGTAACTGAAGAGTTCGCGTGCCACGTATTTGTAAAAACGGTCCGCCCGCTTGAAAACGACTAAATAAAAGGAAAGGGTCCTCTTACTAAGCTTAACGGTGTTTATATTTAGAATACGTACATTGGCTTTTTCGTCTGCGCGGACGCGGAAAATATGCGTAAGTGTTAACGCGATTTAGCGACCGAGTTTGTGTTACAAAGCCGCACTGCCAGAGCACGAAACAGAGAGCATTGAAGGAAAGCGTCGGAGTTGAGGGGCTTGCGTGGAGCCGGGCTTATAACGCTTTCGGAGATTTTTGCTACTCTATCGAAAACCCGAGGCAAAAAGTGAGTCATCTCAAAATTACCATAGGGAAACTAGATGTCACCGTCTATGCGAGTTTCTTAAAGAGCGCCCTTTAATATGCAGAGTCCAGAGTCAAAGAGGCGCCCCCCACCCCTCTCGCCCCCCTATTCTTGGAGTTAGCACCCATTATGGGAACGCCTCCTGGTAGCCAGTCGCTCCTGTCCAGGCTAATTACAGAGCAATTACTAATATGGCAAACTCAATACTTTCTGATAATGTGACTCTAGGCAGTTATACAGTGTATGTTGTATGGTATATTGTATGTGGTATATGTAGAGAAATAGGGTTATATTGATATGTGTTATATTAAAAAATGAGATATAATATAATAATATAATAGTAAATGTAATATTATTTTATTGTATATTCCTAAACTACTAGAACTTGTTCATGATTCGTTTCGTGTTGAAATTGTTTTGATATTTTGTTGTAAGTTATGTTCACATTTTGCGTTGATATTGCACGTCCATCTGCCGACTTTGCCGGGCCAAATCCCTCAATCCACTAGAGGCTTTGACAGGCCTCTTTCTTGTTTCCTGTGCTTATTATGTGCAATAAAAGATACCATTATTATTATTACAACATTATAAAATACTGTATATAATTTCTATAGAAACAGGGTTATCTATAAAATTGATTTTTATAGTTAGGGTATCTGCCTGCCATTGTTTCTTTTCGCAGTAAACATAAATTACTCTTAGCGTGTGTTTTTCTTCAGTACATAAAATTATCTATTGGCTCTCATTACTTTCATAAACAGCATATAGATGGCAGCTTGCCTGAAGAAAGTGGACGCCGCGTCAGGTGTTGCTTTTTTTTTTGTGAGTGATAACAGCAATTCCGTCGCTTACATTACCGTTCTCGTCTGCAGTACTACCGCGTTTCTGCTAGACTTGTTTTCTAGAATGGCGCCAGAATGCTTGCTACAATGGTGCCAATAAAACGTCTCCTCAGTCTCTATATTATGGCTTCATACATCCAAGACCTTACTTGCGCCTTTATCCACAGATTAGTCTAAATATATGACAAGCATTAAAAGAGGTTTAAAATCGTTTGAAAATTCTACTCAAAAGGTACAAGACAAACGTTAGTTTTTGTGCAGTGCCTTCAGTACTGTGACAAATTACACTTTAACGTGCATTTTAAGGTAGAAACCTCAAGAACTTAGTGGTGCAAGAATCGCGTGAAACCGGATTTTATCAGAAAACTAAGGGCCTTAGGTGTATAGTATTTGGGGTTTAATATCCCAAAGCGACGCGTTGGTTTTTATGACGGGTGCCTTTTATTTAGCAACATTAAAAGCATGTTGAAACGGTGCACACACACCGAGCTTAGTCAGCAAACACTCCTTTATGGACTCGTTTCGCTATACTTTTTTTTTGTGCCTCCACACAATACTGTGACCAAGTGAACATCGTCAACTTTAAGCGAAATTTTGTACACCGGGCAAGTTTTCTCCACTGCCAAGTACACAAGTGTGGTGTGAGGGCTCGACTGGATTATATTCTTCTTCTTCTTGTCCTGGGGGGATTTTAAATGGCGCATACTCACTGCGGGGGATTATCCAAGACACAGGCGGCGGCTGACATGCTCAAAAGCGTTTTCCCTAAAAACTTTCAGTGAAGATTAGGAGATTAAATTTAAAAACAAATTAGTTCCTGTGAAAGCGCGAGCTGATTGGCGAGTTGGTTTTTCTTGATGGTTGCGAAACAGCGCAACGGTACAAAGCCTAAGAAGTAAGCTGAATGAGAACTTTATGTGCAGAGTGTTGGATGGTTTGAAGGCGAATGAATTTTGTGCATGAACAGAAAGACGTACGAATTCAGACAGATTTCAGGTTGGTAAACGCTAACGTTCTAAAAGGAAGTCTTTATTACCGGTCTGCACATTGCTGTTGCTGTGCCCAAGCGTAGAGGCTCCAAGGTGAAGAACAATCCCAGGAGACAAATCCAGACCGAACTGTTGAAGCGGGTTTTCTAGCTGGCGCCTGCGTAAAGAGCAGAAGCAGCGGCAGACAACCAAATGTAATCGATTGTTTCGGGTTCAGCACAGAGCGGGCCCGAAGGGAGACCGCCAGACCAGATCTATAGAGGCAGAAGTTTAATTGAGTTATCCGACTAGTGGGGCAGAAAATACGTCAGGCTTGCGGGATCGCCATTCTTTACTGCTCCATGGGAAAAGGAGCTGCTGGTAGTCGGTAGAGGGAGTAAGAGCTGAGGCTGTAGATTCTTGCAGTAGCATATACCTGTGAAATCTAGCGGCCATAATATATGCGCAAGGCAGGCAAAGAGTAGTGATTGGTCCATGAAGACGTGCCATCGTCAAGGCACCTGCAACTTCATTAATAGATTCCTTTGTGGTTGTGCGCCCTAACTAACCGCACTAAACACACATATGGTGTTGCCAAAATACATGATTGGTTTGGTTTATGGGAGTTTAACGTCCCAAAGCGACTCAGGTTATGAGGGACGCCGTAGTGAGTTTCTCCGGAAATTTCGACCATCTGGGGTTCTTAAACGTGCACTGGCATCGCACAGTACACGGGGCTCTAACATTTCGCCTCCATCGAAATGCGACCGCCGCGGCTCGGATCGAACCCGCGTCGTTCCGGTCAGTAGCCGAGCGCCATATCCACTGAGCCACCGCGGCGGCTGCCAAAAATAGATGAGTGCGCAGTGCCCGGTGATTCCGTAGGCGCGGTTGGAGAATAACAGAGAGATAATGAGTCCTTCATATTTATGGCAGAAGAAAAAGAGTTGTCTAACTTACGTAAAAGCAAGGCCACCGCTAAAAATTCACCCAAGTAAACGGGAGTGAAGTGGATCGATAATGACCAATAGAGGGACGGGGAGAAAATACCGGCGCGTGTTTTTTCTTTACAGTGAAAGACGTTTGTCGCAGTGACAACTGAGGGCGAAAGGGCGTCAGTTTCTCTCGTAATAAACTGCTGAGCGTACGAAACGACAAAAGTTTTGCGTTTTTTTTTGGGAAGATGCGGTTTGTTTAAAAAGTTTAGGTTTAGCTTCAATGAAAAATAATTACTTTATAACTTCAGGATTGTGTTTTTACTGTTGATTTCGATCCAAGTGTGCGCTTTGTTTTTATTTGTAGACGATTTAAGGGGCGTATAAATTTTTGAAAGTCACCAGCACCGTGTTTCGAGGATCGATGTCCCCTGTACTCGCCGCAGTATTTTTGCGCCAACGTTTGTGCCAGCTTAAGAAAGGTTCAGTGTCTCTTACAAGTAGTAATTACAGTAATCTATTAGCGACGGTGTCGTAGAATGGCACAAAATAAACCTCGGAATGGAGCAATTTCAGGGAAGCTGCGGATTAAGACAGCACTCCGACTTCGAAGCTGGCGGACGTAGACAAGGCTTTAGGAGACTGAAAGCCGACGCGCAGGCGTATATAGGAAAGATAAACCGATCGGCTCTTCGTTGTCGGTACGGTTCTCTCTGTGTTTACTCTGCGGATGACGCCTGCGTCTCGGCCCCAAAACGTATTCCGGCATTCATCATCGCCCGGCTCCCGCACCCGTCTCGGGCCACGCTGAGAAGGCGCACCGTGCTCCCCAGCCAGATGAAACGCATAGTGGAAGGGTCGAGTATGACTAATGAAAGATGCGACGAAGGGGGTGGCACGTAGGGGCAACGAGGTAAAAAAAAAAAAAGGGAAGACTAGGGAACGTCAGATAGAACGATATAAGAAGAGGAAAGAAAAATAAGAGACAGGCCAGGCACTGTTGTTGCTCACTCCTGTAGACAGCTGGTGTATTGTCCGCCCGAAGGACTGAGGGAAAGAAAAGAGGCGAGCATTGAGCAGGCTGGTGGTGGGCATAGGAACGAACGCAGCGCGCCGGCCGTCCTGCCTATAAGCCTCTTCGTTTCGTTATTTTCTTTTTCGTTATTTTCGTCTATATCGCCCTGTTTTCGTTGTTTATCGGGTGCATTGTGTCTTCCTCTGTCAGCACTCAGCGACCGAGAAGCGCGCTGTACTCAAGCAGTCCGGACACGCTGCCTTCTCCCGAAAGAGGAGAGTGGCGGGAAAAGAAAAAAAAACGCGCGAAAGAAAGGGCCGAATAGGGGAAGAAGAGATGATAAAGGAAGTCGTGCTTCTGCCGTTGTGAAACAGTGCACTGCTGCTGAAGCTGGGCCTCGTGAAAGCCAGACAGAGAGACAAGCTTACAGACCAGCGAAGTGTTATGGCTCACGAGCGTCATCGGCTGTACACGATAGAGGAGGAAGTTGCGCAGGCGCGGTGCTAATAATAATAATAATAATAATTGGTTTTTGGTGGAAAGGAAATGGCGCAGTATCTGTCTCATATATCGTTGGACACCTGAAACGTGCCGTAAGGGAAGGGATAAAGGAGGGAGTGAAAGAAGAGAGAAACAAATAGGTCCGTAGTGGAGGGCTCCGGAATAATTTCGACCACCTGGGGATATTTAACGTGCACTGACATCGCACAGCACACGGGCGCCTTAGCGTTTTTCCTCCATAAAAACGCAGCCGCCGCGGTCGGGTTCGAACCCGGGAACTCCGGATCAGTAGTCGAGCGCCCTAACCACTGAGCCACCGCGGCGGGGCGCGCGGTGCTACACAGAAACGCAACGTCATGCATGTCAAGTACCGCATTTACCCGCATATATGTCTCAGCCTCAGTTTAGATAGACAGTGCCACATTTGTGTTGCGCCCGCGAGAGAGCGAGAGAGGACTTTATTGGTTTTTAAAATGTTGCACCGGTCATGTTTGGCGGGCTCCTTATTAGTTCAGGACTCCAGCGGCTTGCGCTCATGAGTGGACCGGTCGAATGGTCTGCCGATGGTCCTCCAGACCGTTGTTGGCCAGGGCTGCCTCCCACTGCTCGTATGACGTCTGTGACGTTCTCAGGTGCGATGGTTTTCTCACGCAACTCCGCGAATTGTGGTATAGCGTGGGCTTTCCGCAGCACCAGAGACAGGTGAGGGTGTGTGGAAGGGTGGATGAGGTTGTACAAGTATAGGCTAGGGGAGGCAATGTTGGTCTGTATTCGCTTCCAGAATGTAGTTTCTTCTGCGGTGAGTAGTTTCTTCTGCGGTTTCTTCATGACGCCTTACCTGTTGTCAAAATTCTACCCCGGTGAATACGACCCTGCATGTACATCATGTGGTGATTTAGCCACTTATGATCACCTATTGTGGAATTGTGAAGAGGAGCCGCCCCCGAAATCTCTAATACAGGTTCCTACTCTCGAGCAGTGGGAGGCCGTGTTGGTCAGCTCAGACTTGGGAGTTCAAACCCCGGTCATTGAATGCGCTACCCAGGTCGCTGTCAGCCGTGGACTGATAGCCACCTAGCACGGGTCGTCTGCATTCTGCCTTTTCTGACGAATTAAATGTTTTGCAATCCAATCTAGCTGAAAAAAAATTAAGGAGAGAAAGCTGCAATTACCATGCTACTTTTCGCTGTCATGTCGACAAAGCAGATGAGTCACCTCAAAGGAACACCTTTATTTGTGACCTCTCAGGAAAGTTGCTTTATCCTTGCCTTCAGTGGAAATCTACTTCTCGTCGATCTATTCCTTGACAATTTGTACCTAGACTCAATTGCTTGTCTTGAATACAAAGCCAGTGCTCGTGGAAACATGGCGCCACCTGTCGAGACTGCTAACAGTCTGCTACAGTTGAGCGTTCTCCGAAGGAATGCGCTGGAGCTTAGCGTTCCTCATTTTTACTACCTCCTGAACGTCGAGGCCAACGGGTCGACATAGGTAAACGCAGAAACAGTAACGACTGCGACCCGCGTAAGTCTTGTGAAAGTCACGCGCTAGTCCTTGCAGGGCGTTGCAAAAAGCGCCCTTTCCGCGCGCGCTCTGTAGCTTCCGCTTCGCTGCACGGTATTCTCGGAGAGTAGGAAGGCGCAGGCAATGGCGTCCCGCGATGGCGACGAGGTCACAGTGGGCTCCAAGTGGGGCTCGTCGCCGTTGCAGCCGCGTTTGGAAAGCAATCGCCGTCGACGTCCGCCGGAGGACGCGCAGGAGACGAGGGGAGAAAGATTGATGCCTGGGCGGCCCGAGCCAGCAGCGCGTTCGGGAAACGACCTGCTCCCGCCTCGAGACGCGACTTGGCGACTGGAAACGCTGTTGCGACCAAAGTCGTTGTGTGCGCTTCCGGGATTCCTTTCTGCTGCCTCCGGTCTTCCTTCCCCTTCTCCCCAATTTTCCTTTTTTTCTCCTCCCGAAATCCTATATATATTATACACCGCGCGTATACGCGTAGGTGCTACGCGGCATCGTCCGAGGCCATTTGTCATGGAGAAATAAATGGCGTGTAGTGTACGGAGTGAGCGCTAAAATCCCGGGCGCAATCGCCGCGCCAAAATTTGGGACTGGAGAGCCGGATTTGAGTTTGAGAGAAAGCGGTACAAAAGAAAAAAAAAACAAATGACTTTGAGGCGATGAACAACTTCCCCGGTTTTATTAGAGAGTCATTCTGTTGGTGTTGGAGCCAGCAGAACTTTTGCCCCATTATTTGTTTCCTGTATATTCCTTGTATTGCAGCATAGATGATGACAAGCCCCGGGTTCTGATACAGTTTTGCCACACCAGTGCTCGTAAAGTGGCTCGGGTGAGGAACGCTGTTGTTAAGCATTATATAGTTGTGGATCGTGAAACAGAAAGAGAATTAATGAAGCAGAGAAACTAATCGCCTTCCGTTGACTTGTTTCAGCTGCGCACAGCCCCATTTGGAAATAAAACGATTTTGCATAAGTAATCAATGATAATATGTGATGGCTTTAGTTGCTCAGCTGCACTCTTCCTTATTTTTCATGAGCCAAGACAAGGATAAGGAATTGAGAAAAAAAATTATGTGACGACATAGTAGCAAACCGGATGTCGTCTGCTCTTCTATAAAGCAAGCTAGGACACGAACGAGTGGCAGGACGCGCCTGCTATTCTGTAAGGGTTTCAGGAACTGGATATATTGCTGGCCGTCGTTTTGAGCGTCAAGTGTATGAAGGGTGATTCACAGACAGCTTACATAACTGGCTGCACGCCGTCGAATGACATGGTGCCTTCAACTGAAATAATTGAAAAAATGCTGTACCTCACGCATTCTGGAATTTTCTAGGACTGAGCAGCCACAACTCTATTGCGTAAGGTAGAGAGGAGCCTGAAGATTATTGCAAGTGGCGTTATTGTGACCACCGGGGCAAATACTATGCCTGATGCATGACTACATTTATAAAACCGACTCGTAAAGTTTGGCTGAACACGGCTAATCTATCGATAGGTAGCAAAACGCCGCAATTTTAGGAGAAACCAGCGTGTTGACATAGTACTGGCGTACTTCAAATCTACTTTACCTAGGCAGATTCACCTCAGCACATTGAATTAATACTAGTGCACTGTCAACGCGCAGTTTTGTTAGCAATTTCTCGAATTCGCGCCAGCTAGCCCATCTAATTTAAACTTAGTGAAATTACGCTCGTCCACGGACGCTATTTGCGTGATCCATATTACAACGTGGATAACTATGTCTATGGAGCACGACATACAAGGGGTTTCGAACTTTCTTATCTCAGACACGAATAATCACGGGGTCCCCATAATTTTTCTGCCACGTAGAGCTTCGTTTCAGCTTTCACAAATGGTGAGGCCTTTGGTTAACAAGGGAGACAGAGATACAGCGCTATTCCTGTGTCACTAGTAATCAATCTAAAGAAAGAACAGAATATAGCAGTGACATCAAAAAAGGCAAAAACCAGGCATGTCTTTTATCTATGATCAATATACTACTCTACCTTTTATTCTTTCTTGCGTGGAAGCCGCAGTTCACATTGTTCTAAAAAGTCAAGTGACAGAACGGCTTTTCTGAAACCCTGAGATCAAGTGCTTTGCTGCATAAGAAGTCGAACGCACCACCACAAATGGAACCGGCCACTTTCTCTCAAGGTATCGGCGACCGATATTCGTACCCAGGGCTAGGATAAAATTGCACAAACAGAATGGGAGTGTAAACAGCTCAAAATCCGCGTTCCCAAGAGGCACCACCCTAGAGAGGATGTCGGCAAAACCGCCTAGAAACAGCATCTTCACCGTGACGGCTCGTGAATGAGAGAAAAAAGCTTCAAGTGAACGTATACGTGCACACTTGGATTTCATATAGCCCGCATCCCTTCATTTTGTGAATTTTTAATCCCAGAAAAGGGTTGGGGTCGCACTACACTCGTGTACACAGGGTGCTGCGTGTAAGCCGGATAACCGAAACACGATGGCCACGAAAATGGGTAAAGAGAGGGTGAAGAATAAACACAGGCGCGACGGAGGGCGGGGAGATAGAAGAAAAGGGGAGGGGGTAGGAGTGAAGGGGCAAAGACGGAAAACTACTCAGGGGGTCTCACCGTTATCCTACACTCAAATAAGAAAGAAAGCCTTCACATCCCACACTCGCGTAGCCTGAAGCTATAGGGAATAGGCGCTGTAGCTCCCGAATTCGCGGACTGCCTTTAGCTTTACGGCACGCAAAGAAAAATGACGAGTCGCGCGATATGACGGGTGGCTTTCGGACGCTTGTAACTTTCAAAAACGTACGGCGGCGAACACCCTTCTCTTCTCGTCCAAGGCAGGAGGCACGAAATTCGGGAGCTCGCTCCCCAACCGGCTTTCCGCTCGAGGGAGCACGAGCGAGTTTTCCTGCGCCGAGCGCGGGCGCTCAGAGCTCGGGCCTGGGAGCGTGGTGGGAGTAAGGAAGCCGCGGTTATGGCTCCTTCTTGAACAAACGCTTCGTGAATGAAGAAAAAGAAGAAGAAGAAAATCGAAAGGAACCGGGGGGGGGGGGGGGGGGAGGGGGCGAGGCAGAAGGAAGCTGCAGTTTGCCCCGAAGCCGTTGGCACTATAGGGAGCAAGGGAACTCAACAGCCCAAGGCGAAAGAGTGTTCCCTCCGTTATAGCTCGGCTATGTAAAAGAATGCAGCACTGAGGAGGTGGAATGGCCTTGCAGATTAATTGTGGACATGTCAAATTTTAAGAAATGAACGGAATTGGTCTGTAGAAAAAGGCGTCCCGCATCGGCAGCTATCGTGATTATTTAGCGCTTCCGTTAGGCGCGCCAGCCATCACCGACCATGGCCGCCATCGACACGTTCAGAAACCTCGGTCGTCGAACAGCTAACTCGACCTCCTAGCTTCCACAACGCTGCATGTTTCTATCAGAAGAGCCTAGCATCGTTCCCTCTTTTATATAGCAGCAAGTTGGCGTACTTGGAGCCAGGCGGCGGTTAAGTGTTCCTGAGGCGATGGTCGAAGAATAACCTATTTATTCTGCAGCATATTTTCTGCGTGTGCGTGAATGTGCGAAGCGGTATAGGGAGAAGGTTTTCGGATGCTGTGTACTCTGGTTGAAGTGAACTTCCCTAGTCTCAGCAGGGAGGCTTTCCACAAATAAGATCTAACCCCCTCCCACTTTTTCTGTTTTTTTTTTGCAGCCTTCCCCGCTATGCAAAGTCGGTGGGGTCCACTCTGAGTCATTCTAATCTCACCTTACACCGGCCGACTTCTCTCATTTTTCACCCGCAGGTTTATCTTGATGCTGCCACGGCTTTCCGCTATTTTTTATGTCCTTAAAGCAGTAATCTACGGGCTCTGCCGCCTCGCGAGGTTGCGAGGTCTAGTGCGACAAGTAATTAGCGCACGGGGTAGGCCTAATGACGTTTTAATGTCCTTGATATGGAGACGCCAGTCGTCGCGGTTCCTTGGTGCAGTGCCGGAGGTCACTGTACTGTTATTAATGCATTATTCCGGTCCTGTAATTTGTTTTCTTTTTTGTTGATAAAATGGCGTTTTCGTACCATGGCCGCGGCATTTTGCGTGCGCACAGCGATGGTGACGGCGCTATGGAGCAGTACTGAGTAGGTCTAAACAAGAAGGCTCTGCTATTTTGCGCCAATGAGCCATATCACATGGAATTCAATCATATGCGGTTTACACACGTGGCCTGATCGGCCTCTGTTGATCGCCATATTGTGAGGCAAGGCTGTGCAGTAGTTAATCAAGCGGTTGCTATGGCAACGGAGCTATCAGTCTGGCCAAGCGCGCTCATGCAAGAGCACTTTGGTGGATTATAAAGATGAGCGTCGCGCTGAAAAGGACACTCAAGACATGTTAAGTCGTGCTTTCTCGATAGGCTAACACGTTTTGATAAAGAGAGCCTTACTTCACTGAAAACAGAGTTTTTACAAGCTAGTAATTACCAAAAAAGCGAAAAGCAAGCATCACCACCACTGGGTGCTTTGACAAGCCAACTACGGTGCGTCAAGACTGTTTTTCGCGAGGATGCCTGAGGTTGGCTACTCCGCCATTAACTTCAATACGCGGATCACTGAGTCTTTTTCGTTCTTGACGTCACGAGTTTGGGTCAAGTTAAAAGAAAATTTATATATATATATATATATATATATATATATATATATATTATATATATATATATATATATATATATATATATATATATATATATATATATATATATATATATATATATATATATATATATATATATATATATATATAATTTTTCTAGCCATAAATGGATCGCTTGCAGACGGACAGATATCAACGTAATCAGAAAGAGGCACAAAATTGATTTTTACTCAGAACAAAAATTAGATCAAGTTGTGCTCCATCTTCCCTTAATATTTCGATTGTTTGTCTCACGACGGCTAGTGCTGCGTGTAACAGCACGGTACCCATAGATTGCCGAAAGCGCACACCCAATCGTGCCGTTCTCTTCGCCTCAACCAGGTCTGACAATGCGTGGTCGTGTACATAGTGTGGGCCCAACACACTAATTGACAAATATCATCACAAATGGCGGACCCTGAGAAGTAGGCTAATGACTGTCTAGGCTACACCATATAGAAGCTTCGCGCTTGAGCACATTAAGTCGGTATAACTTAGGTTTTCAATGGCCGCCACCCAAAATACCTTTATTAAAAAAATAGCCCGTCGTTAAAGCTTTTGATGTTACATAAACAAGAATCTAACCACCAGACGAAATTACAAGCTGAAGGATTTTGACGTCTCTGGCGTGCCTGATGCTTAGTGAAGCGTCAAGAAGATTATTTCGTTTACTGCTGTGATTGGTCAACGCTGTAATACAGGACTCCACGGACCATGACCCGTTGTTACCAACTGCTCTTTTTTTTTTCAAGTTGTATCCTACTGCAGCGTAACGTGAACTCCGATAGTGTGTCAGACGGGTGCAGGGTGGCGTTCCCGGCGCCGTACACGATGGTGGAGGCGCCATCACTCTCTTAATACCCCGGACCCGAGTGACTGTTTTTGCACGCTCGGCTTTTTTCTTTTTCTCGAGAGCACGGCGCACTTTCGTCGTCTCTCTTGAGTAACAGGAACCAGCAGAGAGAGCAGCACTGGCCTCGGAGAAAAAAAAAGAGAGTGTGAAAAAAAAAACTAAGAGAAAACGGGGCTACTCGAAGGGCACGTATGTGTAAATATATCAGCGATCTTTCTCCAAACGCCATTGATTCGCTCAGGCGTGCATATATGGAAGAGGGAAAGGAAGAGCTCGGGAATAAAATGGGAGAGGTAGGGGGGGGAAGGGAGGGTAGGGGGGGGGGGGCGAAATGCAAAGAAAAAAGCGGGAGTCTCCTCGAGAACTGTATTGCTCTTCTATAGCGGAGGGGCAGGACAATATTATCTTCATCTTCACGAGCACTGAGCGAATAAGAAACGCAGTATAGCAGGAAAATGAACGCGCGCGGCTGTTCCCTTAGAGAGAGTGAAGGGCGGAATGAAAAGTGCGAAAGATGAAAAGATGAAGAGGTGCGATGGAGCGGCGGTTAGAAGGAAAAAGGAGCGGCAGTGGCCTTAACGTGAATAACGCGTTCCGGTGCTGCGAACTGCGCTCGCGAAGTACTTTTTTTAATTTTTCGGCGCGCCGCTTTTATGATTCGCTTTCCTTAGGTCGTTCCTTATTGATCAGGGCCGGCGGCGCGCGTAGCAATGTGCCTGCAAGTGGAGGAGACTACTGAGGCTGACGAGATGTGCTCGTCGGGCTTTGAAGGCGCCGATGAATGTGGGAAGGATGGGGAAAATAGACGGACTCTGAGGCTGTGAAGGGAGGTTTAGGGAAGTGGTAGGAGGTGTTGGGATGAAGCATAGCCCAATGAAGAAAATGAAAAAAGGAAGAGCTGGGCAGACTTTAGCCCACGAGCACGCGCGGACGACCCTATCCATTTTTAAGGCATCTCTCATTCTCTCTCCCCAAAACATCTCGCTTCTATTATCTTTTCCCAATTTTCCCTATTGCAACCCGCCGCCTTCGCACACAGAAGAGAGCTCCCACGTTTATCGGATTGCTACTGCGGAGGAAGCAGCATTTTGCGAAGCTCGGCGCACCTGTTACCGTCGGCGGCGAGTCGTTCGGCGGCTTATTCAACTGTTGCTAACCAGCGCGAGTGCGTTGCTAAGCGGAGCGATTTGTCGGTGCTAACACTCCCCTCTTTCTCTTCCCTCCTTTATTCCCTGCGGCTTCGTCTAGCGGTGGCAGCAAGCCTCCTATCTTTCGTTGTGGGCGCGCGTGTATATGTGCAAGCGCACTGCAGTCGGAGAGTAATTTAAATGAGAACAGGCGCCGACAGAAACACGCGACAGTAATGCGATTTATTTAAAGCGGAGAAGCTAACCGGCACTAACGAGCATTGTTCGCGAAATGAGGCATTGTTACATTGCGTCCTGCGCTGGTGGAGTGTTTCGGTGTTCTGCGGTTTTTGTCCCCGAAAATCTAGCGCGACAGGCTTTGGGCATTCGGGACTTAAATCATCGGCAAGGTAGCGGCGTGGATGTATCAGTCGGAGAGAAAGGCGACTGATGACAGAACTGAAAGACAACGTATACAATGCAAATGTTCTATATACTGTAGTTTTCGTGCTTTCTTTTAGCTTGTGGAGTCCGCTGTTTCACACCGTCAGGCACTGAAGGAAATTATGTTTTGCGGAAAATTGAGTCTGGTGATAAGTAAGGAAAATGATCGCGAAAATTCGAAATGAGTGGTATCAGGCTGAAGGGTTGTACTGACAGGCTGAGTTCCTACTATGGTTGCGCAGGCGTAAACCCACTTTCGGTTTACTTTATTATAGAGGTAAAAGATTGTTCAATTTGTATGGTGTTATAGTGAATGCTCTATTAATATAAGGCAGCCCAGTAAAGTCGAGAACTGAAATGAAGGAGAGTAGAATTACAGTATTTGAATATCTCCCAATGTAACATGTCCTGACAAATTAATTGTTGCAATAATTTTCATCGTTGCTACACACACGCACAGCAATGCTTTTACTTTTGTATTTGAGCTGTATACAGTTTAATCTCGAGACTTCGAACTCGAAAAAGAGTGTCAATTTTTTCTTTCTAAATATGTTGAGTTCGAATTAATAGGAGCCCAACCGACAACACTTCTCTGAATACATGTAATTTTGACGGACATAAAACATCAGTTCGAATAATCCTTTACTTCTAGTTTTAATTCAACCAAGTTTTATTCAAAGAAGAGCGCTTTTTATTTCAAACAACTCACTATTATCCGTACCATATCTTTTTGTCTTATTGTGTGACTCTTGTCCTATGCATATGCCCTTCATTTTCGCATCCGCTTCCCACTGGAATGACAGTGTTTGAAAATAAACAGATGAATATAAACAAACGTCAAATGAATATCCCACACTCGTGCATGCAAAAGGGGCGGAGCTTTTTTCCCCACCCCCTGCGCCTCGCGCGGAAAATTTTTATTGCGCGGCCGTGCAAACTAGCCAATCTTTAGAGAAGCCGTCGTGTAGAGGGCGCTCACGTTAGCGCCGCCGCAGGGCACGAAGGCTACCAGGGTCGTATAATGGCGCTCAGCACGTCCTCGCGAAAAGCGCGAGCAGCTCATGCCGATGTTCCCCACGGGGATCGTTTCACGGACGCTCTACACGGCGCGGAACGTGTTTCCGGACGGACGGGCGGACGCGAGCGAAGCCTTTCGGATCCTGGAAAGATTAAGCAGAGAGATAGAGAGAGGAAAGAAAGAGCTGCCGCGAGGCGGGAACAGCAAGGAGAGGATGGAGCGTTACGCGAGACCTTGGAAGCGATGTACGGGGTGATTTGCTCTCCTCTCGGGCTGACCGGCAACACGATATCGGCAGAGTCAATCATCATCTCCGCTGACGTGCTCGATGACGCGCTCGGTACGGCGAGGTGTACGGTTTCGCGGGAGCCCCAACCGAGCCGGAGGAGGTGTAGGTCTCGTCTCGGGGGTCGGCGCCATTTTGGACGAAGAAGTGCTCTCTGTCCGCCAAGTACACTTGAGGGCTGGTCAGGGCCAGAGCTCCTGACCGGAGACTTCTCTATTACGCGGGGCGTGGGCTGCCACTTTTCTTTTACGCATTTGCGAAGATCGGAAGGGTATAGCATTAAGCGTTAAATGAAAGTGGTTGACAAAGAAGACGCCGTTGAGGAATGACAGATAGATGTGGAAGAGCATAAGGAGACGAATAAAATGATGGCGCCCAATATATTTGCAGTGCTGTTTGAGCTAGGAGAACGTTACGTTTGGCGCAGCCGACAGGATACGAACCTGTAGGAGAAACCTGAATGGAGTGAGCTACATGCTAGTGAAAAAATATCGATAGTTTGAAAGTGCGAGAGAACTCCTCGAGATCTTTTACATCAAGGTTAAAAAACAACTTAGCTCAATAAAAAGGCAGATGAAGAGCTGCATGCTAGTAAACCTCCACGCACTACACAACCTGAAGGCAATACATAGCATATCCGGAGTAGAACGCTGTACGACATAACCGGGAACCTTTATCGCCATTTTAAGATTACTTTTTGACTCGCCTCCTACTTTACTCCACTTAAAAAAATACAATGAACACTTTCAGAGAAAGCAAGATAGGTTGAATGGAAGAGGAGTTGAAGAGAAGGAGCAATAAAATCTGATGAGCTCGAATAAAGATAGAGCACTAGACGCTCGTCACGCATAAAGAGAAGGCAGCTTCTGCTGGAGGCAGCACTAATGAAAAGAAAACACGCGCATTCGCTTGCTCGGACACCGTCATAACTTCAGCTTGCACTGTACATCCTCGGCATGAAACTGAAAACAAGAAACAGCGATAGGAAAAAGGCTGCTCCCGTGAATACTAGTAAAACGTGGACGCGAATAAACCTATCGTGTAGCTGAAACTTACTTTGTCGAGCTCGAAATAGTGCAACGGTTCCCTGGATAGGAATGATTACCGGGACAAACAATGTCGCTGCTCTGGCCACCAGACATAAGACGATGAGGGCTTATATTTCTGGGTTGTTTTCTACTCTTACGAACAGCAGGTTCGTTTCGACCCTGTTCGCGTGCTGTTTCTGACAACTCGCTTTGGGGCAATGTACATGATCGGGATAAGACTTTAATAGCTTCCAAGCGCTCTCACATCTCTCAACTACGAGAATACAATGCGCATGGTGAGTATTGAGCTTGCAGGGCGTACATATTATTCATGGGATACAAATTGTATTTAGTGGTACACAGTGCACGAAGCGAAAATATTCGCTGTAATTTTTGTTGTGTTTGTTCCCCCTTGTTCCATTTACAGCCAGACCAAGAAAATATGTTCGCCCTGTCGAGATATATGAAGGATCAGAGCGAAAATTCGCTCTTCCCCATTTCCATCCCAATACCCATAACCATTTCATCATCCTCTCCGCTACGTCCCCAGGGGAGATCAGGGAAGTCTCCTCGGGCCCGTTTCCTCGGCTGTGGTTCGTTATGTAGCTTTTTACCCCCCCCCCCCCCGATTTGTTTCCATTTTATGCACCTACGGGTGGTAAAATTTATATATTGCCTTCGAGAACCTTTTAATTTATCTTCATATTGGATTAAGCCTGTTGTACGTTAGTGGTGCAGGCAGGGCTTATTATTTTTCAATCTTTTTAGGGTTGCAGAATTGACATCTGAGCTAGTTGGTTTTTCATTTTTAAAAATTATATAAAGCGCACTTAGGACAACAGACAAGGGAGACCAAACAACACAAGCGCTTGTGTTGTTTGGTCTCCCTTGTCTGTTGTCGTAAGAGCGCTTTATATAATTTTTTAAATTTTTTAGGTTGCCCCAACCTAACGAATGTTGATGATATGTGCTTTGGAATAGGTGGCATGTGGATATGGAATTAACCATTCTGTATCACGACAAAAAAAAAAAGGCTCTATGGGGTGCCCACTAGTTTTTGTTCACAACAGAAAAAATCATTCGGCATGAGAGAAGTTCATCTCATTTCAATGACGATGTGCTTGCGAATCGAAATGTGCTAAGATTCAATCCTTCTACACTACTGTCGAATCGGATGTGCTTGTGCATGCTCGATATGACTTGAAACATTCCGCAAAATAAATCAAGATCAGGAACACAGCCGACGAACCAACACTTCGGCGACTGACGCTTTTCATAGATCCGCGAGGTTCACAGCCTGGTGTGAAACTACCCCTGTTCCTCAATCCATAAACCCAAAATCGTGGCCATTTAACGACTAAGAAACGCTCCTTGTTTTTTCTCTCTCAAATATTTCTATTCTTTATGCAAATATATCTCGCAGCCTACTACCAAATAGGGCAATACCTTGCACCGTTCGCTAGTGGTTCCAGCATAACTAGGACTCTGGCCGCTGATGCAGAACGCGAAAGCCCTCCTCATGGAAGATGTTCGGGCGATGTTCATTTTCAGTTTCCATCCTAACTTGAGTTTCAACTTAGGTCCCAGCTGCGACTTCGGTTTTATTTTGCCTTGCAGGGACACTGTGGAGAGACTGAAGTTGGCCTTTCGCCTCTTGAAAAAAGCTTTCTCTTAAATATGGAGCTTTTATAAGACAGAAAAGGTAAAAAAATGGCTGTGGTTTAGCTCTGGTTAAATCTGGAATGACGCGGTAGCTACAGCTGCCGAGTAGAACTCGCTCAGTCGATTTGCAAAGTCATTCTTTCGCTGCTGGGCGTTCCTTCTTCATATTCATCCGTGGACGTGGATTCACTCCCCCCCCTGGCCACGGTGGCCACGGCGCCGCCAAGCTGAAGGCTCGAAATGCTAGCCTAATGTAGGCGCACGGCGCGCACACCAGCTGCTTGCTCTGACATCACTCCGCGCATGCGCACAACTGACGAGGCGGGAGGTGTCTGCTCCACCCTCGGCGCAGCGGCGAGGAGCGCGGCGAGCACACCTACTGCGGGCTGTGACGTCACTCCGCGCATGCGTACAGCTGGCGGAGCGCTGGTGCCACGGCTCAGCGCGCAGCCACGCTGACCTCGCGAAGTGGCTGGCGTAGTGTAGCTATCGCTACAAAATTATGAGATACACGTACCGACACAACCTGCCGGATTTCGCAAGCATACTGCGGTGAAGTAAAGGCAATTTTCTATAATCGCCGATTCCTGAGACTAAGCAATACCACAGTTTAACTCCCCGCGGTGATCGCGGAGACCTTTTTGGTCTTGGCGTCACGAGTTTGAATCTACTGGCGGAAAAACAATAAATTTATTAAATTCAATTTTCTCAGCTATAAATTCGTCCTTCGGTGCTGAAAAAATCTCGACAAAAAAGGAAAAAGCTAGAGAATCATTTTTTTCCGCAAACAAAAACTGGATTAAGTTGTCGTCAGTGTCCATTTCAGACTAAGCTTAAGTTTCAGTTTCAGATACATTTTACACTCCAGTTTCAGCTCGAGCCTCAACAATAGCTTGTCTTGGCTTCAGTTCTAACTTCAGATTAAAATTCAGTGCCAATTTCAGGCTGAGTTTTGATCATTTACATGCTTCGGCTTCAGATTAGGCCATGTACACTAGCGGACATGCGCCAAGGACATGCGCCATCAAACAAAAAATTAGAGGTCACTGCGTTCCGCGCCCTTCTCAGTAAAGTGATAGGATGCCCCATACCCCCTAGTTCGGGTCTAGACGTGAAGAAGAGACTCGGCGAGTGTGCTTTACAGGCGGCGTTTTTTTTCCTCTTTTACCCGGCTTTCGTCCGCTATTTCTCGACGGTCTTAAAGCAGTGTTTCCGTTTTCCGTATTTTTTTTGCTTTGCCCCTCCAGTTGAACCAGGAACTGGCTTCCACCGAAGCCGGAATGTTTCGCTCGTTGAAACCCTGCCGGACGGTTTAACGGTTCTTCGCGGGGTTTTAGCGGCTGTTAGCGAGGTTGGCGTGTGTGTTTCAACGCTCTGTGGTGCCTTCGCTTTGTGTTCGTGTCTTGGATGGCTTCTCTCGAGAAAACAAATTCATTAGGCGCCTAGCTAAACCGTTTTCCCGGGCCGATCGCACTGAAGGACTTCTCGGGAACTCTGGGGAGGATCCCGCAGTCCGAAATTAACGCCCACCCCCCCCCCCTTCCACCACCTCCTACCCAGGCCTGGAGTGCGGGAAGAATGGAGCTTGTTTATTGGGGGCTGACGGTGGTCTTGCGCTCTTAATGCTGTCTTTTTGGCTGCAACATAAAGAGAAAAGGGAAATAATTTTATCAATGAGTTCGTATTATCACCATATCTTGCGCTTGTTTTACCAAGACAAGCTCGTCTTCTAGCGGCGCCTAGAACAGGAAATATGTTAGCTTTGTAGTGCAGTAAAACATCGCAGTTTCTGGGGTGGTTGCGTAGCAAGAAAGAATAGTTCGGGAAGTACGGGTTAAAAAAAAGCTGCGCGAGTTTAGAGAAGCCAAGAATGCTTGGCTTTCATACAAAGCTAGTGAAGTTTATATGCGGGAGGTAGGAGTAGTTAGAGCACCTCAGGATAAACGCAGTACACATTTATTTTTTCAGCACGCTACAAACAGTCAAATCTAGATCAGCGGTGCGGATTAACCAATATACATTGGTTTTCCTCGTGCGTGCTTACGCTCCAAAGTTGAAGCATAAGAAGCGCATAAGAGGGGGGGGGGGGGGTAGCGGTCACACAAAACGAAAGGACTAGATATTGACCAAATGATAATCTTCTGGCCCAAGCAACATCTTAGGCCAGAACATCGCCGGTTCACTTTTGTGTCAGAATTCACATGCATCATAACGCTCGCATCACAGCATGGAAACGGGAAAAAAAGTATTTATATGTCCTGGTGTATCATTAGCAATTTCTTCACAGGCCTCTAATGCAACCCGATATACTTTTATTTTCTGCAATGAGGACCCTGGTGCGCAATAAAAAAATTATCAGGCTATCTCGCCGTCGAAGGTACGTCTGAAGATGATATGCAATACGGGAAATGCGTAGCACCTGGGAAGGCTCAAATAGATGAGGATAGCCGCACTCTTTCAATGCGGAACGGCACGATCTCCTAGCTGCTGGATGTGCCACCAGCTACCCTATGCTCTGCCGCTGCCACTTGTGACTTCTCTTCTAGCTGGATATCGGGCTTAGCACCCCCTCGGCGCTTTCCGTGCTTCGCGTGCCGACTATTTCAGCGGCTTCTCTTCTCCGTTCTGGGTTGCGCGCTCAACGTCCGTGGCTGCTTTCGCTACTTGATGTGCCGTGGTGCTCGGCCTTTCTTCTTTGGCCTCAGCGACGGATTCAGCCCTCCTGGCCGCCTTCTCACCTTTGCGTGCGGCTACGTAACACTGCCGCTAACGACACAGCTTAGCCTTCCTACTCATTTGGCACCACTGCACGACCGCGGCCGCAGCGCTGCTCTCAGATCATTGGGAAGCGCGTACCGAATGAATTAAAGATGACGTCGACGCTGGTGTCAATTTTGCCTGTAGCGTGTACTGTGTTTTTTAAAACATAAAATTGCGTTGAAGGCCGAGTGCTCTGAGGCGTCGGGGAACGAAGCTGTTCCAATGGCGCTGGCTTTAATTTTTTACTGTTGAATACCGTGCGTGCTGAAAATTTCTGAACTGTTCAAATAGTTCCAGAGACAGTTTAGGCTTGAGTTACGTTGACGGCTTGACCGCGGATTCGAGACAATGTCTGCCATAGTTCAAGAGTGCACGTTGTTGGGCAAGTCGGCCGTACATTGACACGCAAGGCATTGAGGAGCACGATCACGGACGTGAAGGCACAAGGACAGGAGCCTGCCCTCTTGTGTTGCGCAGTCCCTTGCTTAATAATGTTTGCCACATTTTGCTGAGAATGAGAGCTAAAAGAAGTTCATATTTAAAAGTTGCTGCGTAGTATAAGACTGTGGTAGTGCCACTACCCGCGGACTGTAAGCTCATGTCTATGCGTATCACCTGTGCCCGACGTTTGAAACGAGCACTCTTATACAGTCCTTCATCGAAGTGATAACAGTGCTTATAGGCCTTAATAAGCAGACTAACTTCATATGTTCACAAAGTCAGTTGCATTATCGTCACTATCATCATCATAATCATCATCATGAGCCTACGTCCACTGCAGAACAAAGGCCTCTCCCATGTCCCTCCAAATAATTCGTTCCTGTGATAGTTGCTGCCATTTTATCCCCGGACACTTCTGAATGTTATCCATCCACACGACTCATTTCCACCCACTGCTGCGCTTGCCCTCTCTTGGAATTCATTCCATTCCCCTAATGGACCAGCGGTATTCTTGCCTTCGCATTGCATGCCCTGCCGATACCCATTACTACTTGATTTCAAGTTGGATATGATAACTGGCGTTTGTTCCCTGCACCATGCTGCTCTCTTCTTTTCTCCTGTCATCTTGTTTTTGAGAGCTCGCTTCGCTGTCGTCAACTTAATTTCACGTTGAAATTTGGGCGAGTTAATATGCATTCATTGTAAGGGCAGCGCTTGTCTTGTCTATGTCCCGCCGTTGTGTCGCTGATGCCCTACAATTAGTTTCAAACCTTTTCGTTAGCGTCGAAATTTCCGCCCAATAGGTGAGTGCTGAAGAGATGCAACTATTTTGTACTTTCTTATTTATTGATACTGGCAAGCTGCTATTCACGATCTGACACACCAAACAATTCTGAAAAAAAAAGCATTTTTCAACGGGAAAAAGTTTGTGAACGCAATTTTTTTTATATATTGTAAGATTTCACTTTATCAATCAATATATCTACAGATCTCCCGTCGGCAGCCTTGCAATTTTCTGCTATTAACGATTTTGCCGTTGTCAAAAAGTTTCCAATCGTTTCTTTTTTTTATGGCAGTCATAATTGCTCTATAGGAGCGATAGAAAAACTTTAAAAGAAGTGTTTTGCTACGCGTCGGAAGAATTACCTCGAATGTTTCCATCATATTACCTTACAATATTTCAATATCCAAACTTTTTGTCCAAGAATGGTGGGCATGTAATTGCCAAATGCCCTCCATTCTAATATTACTCTACTAGTTATTTTACTCTCGTGGTCCGAGTCATTAGTTTACTACCTGCTTAAGAGGTACCTTCTTAACAGCTTTTATTGCTTCGCTGCCCCTCGTAAACTGTTTTGCCCTTCGAAAACTATTCTATATCACTTTACATTCTCTCATGTTAATATTTATACCCACCTTTCTGCTTTGCCTGTCTGGTTCCTCGATCATGCATTCTAATTAGTCCCGCGATGTACTTCAATGGGACACACGAACGCAAATTTTTAAACATGCGTATACACACACACGCGAAAAGCTGAGTGAAACTGCTGTGCAAATTTATTGTATTTATTTATTCAGTAGTGCTGGCTCTTAAACGATCCAAGGAAAGGGGAGGGGGCATACATAACATACAGGCAAAGAAAAACATACAGCAAAAGAACACATGGCATAATGCTGCTGCGCTGGTGAACTCCGCTAAAGACGAAAGTTTCGTTTCTGGCTATTGCGCTCTGAAAAAATAAATAACTGAACACTTTTCGTGCAGAGTAGGGGGTTATTTTGTTTGGGTACTGGTGTCGAATGTACCGTGTTGCAGACTCTAATAGGTGTGGTACATGATAAACTGCTGGTTCATGGATAAGAAATGAGAAAAGAAATTGAAAGCGGAGTTTTCGTCGTCTAACTTATCGCAATACGATTCCAGTAGCGTTCCTCTACTGAGTTCGGGAATGAGGTGGTTTAGAATAGATAAAATGTAATTTTATCGTGTGAATCTGTTCAAAATGGTTGATTTCGGGTATATGGGCCTCATGTAGCGCACTAATACTTGTGTTTCGGCCTTTATTAATGATACGTACGCTAGATATCTAACGCTCCTCGGTGAATTTTGGAGTTTATGCCTCTGGAATCAAAGTTTATATGAAGCGAATGAACTGAGATATTTGTTATGAAGGTTCCACGATAAATTATTACACTTACAGTTAGTGAATTCTGTCAAAGTAATTGAGCTTTACTGGTATCTCTAACAGAGTGAAATTCTTTTGCGAGTTGCGAATGACAATTTTTAACAACTGCAAATAACAACCACTAGAGAAATCTCATTATAGTTTTCTAGTAAGAAACGATTGCCTATTTTTAAGACCCGTACTACTCGGCCTGTTTATCAGTCATCTGAAAGTTGTCCAGTCTGTAAAGAATTACGAAAAATGATGCACAAATTCATTCCCAGCTATTCTTATAGAAGCTTTAGTATTCTATTTATTTACCTTTTTCTTCTACTACTTATACCTCTTTAAATCCCTCTTCTTCAATGCTAATTAAACTGGGAAACCTATCCTCTCACATACGCGGTAATGTCGGTGACGTACGCTTCACGTAGCCATGTATACATAAAGCCTTCCTTTTTTTTTCGGAATTTGTGGGTAAAAATCGGACGATATTTTTTTAGCTGAAACTCGGGTAGAAATGGGGTTATTCAGCGAAAGGTTCCATAATTCGGGTTTTATAGGGCCGCATTTTGCAGCAGATTACAATTCAGTATAAGCGCTTGTTTTCGTGCGGGCATATAAAATTATTTATATTTTGCACATTTTTTCATTGTAAACAATATAGAAATAGTAGATTGCACTAGAAGGCTTCTATAAAGACATATATTTCTTTTTTTACATAGGTTACAATTATTTCCCCATGCACATTCTCCTCTACTGCGCACCACCTCAGTCCATGGTGTATACAACTGCCTTTGTTGGATATTTGTTGGATGTACTCAAAAGATGTCCGCTAAATTGCATGCAGTGACTTCAGCTTTGTCCACATGGAAAACTTTACTAAGAGGATTCTTTTCGGGTAGAAATTGGCCTTTACCCGATCTCTAAGAAATGGTCTGGGGGGGCAAAAATCAGGTAAAATCAGGTTTTACCCGGAAACTAAGGAGACCATATATGTATATAGTGTAGGCTTAGAAAGCCTTGGAGAGTCTTGACTGTTATTCAGTGTTCTCACATCTCAGTAAAAAAAAGGGGGGGATAGAATCCTGACCAAAACATTCGAAAACATAATCGTTTCGTCGCAACGACAAATTTTTTGTAGTATTGTAATATTTATGTTCATTGCTGTAGTGTTTTTTTTCTGTAGTATGTTTCTGTATTTCTGTTGCTACAACAAGTGCAGCCCAGTATTGTGTCGTGACTGAAAAACTTCTCTTCTTACAAATTCATGGCCAAAATTGCAACCAAAAATCTCTTGTGACGCCAGAAAATTTTTTTGTTGTGTTTTTCCACAGGAATTCGCGCCTTAAATTACGTGTATATGCGTTAAATGCTCGACTGTAGTTGACGCTACTCTATCATCTCCAGCAAAGCACGCCTCGCTTCACACGCACCGGGAAATTCCTTCGGCGTGTACGCGGTCTCGCCGCGAGAAAGCGTTCGCGACCACGCCCTGCTGCCGGGCCCCGTAATGAGCTGCGTTCACTCAGCCTCGCGCGGGAAGATGGGTGAGTGGTCAGCTCGGCTCACACGTAGAAAGCTCCGTCTCGCGACAAAACCGTGCAGTGCCGTGTAGGCTACAGTAATAATAATAATTGGTTTTTTTGGGAAAGGAAATGGCGCAGTATCTGTCTCATATATCGTTGGACACCTGAACCGCGCCGTAAGGGAAGGGATAAAGGAGGGAGTGAAAGAAGAAAGGAAGAGAGAGGTGCCGTAGTGGAGGGCTCCGGAATAATTTCGACCACCTGGGGATCTTTAACGTGCACTGACATCGCAGAGCACACGGGCGCCTTAGCGTTTTTCCTCCATAAAAACGCAGCCGCCGTGGTCGGGTTCGAACCCGGTAACTCCGGATCAGTAGGCTACAGGCGCCGAAAGTTAATCGTTGCTGCCGAAGCGACGAAAGTGTTCCCACTTAAGAACGTTTAGTGATGCAGGAGGTCCTGGTGTTACAATACAATACAATACAATACAATACAATACAATACAATACAATACAATACAATACAATACAATACAATACAATACAATGCAGTGCAATTCAATTCAATACAATGCAATGCAATGCAATACTATACAATACAATACAATACAATACAATACAATACAATACAATACAATACAGTACAATATAATACGACGCAATGCAATGAAATACAGTGCAATGCAGTGCAATATAATACAGTGCAATGCAATAAAATACACTACAATGGAATGCAATAAAATACAATTCACAAGCTCCGCCTTAACGGTATGACACGACAGCGTTAATGGGTTGATGCCCATATATGCAGAAATAGTCATCCTCGCCTTTACATTCATATATCCCTGTTGGTGCTCATACAACTCCTGGCGCAGTGGTACAGCGATTTGTAAACATCATCAGCAGCAGCCTGGCTACGCCCACTGCAGGGCAAAGGCCTCTCCCATGCCTCTCCAATCAACCCTGTCCTTTGCCTGCTGCGCCCACCGTATTCCCGCAAGCTTCTTAATTTCATCAGCCCACCTAACTTTCTGTCACCCCCTTGTGCAACCTGGGCTTGTGCAACCCAGGTTGTTCTTTCCGAGCGACCATTCATTATTTCAACTGCCACCTGCCATGGTGGTCAGTTTTATCACAACTTAGTGGGCAGGTTGTGATGACGTCACAAGGTCACGTGGCCGAGGTGGTCCACCTAGGTGGCTGCTACGGGGAGTTTTTGCTCACAACGCCGACGACGACACCGCATTTTCTGCAGAACGGCAACTGTAACGCTATCGCGTTAATACAATTCAACACAGCACAACCAGGGATGATTTTAATCAGCCTACGACTGTACACTGAGCTGCCTCTTTGATGACCGCGCGAGTGGCCACTGAAATCCTTGATATGCGCTAAAAGCTTCTCACCGATAATTAGCCGACGCCGCAGCTTCTAGCTTCCACGAAACTGCATGCATTTAGCGAAGCAGAGTCTAGAAATGGTGCGGCCGTACCACGGGTATACACAGAGGGGTTATTCAGTAAATCTTTCCCCTTTTCTGCTTCCCCTGCCTTCGCATTAACCCTTATTTGCTACATCTCTCCACGAGTCTTTTCCCGCAATGCAACTCTCCAACTTTATCCACTCAGCCCTGTGCCGCTCCCTTCCGCGGCGTGATTATCCGGATTCGGGTCCGGCGTGTGGGCGGATTGCCGCTCTCGGAAACCGCGCGGGGTCTCGCTAATGCATTCCGCGTGACCCGGGCGCGATTTTCGATGGAACGCCCGGCTGAGTCCTCCGCTCGCGTCTTCCGAACCGTGTTTACTAGCGCTTTCGTTGGCTGCTTCCCGACGCGGCAGACGACGACCGCACTACGCGTCCAATACAACTCTGTTAGACGGCCGCTTGCGGAATCATGCCCTAAAGCTTTAACGTGATAGCGTTAATGATCATGTTTTCACACGATAGCGTTAAAGGCCCCCTCTCGCCGAAAAGCCGGTGTCGTCATCAGTGTCGGCTTTGGCCTCGTTGACTATGAGTGCAAAATGCACCAAAAGAAGGGCGTACTAGAAGGCAGGTCGGCCACCAAGGTCACGTGATCTTGTGAAGTCATCACAACCTGCCCATCGGACTGTGAGCAAATCGTCCACCGTGACAGGCGGCAGGTAATTTAATGACGTTGCTCGGGAATAAGAACCTGGGTCTCACAAGCCCCGCCGATGGCAGTACATGCCATCGCAGTGCAGTGGCACATAGCTTAACCGCTGCACCACTGCACCAGGAGCGGTATGGGGACTCCCAGCAAACTACGAATGCAAAGTCGAGAACGACGAATTCTGTATATCGTATATGCGCATTAAAGCTATTAACGCTACGGCGTCATGCACTTAAGGCGAAGCATAAGTGTTCCCAATTTACCGGCGACATTTTTAGCAGTCGTAACGCTTTTCTTGGAGAACAGAAGAAAAGGCTGATGGCGGCCACGGAAACTAAATGGGATATGATAATTAATGGAATATAGTATAATGATGCGCGGAAAAAAAAGAAGTCCACGCAGCAGGAGAAGAGATCTTATTAAATATTTACCTGTTCTATATATTAAAAACCTCGAGCTAAGCAAAAGTAAGCAACTGCACGCCTAGAAGTTCTATAACACTGTCTTATGCTGGATAGCTAGTGCAAAAATGTGGTCACAGCATACAGGGTGATCCCAGAGTCCTATAAAAAGCAAAAATTCACTAAATCCAGAAACAGAGTCAGTAGCATACTCCTTCTTTCAGAGAAATGCACAGCGAGACATAGGACACTTTTTAATGCAGAAAACATTTCGGCATGTATCATCAAAAGGTGGCGTTCTAGTGCCCGTGTGTACAAAAGGGAAGGGCTGCACCATAGTCATAATCATAATTATTATAAACTACTTACGCAAATGAGGCACCACTATCGCTGTGAAATATAACTATTCTGGCAAAAACTCTTTTTGTTATGAAAGTAATTCATGCTTTGTGTGCATTTTTATAAGAGAATCTGCTACTATTGGTACTTTTCGAAATACCATTTTTTTCTTTTACTTTTCTATCATAGTATAGTATAGTATAGTATAGTATAGTATAGTATATTATAGTATAGTATAGTATAGTGTAGTATAGTATAGTATAGTATAGTATAGTATAGTATAGTATAGTATAGTATAGTATAGTATAGTATAGTATAGTATAGTATAGTATAGTATAGTATAGTATAGTATACAGAAGACATAAGCACTTTTGTTTCTGCTCGTTATTTTACAAGGAGTCATCTGACGACGCCGCTCCCACAAAATTTTATTCTGTTTAGGGAACACTTCTTGACCATTTTCTGCGCCAGAAAAATAAAGACCATACGTCTATGAGTGCATTTCCGACTTCAAGAGGGGAGGTCGAGTCAAAACCTTCGCGAAAAGTTTGTTTAAGCCTCATTTATTCTTACAGGAGGAATGGCTTGGTAACCATTCACACAGGTGCAAGATTTTTCGGAACACTCATAACTTCGCTTATCACTTTGATATAACAAAAGCTCCCGCACGAGTATACCACACATAGATTAGATTTTTTTTTCGCTAGCCCTCCCTTTTTAAGCGCCATTCTTCGCCCTTATTTTCTCCTCCACAATTTCCGTGTCGGTGAAAAGATTAATTGTGATCAGGATTAATAGCATATCTGCTAACTCTTCGTCGTCTCTTCTATCTGGCAAAATAAAACAGAGTTTGCGCCTTGGCGATATATACGCACCAAAGCGAACTCTCTTGCGTGCTGGACGAGAACAAAAAAAAGGCACAGCGGATGATGTCAAGAATGTGGCTTCAGTTCATAGTCTCGATATAATGCCGCGTTGTGCTTTCTTGTTTTTATCGTGATCAATGTTCATTTGAATTGGTTAGTTTTATTTTTCAACCGAAGATGCCGTTTCATGAAATAAGGCCTTTAAGGCCTTTAAGAAGGCAGTATATTCTACATCGGTGTTCTCCTTTCGTACACCTTCTGGAGCTTCCATTATCTTACGCACGAAATAAGAAGAGCAGCAGTTAGTCCAGCGTTACAAGTCTCGCTTCAAGATCACTCTACAATAAGACACTGCACACGCAGGAGGGGCCGCCGTGCCAGTCCAAGTATTGCTCAGCTCTTAAGAAGATTACTTGAAGCGGGAACTTTTTACGGGGAGGGATGCGCAGCACAATGTTGCTGTGCCCACAGCCGTAGTGCATAATAATGACGAGCGCTGTTTAATACCCTGAAGTGAAAAATACACGGGCTTATTATGGTAGTGTTAATGTCACTTGCCTTCCTCATCACTTGGAGCTGCTTCGGAGTTAAGCCTTTTCGTGGTTGCCGGACAAAGTGTCGGATGCTTTAATAACAGTGAGAGATAGCAGTACGCAGTTTATTGTGCTATTTAGATGGATAGTAGTTAGAACTCCGCTTATTTAGTTAAGAGCAGTAGGGGATATGCCATGTGCGTGAGGATGTCGAATTAACGGAGAGTTTAACGTTTGTTTACGCACAACTTATCTAACTGACTGAGCGAGTGCGCAGTTTATCGATATCTGAGTATCTGAGAAGATCTCAATATAGAGGCCCTGACAACTTCTTCGCAAGAAAAAAGAAGACCCTATTTCATTCTTCTCTGCTAACCACTTCACTTCGCGCTGATTAGGACAATTTTCTGACACGAAAGAAACATGTCGCTGAGTCCCACATTATCTGATGCGCAGAAACTGGAAAATAATCGCAGCGGATATATCATGCAATTTCTTCTTTTTTTTACTTGGACACAATTCGCACCCAAGATTTGGCGTTTTCATTGCAGATTGGAAGCGAGGACACGAGTGCAGGTCACGTGAAACAAGCGCCACTAGACGACTGCTTGCAACTCAATGTCTGTGGTCTGCTTCTACTGCGCAGTACTAGCGCGAATAATTTGATTTACATGTGATTTGCATATGAGCTAGTACGATCGGTGTAAATGTCACTGGGATGCTCGCTTTGCGCAGACTCGTTCCCGGCGCGTTCGTGTTATCGCTACACCATCTACGGCCATTCAGTGACCGTTCGATTTGTACTTATTTGCCAAGGTAACTGGGTCAGATGTTTAGCGGGCTGTCAGCCCTCGTGCTGCGTCTGCGATGGCGCGTTTTTCAGCGAAACTGCAAAGCGTGGGTCATCGATTGTCCCTCTCTGCGAGGAGCCACTGAAAAAAGGCAATAATCAGTATGCGCATAATAAAGCGAGGCATGATACTGTTCATTTTAACCGGGTTCCTCTCCGGGGGGTACTAAAGAGGTATCAAGTGTTATGAATACATATTGGGGTCAAGATTCAAATCCAACCCGCTTCGTCCCAGCAAATGCAATAAAAAAGAAAACTCTGACCCCGAGGGAAAAAAAGGGAAAATAAAAATTACAGGTGAAAATCTGCGAGCTCGGAGTCGAACAGTTCTCGTATAAATTACTCAGTCAGAAACAAATTAGCAATGCAAATTTCTTCATTTTTTTCGTCGCATACATTTGCATATTGCGCTCGAATCGAACGAACAAAAAACTGCGTTTTCCTAGCTCTGCTAAAGTGGTGGTAAGGTTGCACTAAGGAATCAAGCGAGGATTTGTTTTGTTCCATCCTAAAACAGTTATGCGAAAGAACAACATGCAAATCAAATCGAATATTTTTGCTTTCTGTGATTGAGAAGCATAGTAAATGTGCTGATCTGGGTGCGAAGGATGGGGTGGTGAGAGGGTAGGAAGCTGGACACGAGAGGGCGCAATAATCCGTGCTAACTAGCCCTCAGTGCCTGCGTGTGTTCGTCTCGTATCTTTTTCGTTAATATTTTATATTTTTAAGTTGCGTCTTCTTCTCTTTTCGGATTTTCTTCCGGTTCGCTTCGCCGAAGGGGACGGCCAAGCGCATATTCTGCAACTTCCTGCGTTTTTTACAAGTGCCCTTAGTATTGTTCGCAATTCGCTTGTTGGGGCAAAATTAGGATCAGAGTTTAATTTGGTTATACGAAAACTTTGCTTCCGTCTTTGTTCTTTAAATTGGGCTTTCGTGATCACTGGCAGCTTATCACTTTGTTTGCTATGCAAGAAGACACCAGACCACTAAAAAAATTCAAAATCACGCACTGCTGTTTTCACGTTGTTCGAGATGACTGTTGTTTTTCTATGCCCCTTATCTCTAATGCTCAACATTGTCTATAAACTAAGTGCGGCCAAAAACGGCGCCGATTCTGCTCTTCGTCGACCGCCGTGCGCACTTGCTGTTGCCACCGTCGAAGAATTGTTTCTGCTTGCGAGGATAAGATCGCCCCACAAACAAAGTTAAAGTTCGACGCAAGTCTCCCAGTCTTTCTTTTCGACTTCCTGCTGTCTTCACTACGTGACAGCATTGTGCCTGCCCTATCACGTCCCATAAGTCATAGAGTTTCTTAATATACCTTGAAGGAGAGCTGGCGGCGCTACACTTCATCCACCATAGAGAACCGCAGGAATGCCGGGAAGACGAGGTTTCTTACTTGGCTTGCCTATTGTTGGACATTAAACGTGGATTGAGCCGTCAAAATACGACTCTTCTCGAAGCAAACCTGGAAGAAATGCTGTGAAAGTTTTCACACCGGCCTAACACCGAACTCTGAGTTGCGTTAAATCTATTGAAGTGAAAAACGGAGGGTTGATGTAACTTAATCTGCGCACAGGGGCCAACACCGCGGCACAGCTACCAACTTCGAGACACATGTTTTTGGCCTAAATATTATAGCAAAGCAAACACGAAACCTAGTCTTCCCCGAATCCCCGCGGTGGATGGAGTACTCTTTAAGAAACTCGCATAGCCGGAGGCGCCAGCTTTCCCTCTAGGTAATAATGAGAAACTGTATGCCATGAGCTACTGCAAAAGCCCTCCCAGTGACGTTAT
Organism: Amblyomma americanum; assembly: GCF_052857255.1. Taxonomy (NCBI): domain Eukaryota; kingdom Metazoa; phylum Arthropoda; class Arachnida; order Ixodida; family Ixodidae; genus Amblyomma; species Amblyomma americanum. Next base: position 12,664,531 of record NC_135503.1, on the reverse strand, counting down.
TAACATTAAACATCCTGCAACATTTCTAAGGCAGATATATGCCACATATTTTTTAAATGTTTTGTTTTTCAGGTATGGTATAAGCGCATCGCTTTTGTCCGCGCCTTCTTTATTTCTCTGCCAATCAGACGGGGCGCCTTCGCCAATCCTAGTCTTGTTCCTTCTCTTACTCTCGTTCTTACCCATGCTGCTTTTCTCCCATTCACTAGTATTCTTGCCCGTTCCGCGCGTGGTGCGAGAGAGGGCACCTCGCAACTAGCGGCATTAAACGGAAAAGGAGCGAACAATATTTTCAGTTGCTTATATATATTTTTCTTGTCATGCTGAGGAGTCACTTTACAGAATAGCGTTTGCCAGTAAAACCAGCAGATTGAGCTGTGACGAGAGATGCACTCCCTTTAAATGGCGCCACATCGCGGCGACTCGACAAACAGAAGCGTCCAAAGCATGGTGCGAAGGGTGATGTCAGTGTCATTGAAAACATACACGAGGCGCCGAATCCCCATGTTTTGTCTTCTGCTCAGAGTCCAACAAGCCGAGACGATGTGACCGCCAGCTGGCGCAAAATAAGCATAATTGGAGGTCATTGTGGGAGACGCCTTCGTGCTGTAGTGGTGGTCTTAAATCAGGCTATGAAGGTTGTTTTTCTTACTGCCGCTGCTGATGGTGGTGATGATGATGTGCTCAACGATCGACATTTGCTCGCAGGTTGCGACCGGCTGCTGCGGTCGGTGCGAGCAAGGAGCGCCACGAATCCGCGTGGCATCGGGCCTCGAGGGCAGCATTGGACCATGGGGAAAGGGACGCGTGATGAGACACGGAGGCGGCGCTCGTGTCGCAGCTGCCTCCTCCCCGTCTCGAGGAGAGCCCGGTCAGCGCTGGGCTGGCCCCCTTCCGTGTTCTCGGCGCTGTGCGTCGTACTGCTGTACCTGCTGCCAGCGCCGAGGGCCTTTGGTGAGTACACCACTTCCTCCCTGCTGTCATCTCCCGTCCGGTCATCGGTGGCTTTTTATCGGTTGCGAAAACTTCCTGAACATCTTCTGTGGTGAACTTTCGGGAACTGCCAGAGTCGCCCACCCCGTTTAAGCAACGAATAACGCGTGATATTTGGCACTGGCTTGGACGCCTGGGCTGTCGGCGCGCAATGGCTACTCTTAGCAGTTCACCAGCGAGCCAAGAGGCGTCGCAGTAGTCTCTAAACTTCGGCATTTATCTCTGCTAAGCATTGAAGTGGGGCTGTGGCGGGCTTTGCTGAATCCTTTCTTCCTCTCTGGGCTGGCGGGGTGTGATCACGGGGTTCGAAGTTGACGCACTCTTCCAACTAATACTGCGCGAAAGTGACCCATCCCTCTCGTATTCTCAGTTTCATCCTAATCGAGGATAAGTCGCATTCCATGTTCCGAAGCGGACGTCAGCGTCTCCGCTTCGCATTAGCTTTAACTCCGCGCAGTCTGCTCTGAAAATTATGTCGTTGTTAGCTCGGGCCTATCTTCAGACTATCCAGCCTCATCCATTCGTCAGAGGAGTCATCGCGCACTTTACCGCAGGGACTTGCGCAGTGGTGCTCAAGTAAAAAATGCGATATAGTGTTTGGCCGTAACACATAAAACACGACTCGTTCATTGGCTTCCGGACGTTCCCCTAAATGTTTGTCGGCCTGTTAACTGGGAGTACACATTGGGAACCAGCGGAAACGCCGTGCATGAGCCCACCGCGTCGAATCAGTAAACACAAGCGGTGGGACTGCTGCCGACCTATAAATAAAATACGAGTGACACAGGTCCTGTACTTTACCGAGGTTTCTTTGACAGAAAAAAAATGAGGCATGATGAGGTGATCAAGGACCGATCAATCTTTTGCTCCCTCCTTCCGTTTTTTTTTCAACTGGTCAGCCCTGCTCGTCATATACCACAGCCAGCAAAGGACATTTCATGCTGGCTATAAACCCTCATGGCACAGGACTCAGCTACCTACGCTTAAAGTTCCAAGAGCTTTGGAGAGCTTAAGCCACCTTATAAGCGGAATGCGACAGCATTATATTTCACATTTGTCGGAGCGTCTGTTGGAACGTATCTCTGTGGATGCGTTAAATTTTTTTTTATTATTGTCGGTCCACCAACTACCATATTCGGGCTGCTAGCTGTAGTAAGAGGCATCCTCTATGCTGTGACGGTGCCGACATTTGCATGTCATATTTTTTTCCTGATTGTTGATTTCGACTCTGTATCTAGGTTGGTGTCTAGGAATTAGGTTGCTCACAACACGGCGGGCAGGCTGTGACGACGTCGCAAGGTGACGTGACCTCTCTAGACCAATCATTAATTTAATTTCCATTTGCCACGGTGGAGAGATTGTGATGACGCCACAAGATCAAGTCACCTCTCTCGACGAATCATGGAATTTCTTCACATCGGACACCGAATTTCGCTCCTGACGTGAACTCTAATGCTAGAGCATTAATAAAAATCTCGAAAGGAATCACTCTGAAATACTTTCCCAAGAGGGCGTTTATACCACCCATTCACAACACTCGCACTTACACAGCACTTTCACATCCTCATCACAGCTGTGCCATCTGTTCACGATGAGTAGCTTTAAGTTCAACGCCACACGGTGACTGAATGACTAAGAAGCTTTGTTTTCAAAATGGCTTTCCGTGAACGACACCTAAGCAACCAGTTAGGACACGTAATCCAAATCATCACGTGAATGTCGTTCTTACGGAGTTTAAGGGAAAATAACGTTGGTTAAAATAAATGGAGATGATTGAGAAGGGCATAACTTCAGATGAGCTTTCGTTCTGAGGGAATCTCTATTGTTTTGAGCTTAATTCTTCAGCAAAAAAAGTATCTGTTTTTTTTTTCATTAGCGTGGCCAAGTGGATTGGCTGAAAACCAGTTCTGCTTCTTTGCAGGAGATTCCATAATGAAAAATTTCGCTAGTGGTTACAACACCGGACTGCTGGCAGTGTAAGTTCGAGCGTTGCCCAGCCGAGTCAATCAGGGCGATAACGAATGAATCCGCAGGTCATATTAACCAACGCGTAGAGAAGGAAAGCGCGCTATGCGGGCATGTACTGCCATGCTCCTGTGATTGTGCGAGCAGAGTGCAGATGCATTTCCCTGGAGTAATCCGCTGTTTCACAGAGGCGAATGAAGGTACAGGGTCGGTCAAAAGTTCCCAGGCCATAGGATCTGCTTTTGCGCAGTATAGTTAATTAGGCAGCTGCGACATCCCCCGAAGCTCAACATATTCGCAGGGGGTAGAAGAACTATCGTTTTAAACTTCGAGGCCCTTGGTAGCTTTACCGGCACCCTAGGTGCCAGATTACACCAATGAAAAGCAGACCCTGTGGCCTGAAAATTTCTGACCCACTCTGTATGCTTTTACCTTTTTTGTAATAGCTTTAGGAGAAGCAGTAATTGAAACCTGCGCGAGTAATTTTAATGTAGTCAAAGGGCGCTGTAGGCAGAAGTCGAAAAGCTGTTCCTTGCTAACAATGTTCTGCAAATTTTTTTTGTTATGCACTTGTGGTGCACAATGACGGATTCTTGTTATTCATGCCACTCGTTGGTGTTATTAATTAGTAATTAATTCACACTCATTTTCAACAGTCAGGCTGTCCCTGACAGGCCGTAGATGCTCGTTCCAAGAGGATGATCCCAATTTCTTACAAAAAAAATTAGTAGTTACTGCCGCCGCATCGATCAATTCATTAACCAGCTGATTTGGTTTGGCCACCTGCTTTTCTGAGCGCCTCTATGAAAATAAGAGTCTCCCATAAGCAGACGCTTGTTCAAGATTAAGTCGTGTTCTTGCATCTCACTAGATGGCCTGGCAAATTGATGATGGAGTTCGCGAACGTTCGATTTTTCGGTGACAATGTCAAATAAAAAAAAACGGTAGCTTTACAGTTAACCAGACGAACAAGCGATTTTAGTTTAATAAATAAGCTTATAATAAACTATTACATGCCTCCGACCAAACGTTTAAATTCGAAACCCAATGTTTTGAAGCGTGCCTTTTTCACGAATAAATATCCAAACTCATTCGCTCAGAAAAGCCGCACGTGGCATTATCATTGTGAAATCGTTAACAAACTCAACTACACAAAACCGACAGAAATTTAATACAAAAGTTTAGCTCTTTTTTTCAACAATTTCTATCCGTGAGCTCGCACAAACATTTAGCCATTTATCTGCAGAGCGCGACGAAACTGAATGTAAAGCCTTTTAAGGACAAAACCTATCGAATGCATCATTTTTCATAGAGCTCGTTAAGGACGGAAGTTGAGAGAACACAGAACTTTATTACCGATGCAATTTTTTTTCTATACTTACTTGCTCATCTATCCCCATAAATATCCAGGCATGACTGGCCTGAGCACCTACAAAATTAATTTACATGCACTCAACAAAACTAGACAGCATTGTATGATTGGTTCTTGGTTATATTCATGCAGCTTTTGACGTCAGGCCAGCTTCATGAAGCACTCTCAATCGCGCACGAAATAACGCCACGCAAAGCCTTGCTCCAACGCCAATTCATTTCTATCCCTATCTTGCTCGATTGTTCATGGTCGCTTAAAGTATTGAATACTATTCTGCGGCAATTAATGCACTTCGTGCCAAGATTCAGAAACTTACACTATGCATGCTAACTTTTCCAAATTCACTTCCGGCTTCTCTCGGCATGCCTCGCTGTCTGCTCACTGAAAGGCATGATGTACCCGTCGAGGCTCGCAAGCATATTTTTTTCACGCGTATCACTTCCTATTGGCATTTAAAACTGCTGCCTAGCAACGCAGCTTTCGTTGTGCAGCTAACAATAACTTCCTTGGGCTAAACCTAGGCAGAGACGCGTTGTGTTTCACGAATCACGGTCGTCTAGTTTTGACGTAAATAAACTCGTTAAGATTAAAAACGAATGCTATTCTCACGATGTGCGTTTTTCTTCTCCTGAAAACAATAAAATGATTGATGTAACCGTGCTTTACTGAACACCATATGTATGCACTGTCTTCGAATGAGAGATCAGCCATCTTCTCTTCAAGGTGTTATGCTATCATGGGGCTCTATTTTTGTGCCCTGAGTTTTCTTCATGAATGATTATTGTATCCTGTAAGTTTTTGCTGGGAATAGTTTTTCTCTCCATGTTGCTGGGCTTAATACTTTTACCTGCTTATTTTTTAAAGCAGGTTTAGTGCAGCTAAAATTTAGCGCCTTCAGCAGAATGCAATGACAGTTTGCATTATTATTGCATTGGCAGTGTATTGCCCCGGCCAACATCCTGGACTGCATTTTGAACAAGTAAATACTGTAGAGATTCTTATCGAGTTCATGCCGCAATAACGAGCGTTTGTTGCTTGAAAAACTTGGTGGCAAAATCTTTCTTCATAGGCTCTATATTCTTGGCACTACTTAGAGAATGTTCATTGTTATCGCGATCCTGTAATTTTATAAGTGTGGAAAATGTTTGTTTTCGGAACACTGAGGGCTCAGTATACAGGCTGTGGAGTGAAAATTAAATTATGTGCAAAGCGCAGGTAATTAAACACCAGTTATCAAGTGGAGTTTCTATATAGCTCCCTGAGTAATTATTACTACATGGTGGATAAACTTGTTTTCACTAAAACATTAAAGCTGACTGGTCTTATATACGGAATTCTGCCTTAAGAGGGGCCGCGATTTTTGACACATACTTTCTTAATTTCTTATGGATTTTGATGACAATGCTCTCGCATGTTAATGATGCTTCCGAACTTTAGCGCACGAAATTTCAGCGTTATATCTGAAGCACGTTTTTTATAATGTTTTCTTTCTTTTCTAATTTTTTTCTCTGCCTATTGGAAAGCCTGCAGACTAGGCAAAATGTGCCTGAAGACTGCTGCAGTCTGCACTGGATTTATGAGCGCTTGCTACTCGTCATGACAATCTTAAATATTTTTTCTCTTACCAAAAATATGTGTTTGTCAGTTTTTGCGGTGTAGTTGCCGTAGACATGTGCAGACTTCAAAGGAAATGTACCAAGAATTCGCAAGTCGTCAGACCCAAAAAAAAAAAAATTATTATTGTCATTGTGTATGATGTGTTCAAGGGTATGCGACAAAACGAACGTGGTAAATGTGGAAAAACAGGTTTGAAGAGATGCTGGACAAGCAATCAACAGCCCAGAAAAGCAGTTTTAAGAAAAATGCATCAAAAACTGAGCACCTTAATTACGTCTTCATTGGGTACCGTGTTTGTAGCCCTTTGCACGGTGTTGAATACAGCCTTGCTTGCCTATCAGTCCCTTGGCGTGGCGCGGTTTTAGGGAGTCGTTTCTCCGCATTGCGTGCATTATTTAGCTGCTTACGGTAGATTGTTGCGCAGTAGCAACAGCCTTCTAAGAGCTCGTCCGCATTCCTATGACGTCCGGCGCGTGGCATCGGTTTCAGTTTCAGCTTCATTTCACATTTTGAAAGCACAAGTTATAGAAACACTTTTTCCCATCGTCGATCAAGCCACTTTCCGCAGACGCGCCATCAGCGGAGTTTCATGTGTTTGGATAGGTGCCGACGACGCCCTGCGCAATAAATTCACCAGCATTAGTCCGCACAGAGGAAAATTGGAAAATTGGTTTTTGATTAAAGGAAATGGCACTGTAACCGTCTCACGTATCTTGGTGGACTCCCGAACTGCGCCGTAAGGCAAGGGATGAAGGTGCGAGTGAAAGAAAGAAAGGAGAAAGAGGTGCTGTAGTGGAGGGTTCCGGAACATTTTCGACCACCTTAAGATCATTAACGTGCACTGACATCGCACGGGCGCCTTTTGTGTTTCATCGGTAGGGTTCGAACCAGGGCACTCCGGCTCAGTAGCCGAGCGCCCTAACCACTGAGCCGCCGTGGTGGGTCCTGTTATGATCGGAGGCCCCGACAGCGGGAACAGACGAGCCCGGCAGGCGCCATCGAACTATGTTTGACCCAAAGGTGCTGTCGTCCTGAGAAGAGGATTAGGAACGGCTCCTGGCGACTGTGAGCTGTGACGAAAGGCCTCTCATCCGGTCGTCCGGAGTATGGAATGCGGCATTGCTCCCAAACGGCTCCCTCACGTGGACCGGCAGAAAGACGCGAACAAAGGCGCCGAACCCGCCTCGCTCGCTTGCACGTGCAGCCAGACAAAGTGGGGGCGGACACGGCTGATTCATCTTACCCTCGGGAATACCCGGGGGCGTCAGGACGCATCTTTACACGGAGAGGATCACCGCCTGCTAAGCCAACGACCTTATGGACCTGCTCAACCGGTCGGAAACAATTTCAGGACCTCAAGGCGCCAGGATTCCTTATCGCCTGTGCACGTGTTTGTGGGGGCGGAGCGGTCACGGGGTTAGGGAAGAGACTATGAAGAGTGTGTCTGCCCATTGGACGCTTGATCAGCCACCGGTTTCCCTAGCTAGGTGCCTAGGGAATATCCACTGTATTTAAGATGCGATTTGGCTGGTTTCACGGCACTCCATCTCTGACTTTTGGGTCTCCCTGGTTCTGTTGTAAATATGTAGCACTCCATCTCTGACTTTTGGGTCTCCCTGCTTCTCTTGTAAATATGTAAATAAACCTTCAAGTTCACCAACCCTCCTGAAGGCTTCCCTCCTCGTCTGCAGAGTTCATCGTCATGCGGTGGAGACCTTGGTCCCGATACCCAAGCATATCAGTCCGCAGAGAGGTCTTCATACCGGTCTTGGTCATTGGCGTCTGTCGCTTGCGGCTGCCGTAACATTCCGCCGTTCTGTACTTATTTTTGAAGGGGTGTCAAGCACCGCAGCCTTCATCGTCGCTGAACTCCGAACTCAAAACAATATAAATCTAGACAAAAAAAAAACAGCTAGCCTATGGCTCAAGAGCAGACGCCGCGTCATCGGTTCTCACGCAAACTCCGGCGGTTGCTAGAGGCAACCGATGCGGAGACCAATGCCGACGCGGGGAATCACATGGCGAGAGCTTGAAATTTTTGCTTTTTGTTTGTTTGCTTCAGCGCGTAGAATCGAGTTTAGGCGCCAGTTTTGAAGGTTAAGACACAAGCTTTCCACCGAGCCAAAGGTAGCGCTTCTCGATCTCAGCGCCGCAAGGATACCTGGGTTCAAAAAAATGCCCATTTTTCGACCATTTCAAGCACCACCACGATTAATAAAACAGTTCTTTTTTTGTGGTATTTCTCGGTGTATTTCAGCAATGAAACGTATAGAAAACGAGTCATACGAGTGAATACGTTGATTTTAGCGAACTGAATTTTCTAACATTTTTTTTGGCAGTTTGAAAGCCGCATCCTCCCTTAAGCTATGCAATTTTCTAGGTGGCGAACTCTGCAGTGTTAAAGCATAGCTAAACTCTTCGGGTACATTAAACAAAAAGATCTGTTTATATATATTCACTCTTTGTACTACTGCACTTCCAATGATATTGACCTTTCTGAAAAAAAGTCTCGGTACTCTCGGATGACTCGGACTATACAGTGATTCAGACGGGATCCTGACAGACTGAAAAACTTATGGCGGACGTCTGGCGACATCAAACAAAATGATTGTTTAACATTGACATCGCAAGTAGTGGAAATTTCTTGGGGTTTGAAGTTATCCCATCACCATTCACCCCTTCGCGAATAAGTGAGCCAACAGAAGATAAGAGGGCGAAAACTGCGCTTAAGTGCTTCACAAACTGGACGACGCGTTTACCGCGGCGATGCGATAATGCGGCGATTGGGGGAGCGGTACTGAATTGTTTTAAGGTGAGGGACGGAAAGTACTGATAAAAAACAGATGATGAGCGATCTGGTTTCGTCGCTATTTTTGTAATTATCGTAACTCTATTAAACATCGCTCACAATCTCTGCTCTTTTTTTCTGCTTTTTTTATGGAAGGAGTTCATCGACACTTTCACATAAATGACAAAATGTTTAAGAGTTAATTTCACATTTTTTTCCCCACCATAATCACATTGATATACATGACAGAAACCGACTAGCAGTATACCAGCGAATGAAGACAGCTCTATTCCGCCGGCGTATTCGTAGTTTAGTTTATTTTAGCACCTCGACATCCGAGAATAAACGTGATAGCACAGTGTAGATGAAAACCAATTTCGAGGTGTAAAATATATATCTAGCGAAAATGAGATGAAACTAGCTTTACCTAACTACTTTGCTGAGCAGTGTGCCTCTATTGGCCTTCTTGGTTCGCGCGAGTTTGCGATGGTACAAAAGAAAAAATGACGACAGGCATTTTTGCCCGAGCAGGAAATTATATCCATCGGTTCGGACCTTGACAGAGCAAATTTGATACGTGTCATAGTGGCCCGCAGCATTAAACGAGCGATGATTTCGGCTAACGAGCTTTGGACTGCACTGCAATCTCTTTTCGTGGTAGCGCAATAAAAAGTGCCTGATTGTCTTTTTATTCGCATCTTTCTGATACTTTTTTAATCTAAACAAAATATAGGAGACACGGCGCTGAAAGTGATATCGAGCCTCACTTCGAACGGTGTTTAATGTACAGGTCATTTGCTCAAGAAGAAAAAAGTGCCAGTCAAATAGGCCCACGACTGAGACTAAAGGTTAAGCGCAGGGCTTTACACACGAAGTTCAGACAAATTATATGATACAAGCTCGCAAAAATAAGCAGATGACATTAGGAATAATCACTTCCGTGTTACACGAATATTTAACCTCTGGTAGGGTCTTTATTTTATTTTTATCTCTAAAAATTATTTTGTTGACCTTGCTTTTATAAGTGACATTGGTATCGGTTATGACGTTAAAGCAAGACGCAGTGCAGGCGACTGCGTGCTATATTCCCGTTGTGGGTTCTACTTGTTGATGTGAATGCGCACATTTATCAATATGCACGCGATAAAGAACTATGCAGTACCTAGTGTGAGATATGATAAATGGCAATTTAATATCGCGTGCTATCGAATCCAAACACTTTGCCATTATCGTGCGCAAGAACTTACATTAGGATAATTAAATATGTACTTGCATAAGGATACGTCACCTTGCATCATCATGTCCGAGATGCATTACTTGAAGCGTTCCTCTCGCAATGTGTAAAAAAATTATACTATTTACATATTAAACTTTGTGTGCGCGGGCATTGCCTGCGATTGGTTTGCTCGTATAAATGATCATTAATTGGAAGCAGTTTGAGTTGCCGCATTTAGGTTTACCTTCAGTTCGGAAAGCCGGGCATGTATGGTTTTTCGCAGGCCGACAAGGTTTCCTTGATGCATATTTAAATAATATGCGGTCATGTATCACGCTCAAGGTAATAAATTGATGATCAGGAAGTAGCAGTTCATATTGCGCACAGTTTTTTAGTGCGCATGCGACTATTTCTAAGCTATTCCTAATCGCCTTCCTCACTGAAGTGGACGTGCGTTTTGCTTTGATATATTTTCTATCATGACAGTAAATTAGTAAAGAGTCAGTGATAAATATTTTGAAACAAAATAGTATAAAAAATTTTTTAATATTAACGGAACAGCGACTTTTGTGGCTAAATTGTGTTCTTTTTTTATTTCCCCTGCTTGAGATTTCGCCTGTTTTCGTGATTTTCCCTCCGCGATGGCTTTGTAAGGTCTAGCGGCATCGTTGGTGATTTAATAATATTTAATATAATTGAAAACCAACTAAAACTCCTAAAGTCCTTTTATATGAAGAGACTAAGTTCATGATAATCTTATCATTATCTGCAAGCATTCATCCGCAACTATTGGGCAGGTCTGATTTCCACGCATCACCCTCTCCAAAATAACATTACGAAAGCCCATTTCATAAAGCAACGCAAGCGCTGCATTTTCCATGACTGTCCTATTTTCTTGTTCGAATATTTTTTTCATCGGCATCCGCAAACACTTGGCACTTCGTCAGCGCCGGATGGTTTTTGAGCGAAAAAATAAAACGACTCGACGGTGCCGTTTTCGAACGACGCCGCCGAGTGACCAATTCGCGTTTAGCGTGTTTTAACTAGAGCGTGTTTTTTTCTCCCTCGGGGAGTGAAGTCCGAGACACCCGATCCGCCAGCATCCCTGCCCTTCCCCCTTTTCACCGCCGAATTTTCGCCGACGAAAAGCGGGGGCCGGCTTCGATCGCAGAGCTTGGACGTACGTGCGTCGCGCAGGCTTTCGTGTTTACCTTGGGTTCTCCGTCCTCTTACGCCACGCCGTCGACGACCTAGCTTGGAAAGCGCAGCTCTCGGAACTCTGTCGTGCCGCGAAGCGGTGCCGCAGCCGTCGCTAGCAGCGCTGCACTTGGTGCTGATGCTGCCTGAAGTTGCCACCGTAGAACCACCTACCCGCGCACCACTTTTTCGCCCCCACCTGCGTCGTAGCTCCTCGCCCTCATCCGCCACTGCCTTCTTTCAGATGCACTCTCTGCCTCTCTGCGCTTCCCCCTTTCCACCACTCTGTCTCCGCACAGCCGTCAGCCTCAACCTCGTCCCACTGCCAGCCCACTCGCCGTTTCTCCATCGTTTTACTATTTTGCTGTCCCCCCGCTCGCTTTACAGCTTTATTTTTCTTCCCGTCGCCAGAGTGGACGGGAAAATAAAAGTCGACTCACCGAGACCGATAAGCGCGCGGAACGGGCAGAGGCAGCGGCGAAGGCGATGCACGTGCGCGCGTCAAGCAGCGCCGACGACAACCAGATGGGAGCTGCCTGCGCGGCCGAGGAACTCTGAAGCACACTCCGCGCCGGTGACAGCCCAGACGGAGAGAGATTGAGGGAGTCGGTGAAAGGAAAAAAGTGCCTCGCCCGCGTTTCTGTCTGCGCGCTTTAATTGAGGCCTGCGTGCCGTGTTGAACGACGAACCTGCAGCGTACAAGGGCACACGGCAGTGTTCACGTGCCCGCAATCTATGCGTATAGGTGCCTGCTGAAGGTTTAGGAACGTGCAAGCCACTGAAAAGCTTAATTTCTTGGAAGTTTAAGCGCGCTGCCGCGAATTACATTTCTCAAACTACATAGTGCGCTTCATAATTTAAGGCTAAGCCTCCAAGTCGAAGAAATGAAAACTCCTTCAGGCATGCACGTAAGCCAGGGAGAAGTTGAATGTAAGCTACTTTCGGTCATTTACCATTTTCATCTTCCACTGTGTTTCTGTTGAAATGACACTGATGATGCTTTATATTGTTTCGTTGATTATCTGCTCCCTAAAATGTGCAATGCAGAAAAGAATTGCTGGATGTTTAGCATTGCTACCCATGAAATATTGCGCGAAAGTTGTTTTTTGAGGTGGACACCAACGCCACGCACCTGCAAGTGCGGTTGAAAGCTCGCTTCCTTTCCTTTCGCGACTTGCGCACAGATGGAAGTTGACGAAGACGACGACGTGCAATGCACAGCGACAGAATATGTTGCAGTTTAACACGAGGCATGATCGGCTGCGCCGATTGCATAGTGCTCTCATGTAGTGGCCAGCGAAGCTGATGTGTTCGTTCTGCCGCAGGTTCGAAACCCAGTCGCGGCAATGTTTATTTTATTTCTCCAGGTTGGCCAAGGTCACCCCCATTCAAAGTCTCGTTTATTTCCCGCCAATTCGCTCTACACGTGACTAACTTCAGAGGATTCAACACACCCGCATTTTCCAGGTTATGAAGCCAATAGTAATTTCGCATTAAAAGCCCAACATTAACAACTTTTTCACGTCGGGGCGTCACACGAGAGAGGGATTGCTACTCTTCCTACGTGTGTACAATCAGCAACAAATGAAACACGAACAACTTAATGCGAAGGTCTTAGCCGGGGGAAGCTCTAAACTAGCGCCGGTTAATTTCGCTTCGAAAACTCGAGGACTGTCCTTTGAAAGTGTTAATCAATCTCGCTTGTATTTACTCTCCAGAAGATAATATGTTCGTGTTTTTGTGTTGGCATTTCAGTTGTGTGGTCTTGATTCGTTCAATGCTGATAGTACATACCTGCAGGAGTAGGCAAATGTGGAGAGAGCGCTCGGACTGTGGCATAACTGCATGCCAGCGCTATCTGATTTCGCGCACCTGTTGTTGAGGGATGCACAACGCGCCTTCTCAAATACTGTACCTGTGGAGGTGAAACTTCTACTTGCATGCTTTCATGTGTTGTAGTTAAATAAGGTGATCGTTCGCAGACGTGGCGCCTGTGCTCCTGGATCGCTTTTCAAGCATACTGGAGAATGTTGTCTTCGATAGCACGTATGCAAGCCCACATGCACATATCATCATGCTTAAAAGCAGCGACTTGAGCGCGAAAGTAAACACCTTTCACTACTTCTTTCCTTGGAAGTAATCTCGAAACTCCTTCGTACTACTACGCAATGTCCTGAGTGGCCTCCCGTCTCAATGTAGTTGCTGCAAAGCACACTGCCATCGTTAGCGCGAGCCGGATGAGGTCTGCGGCAGCCTCTCTCTCCGCAGATCTCCTACCTTCTTCTCCGAGCTCTTTTAAAGCCCCCTCTCGCGGCGGGCGATGAAGCGCTCGCGGAAAAGGCCAGCCGGCTGCCGCTGATGGCGGTGGGCTCATTACGAACGAGCCTGGCTATTTTTAAATGAACCGCGAGAGCCGGAGAACTGGACGGGACAGCCTCCAACGCGAAATCAATTCGGGCTTTTCTGGATTAGAAGAAAGAAAAAAGAGAGAAAGAGAAATGTGTATGAGGCGCCATGAACGTCACTGCTCAGCAGATGAGGACGTGGCGTAGAACTCTGCTCTGTGCAGCTAAAACAGTGCAGTACGGTGGTAGCTGAAGCTGTGGCCGCCGCCATTCAGGGTTTGAATTCACAACGTTTTTTCCGGTATAGAAAATGTTTGGCTGGCTGGCTGGCGCTCTTACAGTGCGTTGTAGACACGAGATCCTCGATAATGAGGGGAATATGCACTGACTAAACGCACGAAATTTAAATGAGTGGACAGCTCACTACATACAGGACCTTATTTTTCTACTCCAGCTGTAGCTTGGACATTGCTGTACACTTTCTGTGAGGCAGTAGACGTGAACCGGGCGTGTAGAGTTGACATTCGAAGCATCCCTCCAGTAGAGATTTTAGTTTTAAAAAAAGTTCTTTTTGGTAATTTAGGTACAGTTTTAATCTGGACGCTGCTATGGTCACGCGCATTTATTATTCACAGAGCGTATCTGTGGCTTTCATGTCTTCTTCTTCTTCTTCTTCTTCTTCTCCTCAAGTAATATGGCACAAATGTCGCGGACTTAGTATTTTTTCTTCTTCTTTATGTGGGCGGAAGCCCTAGCTAGAACCATTGCCACGACCATACATTGGATCGCGTTATCGCTGTGGAACCAATTACCTGTAGCCTCCGGTGCAGAAGATGGGTCTAATCATGCCTGGATACTTAGAGGCAGCTAAAAATAAAAATAACTTGTGTTACAGCGTGAAACGTGCATGGTAGGAAAGATTAATAACTCTTCTAGAGAAATTTATGAAATATGCAGCGTACGGCTTAATACGCTTGCTCCTTGCATATGAGTAAGGATTGAACTTTTCGATTTCAATGTTTGAAAATTTCGTGGAAAATTTTTATGCGTTCGCTTCGGAACGCAACCTTTTTTTCGGCGAATATTATTTTTTTACTTATGAATTACTTTTTCGGTCATTTAATGTTGCAATCCGGGGATGTGAAAGTCACTTAGAGTCTATCTCGGCATTTTTATCATCATGAGCCGTTTATTTCCTAGTAATTGACGTACAGTCGGAGAAAAAAAGTCTCTTGGCCATATGCTTTGCAAACGAACCCGATAGCTGTATTATTAATCAGCGGCTGGAGAGCACAATTGCGGAGGTGAAAGTTGAAATCCTGTTATTTTACCTCCATAAGTTTGTCCTCCAGCCGGATGATAATAATAGAGTTGTGGCCTTCCTTTAAGGAACACGTGGTTCATTGACTTTTGTCCCCGACTATAGATGTGGGTGCATTTGGAGTTCTGCTTGTAGAAGGAACTGCTATTGTCATTGAAGAACTAACGCAAGCTAATAGAGCTTGTGGGCAGACAAAAACTTAATTGTAAGTTTACTTCTAGGAATTAGGTTAACATGTTATCGTTGAGTTGTCGCGCTGGGACGAGTGAGAGGCTGGGGTATCTCGTGGTATGTGTGGTAGCCAGGACAGGACACCATTTCGTGAGACCTACGTTCGGTTCCGTCTCCATGTCATTTTTGTGGGTTCCTCTAAGATGTATGAAAGAACGTTTTGCCCTGAAAACCCACCACAATGTTTCTGGAAAATAAAATGAATTAAAAGAATTGCATTGTCCTACATTAAGTTGATAGTCCCACTGTAAGGGACCCTGAAATAATTGTGATGGGCATATTCTAGTGCAACAGTTCTGAAGAGGTGGTCTTTGTGGGTATTCGAGTCAAATTTGAAAGCTCTGCGTGGACTGAATAATTTAGAAATAGTTTTCAAAAATCGCTGCTACCACGCCTCCCCTACGCCGATGACATCAGTGGGCATAAGAGCCAGTCTTCAAGCTCAGCCCGTCTGCCCACTGACGTCATTGGAGTATGGGAAGCACGGTGAGGTGTGTCGCCCTAATCGGTTGCGAGCTAGTGCGAGCCGCGATTTTTATAAATTATTTCTAAATTATAGGGCCCATGCGGAAATTTCAAAATCGACTGGGATACCCAAAAACTTATAGAGATCTTCTGCACTAGAATAGGCCATCAAAATTATTTAAGGGTCCCTTTAACCGACTAACTGCTTTAAGCGTATTATGATAGTGAATAAACAGCGTTTTACTTACAGGCGGCGAAGAAGTGGTGCTTACCGGCCTGCACAGGTGTGTTAGAAAGCGCAGAATTACCTAAAATCTCACAACTCCGCTACTTGTCCAACAATACTACAGTCCCATCACGCCCGTGGTTTCCCTACGGTTAATTTTCAATTTCGAATGAGCGCACCTAGTACTCAACAGCTAAGCTTTTCATGTCAAGCATATTGTTTTCGGTTAAAACCAAATTTCAAGATCTGAATGGAGCATATTTTATTTTTGTTTGCTTTTTGTTTAAGCCCAAAAGTCCAACCTCTACATACAGGGACTTCTACATTTATCTGTCCGAAATTTAAAACATTTCTGTGCGCAAAATACTGGCTTAACCGAAAGCAAACATCACTCACAAAGTATAATATTATTGTATGCGTCCTTTGAGATCTAATCAAACATCGGTAATTTCCTGATTTTTTTTGTAATTGCTGGTATACTCGTGTCTCCCACGGGTACACCTATATAAAATGCTAGCTGAGCCGCCGAAACTAAAGTCACTGGCATTGGCTATAGCCGAAACAAGGGGCTGCGTCCCCTGCCGGTTGGAGAAGCCAAGACCTTACTGAACTAGAGGCCTGCACATTTGGCACTGCTCCAGCACGCATGTTCTAGGCATGTTCATGCCTTTTGCCGCTAGGGAAGGGCAGCTATGGGCGGCGTAGTGCTACAATTAACCTGTTGATCAAGATGGCGTCGGTTATTTTACTTCAAGGATGTAACAGTTTTGCCATTTGTCTACGTTTTGTGTATTCATCATTCATCTATTGCTTAGCAAATATGCAAGAAAGTCTCACACATGCATGCGCGCAAACAATATTTACCGCTAGGATTTAAAGAAATGTCGTATTTGCATCGTTCATTAGTAGGTTTCAAAATAATAAGACAGGACAAATGCACAAGGAGGCAGTGAGAGGAGAGAAATCATTTCTAGAAAGCAGACGACGATGATGATCCTGACAGACGAAAAGGTCAACCGAGCGCCCTCAATGACCAAAAAGTTAACGAAAGTTGGCGCTCGCAGTCCCATAGGACCCCGCCATATGTGCAGGTCTCTCGTTCAGTAGGTCTTGGGAGAAGCAACCGATGGCTTCTACGCTTGTGGTGCAGTTCCTTAAAGGTGCCGTATCGTCTGCAGGTTAAAATTGAATTCAAAAGGATAAGCCATCGGTCCACTAACTAAAACGCCGCAAAAATGCAAAAGTGAGCTTCAATACAAAAAAGCAACTAACCAATCACCCAGCCGGGCTTTTGGTTGTTTCTTCATCCAGCAGGTGAAGCAGCCTGTCGGATCAGCTGTTTGGTCCACGTCTGTCAAAACTTTACTCGCAGCCGACAGCAGTGTCTTTGATTTTAAAAAATGCAGGCTAGTATCGATGTTTAAATACATCTCATAGAACGTTGATCATAACCTGCTACCTTATGAGTTATGTTTTCTCTCGGTGAGGACAGTACTTAGCGCACAGGAATTTTTTTAATGTCGGACAGATAAATATGGAAGTCCCTGCATATAACCCCTCTTGTTTTCTGTGAAATTCCGATAAACTTCTAATTTTACTTGTACGACCAAATTTTCGTTTCCGTCTGAACAGATCCACGAAGAAACTACGTTATGCACGATGCTCTTGATAGCAAGTTGAGAAATTCATGCCTAGTTTTCCCGCCACGCACCAGAGGCACACTGAAAAGTTAAACTTTTACAAATAAATTTTCTGCAGCCAAGTCAATTAACGTACCAAGTTCACTGCATCTTCTTTTTTTGAAAATCATACGATCGTTTTGCATATTTAGTGTTTTCAGAGCAGCTGTAAGAAGAAATTTTGTTTGTGCAGTAATTCCTTTTTGTTAATTTAGCAGCAGAGTTCTAATCAAGACCTACTGAACTAGGGACCTGCACATTTGCGGGGTCCTATGGGACTGCGCACGCCAACTTTCGTTAACTTTTTACCGTTGAGGGCGCCCGGTTGACCTGTTCGTCTGTCATGATCATCACCATCGTCTGCTTTCGACAAATGATTTCTCTCCTCTCCCTGCCTCCCTGTGCATTTGTCCTGCCTTATTATTTTGTAACCTAGTAATAACGATGCAAATATGACATTTCCTCAAATCCTAGCAGTGAATATTTTGTTTGCGCGCATGCCAGGCGTGAGTGAGACTTTCTGGCATCTTTGCTAGGCAATGGATGAATGATAAATACTCACAACGTAGACAAGTGACAAAACTATTACATCCTTGAAGTAAAACAACTGACGCCATCTTGCTCAACAGGTTAATTGTAGCGCCAAGCCGCCCGTAGCTGCCGTGCCCTAGCGGCAAAAGGCATGAACTAGAACATGCGCGCTGGAGCAGTGCCAAATGTGCAGGTCTCTAGCTCAGTAAGTCTTGGTTCTAATAAGCAGCAGTGAGTATAGGTGATTGTCAACATAAAAAAGGTGTATAGATATATACTAAAGATTTTACGCATTCCTCTTTTCCAAGTTTATTTATTCTTTTATTCACACCTTCCTTATTTATTAACGCTTTCTCTCGTAATCGGTCTCCTGCACAGACCTTTTTATACAAATCACGCTCCAATTGTTGCATAAGTGTTTTTTTGCTTTATATGATTGGTTGTCAGGAGAATGAAAGGCACAGTATCAATGATAGAAAGTAAAAAAAAATATATATTTAAACAAGAATTGGGGCGTAATTTGTATAACAAATATTGCCTGTGCAGAAAAAGGGTTAATAAGTAATATATCAAAGAATAAGTAAACTCGGAAGTTTCGAGCTACATAATGCTTGCCGAATGATTAATACCTGCTGTCAGCAGCAGGAGGCTTTACATTCTTTCCATTTCTTTGAATGCGAATTATCGTAAAAAAAAAACTCTTCGTCGCAGTCAATACAGAACACGGAACGCTTCTGGCTGCAATGCGGTGCTGCCACCCTCCGGGAGTTTTGGGATCCGCGCAGGCGCATGGATTCCAATGGTAGCACGAGGCGGCGCCACCAACAAAGAAAAGTGGGAAGCTGCGGGCGTTTGCAATTCAGAAAATTCTTGGCGTGCGACGCTAAGCGCTCTTGCCAAAATAACTTGCTTAAGCAGGGCCTGTAAATTTTAACCATTATTTTTCACTTTCGTTAGCAGGCTACTTGGTGTATGAAAAAGGAAACATGTGATCGCTCCTGTTTACCATTCATTCACATAATTTGTCCCCAGCACGATTTAATATGATTGAAGTGCTCACTTGAATGCATTTCAACTTATTTTCAATGAAATACTGAATGCGTTGCTATTCGCTTCTTCTGCGTGGTCGGCTGGCCTTGCTCCCTGAAATTCACACTGTATTTTTAACATAATAAATGAGAAAGCAAGCAGTGTTATTTGCATTGACTCAACTTTTCCCTTTTTCTACAAGGATAATTCTTTACATTCTAAATAGGAAGAAAATTCTGGCGCTTTCCGCAGTTAAAATAGAGCAACGTGAATACAGCGCACTGCCGTGTAAAGCCTACCTCAGACCCAGCGGCCTCGGGAAGGATTTGGGCTTACGACTTCAAGTCATCATAGCTAATCATTTCAAAGCTGAACTCACTGGAGAACACGACAAAAATAATAAATATTTTAGTGTTCATCCTATAGCCAGGCATTGTGACAACTTCATCCAAGCTGCTCAGCACGCTGGTTTTGTAGGAGCTCAGCTCGTGGCTGTGGTCGCCAGTTGTCAGTTCCCCTGAGAAAATTGGGTGTGACTTTTTTGCATTATTTTCGTGTCAAGGGCAAAGCACGCTTTCAAGGGGGAGCAGGGTTGTCTCGCTGAAATTTGGCGGCGTTCTGGAATTCACGGTCGGCCTCAGCAAATATGCGGCTGGGTTGAGAAAATATGTCGCCTTTTAGAGCACGCTGTGTCTTGTCGGCGCATTGGGTGCCGTACGTTAATTGATATGTAAAATGAATACTCATGTCACATGGCGTCAGTAAGTCATGAAGCGTCCTTACTTGGGAAAAGCTTTCCGAGTTCAGTCCAAGATTCGTTCTACGATTTCTAGATTTCTGCTCAATTTCAGTTTCAGCACCACATTTCATGTGGCTTGAATAACTCTCATATGTCAGGAAGCTTTTTTACAGCAGCATGAGGCTCGCGCTTGTCACTAGTTGTGACTAGCTGTAAAGACAAGTATTAATCGATTAAGAAGAGTCAATACTGAGCGGTTTTCGCGGATGTCACCTGCAGACACCCAGACCACGGACACAAGCTGTTAAACGTGCCGGCAAAGAAATGAGTTTTTGGTTTGCTAAAAACAAAAAATTTAACAAGGTTCATCCGCACGCATCTTAAGAAGAACTATAGATACAATCTGCCCCTCTAACCGAACAACCTGTGCCCTAATCCGCTTTGTCTCATTCTTTTTTTTTCAAAAAAAATGAAGCCACGTATCACCATTCTAAAGATGGGCTCATTATTTATGCTAAAGATATGATCAGAGCTCCGAAATGAGGGGTAGGTGCCTGATGGCGGAGACATAACCCGTGTGGGTGCATTTCATGAAGGAGATTTCTGATGTGTGTGCGTGTGTATGTGCGTGTTAGCGCACGTTCTTAAACTGTCCATTTTTCTCCCCTCTACACAAGCAAGCAGGTCAATTCGACGTGTCTTCTCTTTTCAGCTTCCACTTTCTAGGACTAACTTCGCATTGAACGTCGTACATCATTGGTGTTCCACATTCATCACCGAAAAGGCACACGTTAATACCCATACGCTCGCAGACTGCTCGTCTCAAATGAAAGGGTGCCAAGACGACACACGGGATTCTTTCAGGTGTTGCCACCCTAGCTCCTTTCGGTCGAGAACATGCACATAATAGCCCAACAGCCTGCCACACTAGTTTTTTTTTTTTGCTATGATTTATAAGTTGATGCAGTGTGCCGCTACTGAAGCGTTCTCGCTGTCTCTATCACTTAACTGCTGTCGGGGACAAGCGGTTTGTTTAAAGACTGCGTAGTCAGTTAAATTTTTGGGCACAATTAGTCATTTGCGGCCTATTTTTTTTCATTATGCATGCTGTGGAAAAATTCAGGAATGCAAAAAAATGTCGGTATTTCACTATTTCGTTTACCTTGGGATATTTCGAAACACACTCAATGTTAAATACATTCGTGAAACACGGCAAAGATTCACGCTGCATTGTGCGCCTTAATTGTGTAGGAAAACTTACCGCATCAGTGCAGTTGAGCTGAAATCACTTGCATATATTCTTCTTTAACACTGCTTCCAAAATTGACACCAGGACCGTAGGCGGCGTTCCTCATGAATGCAACTTATGCGCTCCGTATTGCTCCTTGCACCAGTATGTCATATTCATGAAGTCATAACTAGGGTTGTTCCTAATAGTGTGGATTTGTGCTCTTGTTTTCAGAGGCGACACAGCAAATCCTAGCATCAACACAGGACTGGCTCTGCAGCATTATTTTTACAATGGAGAAGTTATTAAGACCATGCTTATGTTTTTTGTTTCATACACCTCAGCGTGCTGATATCTTGGCGAGTTCAGAACGGACAACATTGTAGCGGGAGAGTCAGATGCGCTCTTTAAAATTCTGTCTTCCAAAAAGTAATTATGCGATGAGAGCTCTTGCTTTCCAGTCATGTATTGTGATTTATAGTATACGTATCAAATCATTTTTAATCATGTCTTTCGGCCTGAAATATTAATTTTCTCTTTCGAGCCGTCTCTGACCAGAGATTACGAGCAAGTTTAATGCTGGTAAAAGAGCCATGCTAGATTCTTGCCTTTATACTTTTAAGCTGCTTAATATACAGTCTGTATGCGTGTATGTGCAAAGTACATCTCCAGGGCCCAGTGTAATGTTTATAAAAGTTTTGCTAATTCGTTTTTCCTTATGGTACATCGATTGCTTAAATCAAATTTATATCTTTTTTCACTCTTCTCCTGTCTCCCTATTACGATCCGCATGTATATGAGGCACGCATGATGGAATAGCTCAGGCAAGCTCAACGAAGCGGGAAAAATATTCCCGAAATTCTGAGAGACGGGTTTTGAAGAAATTAAGAAAAAGTAGTTTTGATGCATTGCATATTTGTGTCTGATAACAAAGGAAACAAAGAAATGCGCTGCTGCCCTGCGCTTCTCATTTAATTAAGAACTAACCAAGGATGCGCATTTTTAAAGAATAAATATTTAAAACATAAACATTGATTTTAATAGTGCGTTTATCTTGAGGTGCTCGTGCTTCCGTGTCGCATGAATTGGTGCTGATGATTAGTCTCATTTTGTGTTCTACACTAGGAGTGAAATGCACCAATTTGATGAATCTGTATATTTATACACGGGTAATGCTACACTTCTTATAATTATTTTTTCGCTGCGCATACGTATTCATTTATGATTGCTGTATTTCAGCCTGGGCATTCTTCACGTATGAAAAAATATAGCTTTGTCGTTATAGTTCATTAATGAAGCATATTCTCATATTTTAAGTTTCCCTTAAAATGGCATCTGAGGTGCCTTACAGCTGAAATGTTTTAATACGATCGTGGTTCGTGGCTTTATTTAGATGCCTCTTCTACTCGAAAATATTCATGAAAACTGGAGTTTCTTGATTGAGAGTATTACCTACGCATTTCTTTTTGTGAGGAGGGGGGTGGGTGGTGGAGGGGGAGTGCTAGGCCAAGTACTGGCGTCTTACAAGGCCTAAAAAAAAGGTACATGTAAACTTTCAGGCATTAGGCACCAAATTCCACTATTGTTTTCAACAAGGCAGCGTTAGAGCTGGCGTTCGGAGGAAAATCTGCGTCCTTTGTATCCTGGTACCTTACATTTACCTTACATTCACAAAGTCACTCATGGCCTGAAGAAAGTGGCAGACCAGTTTAATGTAACGGTGGTTTTCTCTGCCCTCCGCAAGCCTGCCCACCTAAGCTGTCGCATAACTTGCGAAAGCCAAAAGGTCGGCAGACAAAAGATACTTGCGCAGAATTTCGTAAAGCTGCCGCTAGCGTTGTCTGTTAAATTCCGCTATCCTGCGGAAAATCCTATATTGGACAGACTGGACTTTGCGTGAATGACCGACTTAGGGAACGTGCAAAATATAATGAAAATAATGAGGGTGAGAGACTTGTCGAACACTGTAGGGTCGTGAAGCTCTGGAAGCCTTTTACATCAGAAAATGGGGTTCGAGCTGCATCAGTGACGCTTCAGTTTCTTTTTTTGAGGCTGAGCGGAAATTTCTTTCATGCTTACTCGATAAGATTGGTGCTGGTTTTCCTGTTGCCTTGTACGCGTGGGCTTCAGCAGGAAGGGTTATACAAGGTATTAAGCACTATCTCTCCGGGGTGTAAAAATTTCTCCTGCGCAAACTACTTGACTAGATGGTCTCAATAACAGATTACAGTGTAGCTTATGATAGTCTGTGTTTCCCGATAAATAATTTAACATTAGAACTTGCCTCGGTTGCCTGGAATCGGCGAAAACCTGCAGTCGTCTTCGCGCAGAATTTTCCCTGAGGTGAGCGAAATAGCCGCGTTAAGAGGCTGTGCCATCTGGTGAACTGCGAGGCAACCAAGGTGGCTGTTTGGAGCTGGGGCAGGTCTCGCGGCACCACAGATGGCGCAGCCTGTCAAATATGCTGCTCTTCTCGCCTCGACGAAACTTCTGCGCGCATACGACTGCAGTTATTCACCGATTCTGGACAATCCAAGCAAGTTGCAATGGTAAATTACTTGCAAAGAAACACAGACTATCCTAAGCTACCTTGTGGTCTGTAATTGAGAACTAATAGTCCAGTAGTTCGCGCAGAAGAATTTTTTACAATGCGGACAGATAAATACGGAACATCCTGTATATGTCGACTCCTTTCACATGATTAAACAGTTGTAGTAAGCGCCCGAGTTGTCCTCTTTCTTGCGTGCGTCTTCGTTGCACTGAAAATCCCGGTAATTCATAATTCCGGTAAACCCAGAAAAATCCCGGTAATTCATAATCGCTCGGCAGAGGTCGTGACGGCACACCACAGTCAACCAAAGAGAGTGCGGTGTGACGCCAGATAGGGCGAGTAGATGGGTTGGCGGGGTGCCAGCTGCGCAGCAGTCAGAGCGTGTGGAAAGATTACTGTTCTGTGGTTAGCTCGCCGGGACGCGTGACAGAAGCATGACGTGGCTTTAGTGGTATGGGAGCGTCGAAGAGCGCTTTACAAAAAGAATGAGGCTTCGAGATGGACGCGTGCGTATCGTGATATTGCTTGTTGAAATTCGAAATAGGGATAAGTAACTTATAACGTTCGCATTCAGCTTCCTAAGGGTTGGTTAAGAGTTTTTTCTTTTCTGTGCTGTACCATGATGCTGAACGCGTTCGAACAGTGCTGGGAAAAACAGGGGTTGTGTGAAAATTAGTGACTGGACTTGGCACAACGGCTCATGGCGGTGGCGTCGGTTGGCAAAATTCTACTGGCCCATTTAGAGAGGTTCCTTTTAAATTTAGCCAGAACCACACAAACGGCAGAAATATCGATGTTTAGTTCCATCGCGTTCGCAGTTTCCGAAGTTCAGTCCTTAGCGTACTCGTTTTTTTTTAGTTTGCGCTCATTCCTTCATGCAATGATCCGCATATCCTCCCTCACGACAGAGTTGCCAGAGCGCAACATCAAAAGAGAATCACTTTTCTGATACCTCTAACAAGGAAAGGCTATGGAGTTCCCTCTTTTAAAGCAAAAGCAAGAGTGGAGGGGGATGAACGAAGAAAGCGAATGGAGACCTCGCACTCTAAGTGAAACGGAATAAAAGACCTCGTGCCGCATGGAGCTTTTCCCGGCCGCCCAATGGTTTCCGCGAGCTCCAAGAGTTAAGCCTTCTCTGTCGTGGGTATCGAATAAATTTGACGCTGCCTCTTATGTGCGCCATTTTTATTTTTCAGCTCACCGCTGCCGAAGGAAGTCTTTTAGTTTGGGACAGCTGTGCGAAGCAATATTCTGCGACGTAATAGGGAGGGCTGCCGCTTTCTTTAGGTATCAAATTACCTGAAGCAATAGGTGTGCTCACAGGGCCTTTTTTGCACAAGTATGTACGCTTTATGCATTGCTGTGCTTAACAAGATTTAAACGGAGCTATAATATTTGGTTAGGCTTCAATGCGGCATGATTGCATTAGTCAATCGGAATCTGGAACAGAAAGAATACTAGTCCAAATGCAGTAATGCAGTTTGAAGTAAGCTCCTGAAATTTTAATTGATGTCAAATGCGCTGACGTGAATTGTAATCAGCACCATTAGAACAGATCCACAGCTTAAAAATAAATATAATGAAAACTAGAAAGCCAAGCTACTTATGCAACAAAAAAAAATGAGAGAAGGTTAAGATAGCCGGTAATGGGGGGAGAAATTTGAGCGCAAGTCATCACGGCTGGCAGGTGGTGTCTTACGCTGCTAGCCAACCTCCGGAATTCCAGATGGCGTTTCGCTCCACTAATTGGACAACAGGTTACGCCGACGACTACGCCGACAACATCGACGACCACGACAGCGGAAGCCAGGAACGGGCTCCTAAGAGCAGCGGTCTAAAAGCACGGTGAACACAAAGCCCACTCGAATTAAAAGAAGCAATTTTTGAAAGGATAGAAAGTTGCGTTTATACGTTAATATTATGGAAATCCCAATACCACAAGGCGTAACAAACTGCAAGGATTGAAGGTATTTCCGGCGAGCTTTAATGATTAATGGTAGGCGGCGGGTCACTGGCCTTCCGCTGGAAATGTCAACACCGTCGCACAGGTGTTATCAACGCACTCGGGCAGCTGTTGCTGACACTTTTGTCACGTAAGTGCGGAGTTTTGATGAACCATCGCTGCGTTATCGCTGCGTTATTACCCTGTGCTCGTGCACTGGCCGGTACTGCAGTTGGTTTGTTCAAAACGCGTTTTGCGAACGCGACAAAAATTGTTTGAGCCAAATGCGAAGAGTCTCACGTGTTCCAAATAAAGTATAAAATAAGTGGTACAGTCATAGAAAGATGTCCGGGAGATGCGGATTAGGGGAACGAAATGACGGGTGGTTTAGCGTGGTTAGGCCGAATGCGAATATGGTGCATTAACACTTTGATTTTCAATTCAGTTTCAGTTAGAGGATCGATTTTAAAAGTCACGAAGGCTTCAAAGAAAGATCGGCAAAACAAGACTTAAGCTCCGCCTTAAGGGTATGAATCGATAATGGGTTAATGCCCATATATACGGAACTGGCGACTTTTTTTTACCTCTGTGCGCAACTTGTTATATTAGCCGCCGCGGTGGCTGAGTGGTTATGGCGCTCGGCTGCCGGCCCGAAAGACGCGGGTTCGATCCCGGCCGCGGCGGTCGAATTTCGATGGAGGCGAAATTCTAGAGGCCCATGTACTGTGCGATGTCAGTGCACGTTAAAGAACCCCAGGTAGTCGAAATCTCCGGAGCCCCTTCACTACGGCGTCTCTCATAGCCTGAGTTGCTTTGGGACGTTAAACCCCTATAAACCAAACCAAACTTGTTATATTAAAGTGCAAGGCAATCATGATTGTTCACACATCATCCTTTCTTCTATCCTGGGACTCTTAATTGGCACATCATTTTAACACCACCACGTTACGTGGTTAGACCTCGGTTCATGCGCACTGTTGTTACATCATGAGCCTATGGCGGCTAGCCGAGGTCTATAGGCATCTGCGCTTATAGGCAACTTGTTTGCGTGCTGCCTTACGGTTATCCCTATCTACCCTCTGCGGCCGCTCAGTGGATTTGGAGTTTTGTTGCTGAGCTCATTTCAAGGTGACAGGATGGAATAGACGGGATAGGCGGCCGACCGCATTTCGATGAAGGAGAAATGAAAAAGCGCTTTTGTGCTGCGCGATATCAGGGATCGTTAAATAACTCCAGCTGGTCAAAATGAATCCAGAGCCTTCAGCTGAGGCAGATAGTCCAGTAGCAGATTAAACCCACCATTCCACTGCTTCTGCTTCTCGTTCAGTGTGTTGTTGAGACGACGGCGACGCCAAAAGTATACTGACAGACATAAAATAACATTACGTTACACTACATAATATAGCAGAGCACGACGCGGGTTCGATCGCGGCCGCGGTGGTCGCATTTCAATGGAGGTGAAGTGCTAGAGTCCCGTGTGCTGTGTGATGTCGAACCCCAGGTAGTTGAAATTTTCGGAGCCCTTCACTACGGCGTCCCTCATAGCCTGAGTCGCTTTTCGGCGCCAAACCCCCATAAACCATAACATAACGCAACACAGCATAGCATAACACTTAACATAACACATAGTATAACATAACACAACATGACATAAGATAACACAACATAACACAACACAACAAACACATCATAACACAGTATAACACAACATAGCACAAGATAACACAACATAACGTAAGATTTACTGACGCTTTCGACGGGAGCCAGTTTCCATCAGATTATGCATGTAGTATTACAGCGCGGCCTTTCTCAAGACATGCGTCTTGAGTTTTGAGAAAGGCCAAATTCCAGCCCAAACGTCAACTTAAACAAAATGTTCCCGTAAAAAAAAACGGTCTCACTTTAGCTACATACTTTTGCAATAGCGAAGTGTGTTCATTTTCCCATATTTCCCGTGTTCTAATCAGGCAGACAGTTTTGTGAAACCATTACCAGCTTGCATAAAGACCAAGTGTCGCGCACTCTGCTCCAACACTGACAACAGAATATAAACATACTTTGCATATGTATGAAGCAACCCTGCTTCATACATTGCCTGGACGCAGGGACCGTACTATCGCCCTTTACTGGACTTCATCAAATCCGCTAACCCTTTCCCATTCATTTAATCTCTACTACATCATTCATTCCACCTTCACCCATCATTGATGCCCTGGGGCTATAAATTGCGCTTAAAAAATAAACATACTTTCAGAGCCTTGCACGTATGGTATGCGTTTCGTACAGCGCATGCAAGCCATACGCAATAGTTAGCGGCTCTCAAAAGCGTCGGCTGGTGATATCGACGTCAGCGAAGCCGGCCGCATCGCAACAGGGACTCAAGTCCCCTCCAAGCGAAGACGAATAAGGAGCGTCGACGTGGGCGGGAAACAGGCAAACGACGAGACCTGAAACCAGCTCGCTTGTAGGCTTGCTTTATGCTCATTTTTATCCGCGAAAAAAGAAACGAAAGCCACCACCTTTGAACCACTGGCGGAAAATATTGTTGCGTTAACCGGTTCTCATCCGCGCCGTTGCTGGCTCGCTAAAAGAAGCGAACGTCTTTTTCCGAGCCTTCGGGGCAGAAAAATGCAGGAAAAAGAGGAAGAGAGAGAAGGTTGAGAACACGGTGCTCCAACGTCTTTCGCTGTTTTGACAGATGCGGGGCAAGAGTGTTTACGTCTGCGCCTCGTTTCGCGTCCTTTCCCCCTCCGGTTGCGAGATTGGTTGTGCCTTGTTCCTTTGAAGCGAGCGTAGCGCACGAGGCAAGAGCCGGGAGGCGCCCCGCGGCCAGCGAGAAAATACGCCTCGTGCAAGAAGCTGGCTTCCCTGTCGTGTGTCTCTTCTTTCTGGTTCTTTTTTGTGCGTGTGGGCGTCTTCTTTCGCCTACTCCTTTGCCGACGAGCGCGTGGTCAGTGGCTACGCAATAGCGCTTCGACAGGGGAGGACGGAAGGTTGCAAAACCTCCGAATCTTTCGCTCCTGCGGCAGCCACCTCCCGGATGGAGCCGCGTCTGAGATGCGCTTTTCGTTGGTGGAGCATTGGTGACTCGGAGTGGGCCTCTTCTGAGAACGTGATTCGATGCTCTGAGTTTATGGAACAATTTTTATTTATTCACTTTTTCCATAGTGCAGGAGCCTAAGTTTTAAGGCTTTCATGGTAGATTTCATGTGCCAACAAGTTTGCACCCACACTGCCAAGCTGCGCTGAGCAAAAACAGCACCCAAGCTCGCCTGAACAAAAAAATTCACAGGGACAAGCAATTATATTATGTGTTGGCAGTGCGATAGCTTTAGAAGCTGTCGATGGTTTTCCCGGATGTGACGTCACGTCCCATCTGATAACGTCTTTTGTCTTTAGCCAGTGGGAATGCTGCGGTCTGGTGACATCATTTTCCTTCAGCCAATAAGTGAGTTTAACTTGTGATGACACTTTTCCCGATAAGGTCATTGATAAACGGCACTGATGGCCTCATAAGCGTGCGCCATACACACAGCCAAGTGTAGAGTACACCGCTCACCTGGCCACGCAGGCAATGGTGTTAAACAAATTATTCATGTTATCCAGGTGCTATCTGCAGAAGAGACCTTAGCCAAGGAAGAAATGCATGAGCCACTACGGCTCCTCCTGAAACCAAAAGATCAGAATAAAGAGATTGTCATCCCTTGCCAATCGCAAGCGAAATCAATGGGATCGCAAGTCGTCAGCACCAGAGTCCAGCGTGTCTTGGAGCATCTTCAATTTTACAGTGAAAGCTGCTATAGCTTTTATTTGTTATAGCCCTGCAAGCTACCGTGGAATCTTCAGCGTCGGCCGTAAGACCATAATTTACTGGACATTCCCGGTTTTCAATGTGCTCGCTCATCATTAGCCGATGTCATGAGCGAAGCCTCACTAAAACTATCAACGCCTTAGGCTTAACGAACCTTCATGCGACTGTTAGAGCTATCAGGTTAAGTAAAAGAAAGGGAGACATTAAACGGCCTGCATTCAAACCTCCCGCGTGAATCATTTACCTAGTTTATGATTCCTTTAAGTTCTGAAACTTCCCCGCCACAATTGCGAGTGGTGTTCAAGAGCGGAAAGATACAGGGGAAAGGCTGACTAATGACAGCGCGAAAAAAGCTCTCATAGTTGGGGCCTCCTGCTGCGGCTGGCGCCTGGAATGCAAATTGTTTCTCATGCTGATCATTATGCTCACATTTTTTTTATTCTGTTATGTAGCTCTTGCAAAACGTGGCATTAGCGGTGCCGGAATAAGTTCGCTCGACGGGAGGCACTGCGCGGGGGGCCCTCTGTTCTAATTTTAGGCACCAGGAATGTGTTTTACGTGGTTCGAAATTTTCAGCAGGCTCATTTTTCCTGGATTTTGTGCCGGTTGTTTCAAGTCCTGATGGCATCTAAAGCGTAGCCACTCCCCGTGCTGGAGGCAGTAGGTTTAAACCCAAGTGCCGTCGCAAGCATACACCGGTAAAAAAAAAGAAAAAGAAAGAACAGAAACCGACGTTGAAGGAGTTAAAACCAAGCGTGGGGCACTTCCTGGTTCCGGCACACAACTCCGAGGACCCAGTGAAGCTATGCCATTCATTATGCGTCCACCATGCAGCCACTCTAAAATGGCTAGTGTGGTGCTACGGGCCGGAACACGGCAATAAATCGCACCCCCTCAATGGAGTAGTAGTTGGACAACATGAACCAGTATTTTGTCACGACCTCTTGCATGGTTCTCAGTGGATGAACGGAAATATGAACTTGGGCTCTGTGTTACACCGCTACCTTGCGCTGATTTCTACCACGTGATCACCGACACAATATAAAGTCACGCTAGGCATCTTTCTTCACCGCTTGAGTGGTGAACAGTAATAAGAAGAGAGGCTGCGGTTTTCTTTCCGTTTACCTCCATTACCACTGTCTGACGTAGCTTAGTAAAAAATCGCGATGATGCCAGATATAGCATGGGCTTATCTGTTTGACGAGTTCCGTGCGTAGGCCTTTTTTGCTACGATAGCAGTACCAGCGGCACTTTGGGAAAATGCCAGCGTCGTGTGCGTGAAGACTGTGTGAGCGAAGCCTCCACCGTCCAAAATCCTCAGCCACTACCCAACACACCAACCTACCTAAGCTGCTACATGCACCCTCCAAAAGCGCCATCACCACCCACCCACCTACCACCCACGAGAATCCCATGTACCAGCGGAACGAAAAAGTGGCCGCGAAATGGAATCGAAATCGAAGAGGCAACGGGAAAACCAGCTGCACTCCAGAAGCACCACTCACCAGCTACTACCCAACACACCAACCTACCCAAGTTGCTACATGCACCCTCCAAAAGCGCCACCAGCACCCACTCACCTACCATCCACGAGAATCCCATGTACCAGCGGAACGAAAAAGTGGCCGCGAAATCGAATCGAAATCGAAGAGGCAATGAGAAAACCAGCTGAACTCCAGAAGCACCACTCACCAGCTACATTTTCCCCACCACTCATAACTGGAGAGTAGCCCACCCACATATCGCCACTCTCTACCCACTCCCACATCCCATCTTCATCCTCCAGAAGTGCCACCCACTCGCCGACGTCGGCCCACTTTACCCTTCCAGACAAATTGTTTCGCTTGTGTGAAGCCGTTGCTTATATAAACAGTCGAATGAGTTAAATCATCAAAGTATATTCGTCAAGGGCAAACCCTGTTTCTATCGAAGATTTGTCGCATCGCGTTTCATGATCGTCCTGCCAATTTTCTTTCTCCGTCATTTCCCAACTTCGGTGCCAACACATCCCCCAACATGCCTGACCCTTGCCCGATTCCGTCAATGAGCCCCAGGCGAAATTTCAAGAAGCCCAAACACCACGGTGTGTCTGTCGGCTAGCAGTGTTCTCAGAAACAGGACTTTTCATTTGTCAGGAGAGCCTTTTTGTCGGATCGTTCCCGAAGCAAACTGCGCGCCACCGCTGGCTGCGCTTGTTAATCACTGGGTCTTCTTTGTCTGGTTTTGTTTCTCCCAGAAGGCATGGAAATTAAAATGTAATTTATAGCAAATGTTTGTGGAAGAGTGCGGAATTCCGCAGCCAACAGCCTTCTCATAGCATTGCAAACATTTTCAGCAAAGCAATTAAATATTTGAACATGACTTCAACCACTATAACTTTAACCATGTTTTAGTGTAACATTATTAAACAGTTATACATAGTTTAGCCTTGATAGAATTAGAACCATATTCTATTTTGTGTTTGGCGAAGGATGCTAGTTGCTTCTTATGCTCAAATCATAATCTTCATCCGACAATCAGGTGAGCTGAGTCCTCGGCATAACAAGTGCCGTGACATAACCAACATAACCAGCACCCTTACATACTCCTCCCCCACCTCTCAACGCATTTTGGGGGTATGGTGATGCCTCTCAGTCGTTCTGTTTTTGCGAAGTGTTCAAATGCAAGCACTGCCGCTCCATTCGCTGCACACCTCCAGAAAGCACTCGCATAGCGCCCTCCGGCCGCGCCGGCATTCCTGCCGAGTCCGGGTGCGCGCGCGCGCGCACAGCGCGTACTTGCGCGTGCGCGC
This sequence comes from Amblyomma americanum, assembly GCF_052857255.1. Classification (NCBI taxonomy): domain Eukaryota; kingdom Metazoa; phylum Arthropoda; class Arachnida; order Ixodida; family Ixodidae; genus Amblyomma; species Amblyomma americanum. The sequence continues at coordinate 12,632,494 of NC_135503.1, read as the reverse complement.
CGACAGGGAGCGCCACCTGCTCTCTCATTCCCTCTCATCCTCCTCCGGTCGGCGGCAGAGACTCCCGCACCTTGGAGACCGACCCGGGTCTCTTCACTCCGACGGCGCTAGCGCAACCAGTTGCCCCACCGCACGGAGCCGAGCGCCGCCCCGGACTCTGCTGCTTTTCCTCGAAGACCCATCTGGACGTTTCAGCTTCGCTCTTCTCTTCGTTCGCTCCTTTTTCGTTCTCTCTCCCACTCGCTCCACTTCCTGCGCGAAACGTCGTCAGCAGCATCTAAGCCAGAAAGGAACTACGCTTGCTCCAGTGCAACGAGTCGCATTTTGGGAAAGTGCGAAGAAACTTTTGACTCGCTTTACTGAGGTCCCTGACACCGTTTCATCGGCTGAACTTCTCGAACGCTTCTAATAGCACCATTTTATCGTCTTCAAGGCCTGTAAGTCCCAAAGTGAACCGGAATTTCTCACGCAACGAAGTTACGGAGTGTGCCTTCTTTTTTTTTTTTCCTGTCTTGGAAAGTGGGAAAGCGTGCGCGAAACAATATCTCCTCTGAAGGAAAGGTTTTGGAACAACATCGACTTTTGAGCGCCTCCCGATCAACCAGCGTCCAGTTAACACTTCGCAGAACGACACTGCTGACGTCAGCGGAGGCTGTCAAGCGTTTTCAAGACTGACTCATCGAACTTTCCTGCTGTGACTGTTCAGACAAACCGCAATATCAGAAAGGAAAAAGCATCTTCTGTTCAAAGCTGTTACTTTGTAGGTGCTCGGTGTCTTGCTTGCGAGGATAAACAAATCAGACTGTATAGGTCTGTTGCGACCAGACGGAAATCCTCATCACCAATGTTGAGGTGTGACCGCTGATCGCCTCGCGCTCCGTTTCCCTCAATTCCGACTCGTGATATCGCAGGTCGCTTTTCCCGTTTCGGGCGAAGCGCTAAGCAGCTTCGATGATGCTTCTCGTCGCCGTGGGGTTCGTGCTCATCCTGCTGGTCGTGTTCCTGATCGTCATCATAGCCTACACGCAGAGCTCAGTGCTGATGGTAGTCTGAGTCGATATGACGGACAGCGCTCGCCTGTGCAGAGGGAGGCAGCGGCCCGCCGGATCTTCCCGCTGCGTAGTCGGCTCCTGTGATTCGAGAGCTCGTCGACAGCCCTGGCTTATGCGACGGATCAGCAGCGACCCAGCGGGCAAGGATGCCGGGTCGACGAGCGACCGCAAGATCTCGGCGGTGGTGTCGACCGCACTTCGCTGCATAAGGACGTGAGAGATAAAGCGCGAATGGGGGAAAAGGCATAAAGAAGCAGAAGAGGCAGGGGAGTGGGGAGGATGATGGGGACGCTCGTCTCGGAGCAAAGCGAGCGGAATGTCGCCAAAGGGGTGAGCGCTCGCGCGCGCGCAGCTAGTCGTTTATTTGTTGATTATATTTGATGTGCGCGGTTCTAGAGTCGTAGACAAAGTGTGTAGGCGTATATTCATCACCGGTAGGCAAAGCAGCTCTGTGTGGCGTTGTGCGTTTCGACGTTGTTCTTCTTTTCTTACGTGTGTGTGTGAGTGTTTATACGAGTGGCAAGCAGCACGTACCACGTCGTCTTCGTCGTCACTGGCAAGGAATGAATCAGGTAAGTTCCACCGCATTCCGGCGTTTGTTTCCAAGTGGACTAGAAGAGTATCTGCGCTTTTTGCGAGTGTTTTCTTCGTGATCAATTTTTCGTTGTGTCCTGGTGGGGGAGAAGTGCTGACGAAAGCTGGGACGTCGCTTCCAGATGTCCCTTTTTTCTTTCGAACAATTAGCGAAATTGTGATTTGTAAGGTTTCGGTAAAAGCATTATCAGGATGACGAACCGCGCGAATTAAATATGTTTGCCGTTCACTTTTATCCAATAACTTTTTTTTTCACTCCTTAAGTGCCATACTCATGGAACTGAGCTCGAAGAGGATTCCAGAATTGGGTTGTAGCGCGGAAAAAGACAACACACAGCAACTGAGACGAGACGAGCTGAGGGCATCAAAAGCAAAAGTAGACCGGTTGTCATCCCGTACACCCATAACGTGGCGCGCAATTTGAAGCATGTGGCAACAAAATATATGGTTCCTGTGGTTTTTTCAGCCCCAAGAAAACTGGCTGCTTTGTGCCTCAATACTGATCCCAACAAGGTAAACAAAACAATGTAAAAAGAGGCATGCAGCTCCGCTTGTTAACTGGGCCGTGGGAGTCAACTATAATTCCTCTCACGTGCGGAAAGAAGTACATCGGACAAACCGGCCGCTGTGTTAACAACCGATTCGCAGAACATAATCGGGATTTACAAAATGGTACTGGTTCACATTTGCCGCATCATTGTAAAGCCTGCGGAGATGAAAGAAAGATTAAGTGTGTAGCAAGGCTGAAAGAAACGAAGGTTTTAAACAGAAGTAAGAACCAGACAGCCCGTGAACTGTTGGAGGCCTTCAATATTAAAAGAAACTGTAGTGATTGTGTTAGTGCCCCATGTATCACCATTTATAAGAATGAAACTGCGTTTTTGCATATATCGGGGTGAGATACCTATATGCCTCACCTATCTTTATGCACTTCTTTTTTGTAAAACCCTCGCGCGCATATGTGGTTCTTGCTACCGATTTTGATTGTTGTCCTTATATTCATTCGCATTTGCGGTGAATAAACCGTTGAAAGTTGCGCCTGTCTCGTCTCACTTGCTGTGTGTTGTCTTTTTCGGCGCTACAACCCATTTCTGGAAAGATGCCCCAACTAGCGCCTCAAAAAGTATAGCTTGAACAGGATAACAGAAACGCGAACGCACAGACAACAATTTTAGGTACTGAAGACAAACTCCAGGCGGGGGTTGATTAAAACATTGAAGCAGCGATGTTCGCACCATCGAAATGAAAAAAATTAAAAGCATTATTGTTATTCAGTCTCCCTCAGCTAGATTTTTGTTGTTGTTGTTCCTGTTGCAGTTGTTGTGCTCGCACTTCATTGGACGCTGAAAATATATTTAGTGCAGTGACGACAAAGCCATACAAAAAATGCAGAAATGCTTGAAAAGGGGCTGGTTGGTTTGGAATATTGTTTTGCAGGAGTGCGATAACTTCAGAACGCGGGACACGGTACGACGAACCTAAAATTTTTAGCTAAAATATATTTTTGATGTTGTTCTTTTTTTTTCGTCTCAATTCGACTTACGCGAAATAAAAAGGAGGCAGAAAAACAAACAACGCTTCGGTCAAGAACACCTTGCGCATTTACAGCCACACAATCGTGTCTTTGAGAAGCTATCTCTAGAATTGAAAGTTCACGCTCAGTTGTTGCGCGTCATGTTCATTGTGTCCTGTCTATCGCTCTGAAGTTGTTGCAATTCTTCAAATCAAAAGAGCAACAATATAGTAATATTATATCCTCAAAAACAGCTTTACGTGTGTATCGTTCTGCCGTCGTACTCAAGGTAGCGGGTTCGCTCCCCGCTCGCGGTAGACGGAATTTCGATAAACACAATGTGCCACTATGCCAAATCTTTTGTCGGCCTGGTGCACAGTGAAGAGCCGAAGGCGGGCGGAAGTAATCCGGAGTCCTCCACTATGGCACGTTTCACAGACCGGAGTGTTGCTCTGGAGACTATAATTTGTTAATTTTGGGCGCAGTGTAGTGAGCGATTGCTCATTCCTGCTGCTGTTATTATTGCGCAAGCCACAAGCAATATCTTGTTTAGCACTCAAGAAGCGAGTGGGCTGCTTATGACCAAAAAAACGTTACACTATATTGGCCCAAGAAGGACCTATTTTACGTAAAATGTACTTAGGGCCCTTCGTTCATCACTAAAATCTCGTTTCACCTAAGTTTTGCACCCCGAACAGGTTTTTACCAGAAAAGGCGCCTTCTATAACGAACGTATTTTTCCTGAAGAAAAAGCACACCGCCTGAAAAAAAAAATCGGCTTGCATGTGGTTATCCTAGATGAATTTTTTCACTTCAGTGTGAAATTAAAACTCTTTTAACTATTCTCTTTTTCATGACGAGACCTAATTTGAAGATAAGTTATAATGCACATTTCAAGAAGCGATAGGACAAAACAAGGGTACTGTCCACTTAGTGGCGACATCGTACCAAGCGCTAAGCCCACGCGAACGACGTCCTGCTCCTAGGATCATGCGCGTTTTAAATGGACACTGTGATAATAAATGGCAGTTTTCACACTGCGCAAACAAGTCTTGCACGGAAGCGGAAGTGCTAGCAGGGGATGGAATGCAGACGACGAAATATTTGTGATAAATATGAAAAAAAAAATGTGATTTTCAAACAGTTTTACGGTGAAACCTGCCGTTCCTTTATTGTTTATGAAACGTTGAGCAAAAAATAGAGCATTTTACGGTACGCACATAAACGAGTGCTTGCATAGGAAATTTTCTGTTGCTTCTAAAACGACCCGAAAGAACCCGTATTATGGAATGTTTTGCTGTATAACCAGATTTGTGCCAGAATTTGAGCTTGAGAAATACGGCTCAATTTTTGCTACCGAGATCCGGAAAAAAAAAATAAAATCCCAACGGGCAAGGCTAATACATATTCGCAATGCGTGCTGACTTTCTTCTATCCTCGTTCGCGTAAGATGCCCCGCGGGAGTCTCGGGTTCTTGCGAACAAGTGATTGATGAAGGTACTGCTAAGGATGCCTGAGAAAGCTAAAACCGGTAAATAATGCTCAGGGCTTATTTCGCGCTGTCAGTGAGGTTATAAGCTGTGCGCAGCGAAAAATTTTCGCATCTGATCGGCGCAGAAAAAAATGTAAACAGGCGTAGTGTGGTTGCTGGCGTGTTTTCGAAAGAATAAACTTTAATTAATCGTAGTCGAATATTCCTCGCAAAGGAATAAATTGCGCGACGCGAATTTATAACCCGGTTCCTGCGTATATTGCTATTACAAGTGCGTCCGCTGTTGCAGCGACAGTCCTCAGAACAAAAAAAAAAATACAAAAGCAGCACTTCATTTAAATTGACTAAAATTTCTTTCCTTGGATTTTTCTTAGGGCTCAATTGAAATTTCATTGAGCAGCAACAAATTTCCTGTTCCTGGATGCGAGAAAAATCGCTGCTGATTTCTTAGACGCAGTTGCTGATCTTTTTATTAACGAAGATTCTGAGTTCATTAAGATATAGTTCCTACGAATCCACGGAATCTGTAATGAGTAGTTCCTGAGAAGTGCGATGAGATGATTTCGCAACGCCTCTCATCGACCCGTACTCTTTTTTTTCTTTCATTGATTGCGCGCACTCCTTGGTAATTGAAAAGCTCGCGTTCAAATTCCAAAGATAGTGCTGAAATACCGAGAAATGTAACGCATTATTTGATCCGCCTGACTCAAGAAGTATTTAAAATCGACCTGAATTTCGATCGCAGTGAATAATGAAAAAAATAGGTAGTCCGAAACTTCGCTTTAACCTCTATAGGTGTACCACAGTGCTGCGCCAATGCAGTCCCAATGAGTGCGGAATAGTCTTATTCCAAAATATTTAGGGGAGTCGGTTTCACTCAGGGGAGTAATTCAATCAACGAAGGTTTTCCCAGTTTCCAGTCGCAGACGGGGAGGAATTTTTCTTAATCTGCGAAAAGCGGGAGAGAGGGAGAATAGCAGGGAGGTTGGATTCAGAGAAAGTTAGTAGGTTTCCATCGTAGCTGTATGAGTGCGCACGGATTTATGCTAATGAGTAATTCCTCGTTTCAACGGAATCTCGTTGTACTCCAAGAACGACACGAACGTTTCTCAGATCTCACCAGTGCACTGTCAGAAGCAAAACAAAAAAAAGGAAACGAAATCTACGATGTCACCATGCATTTTCTGTCTTAATGCTGTCGAGACAGCGAGACTCCAGCTTCTTAAAATTAGTTCTGTGCTAGTGTTCGCTGATTTACAAGAAAATATATGCTCGTGTCTATAATGCTCCAGTCTTTTTTGTGTGTGTGCCTTCGTTCATCTTGCTTTGGCAATCGTTGCAGCATATAATACTGATTGTACAATACGAAAGAAGAGTTTACGAGAAGGTCGTGAGAGCGAAAGCAGGAAGAGCTTCGGTGTCTCTCAGACTCTTGAATATCAGCTGATGGAAAGAAGGCGTGCAATAGTGGAGTAGATCGATCAACCTAACCAACCGTGAACTTTTTCAGCCGCCGATTGTTCGGGGATGCACTCTGCCTTCCTTCCTCGTGAGCCAAAGTCACGCGCCGTTGGTTTTAATCGAACCGTTGAACACAGTGTGTGCTACCAAGGACAGAAAAAAAGTGGCCAGAAAAAGAAGCAACCGCCGTGGCCTCTGATTTTGTTGTGACGGTTTGGTGTGGCGTAGTTATTCTGGGGATAGAAGCGATACATCTGAAGTGCTACGCACACAAACAGTCTGGAGCCCATATTGACGAGGGTACCTCCTCTGTCCAGTCTGTTCCTGATTGGCTGGTCTTGAGGCCGTCGTCTTTTTCGCTATCCTGGCTTTTCAGTTTGTCGGTCAATCTCTGAATTAGGCTTGACAGTCGTGAGTTTAGGTAGCAGAGCAGCGTGACTGTTTTAAGCGGGTTTTACGTGCGAAAACTTGCGAACAACGCGCAAACAGCTGACAAACACCGCACATCTCAGTGAAGCTCACTTGGTAG